>NC_058082.1:414893485-415200484 GCF_014858855.1 Bufo gargarizans
TATGCAGTGAAGCACTCTGTGATCCATACTCATGCCTGACATCAGTGACAACCCGTTTTTAAAAGGAAGCTGACTTCCTTGGGCCCCGCTTCCCTCACAACCAGTGATCTGCTGTTATAACCGTGGGAAGATGTGGCCAACCAGACATTTTCACTGCATTTAAATCAAATATAAATTGATTAGCAGGCACTCACCTTTTGTACTTCATACACATAAAATATTTATTGTGAGGTAATAATAAAATGTGTCATATACTAATAAAAAAAAAAAAAAAAAATGATTAGAACAAGTAAAATCAACACACTATCAATTAAGACCATGTGGGAAAATCGTATAACATCAGATAAGAACTAACATCCAATAAAAATCTTACAACATATGGTATAATCAGATAAAAACTAACATCCGATAAAATCTTGCAATATCTGATATAACATGCGATAATATGTCAAATAATATCATTAGAATCCATGCAGTAGGCAAATTGAGAGTCTAGTTTTTTGGTAGTGATTTATATTTATATAAAGTGCATTGGTAGTCGCACTTGAAATTGTTCAACTCTTGTGTCATGCAGTAATGTATATAGTCATCCAGCTATGCTATAATGATTTGGAATTGTCTTTTGACTTAGTCCACTATAGTAGTTATATAGTTAATAGACTATGCTTTCAGGTAAAAAACACTTGAGCAGAATGATAATGCAGCTGACCATTTAAGGTCGATAGGTGAATAGTGTGACTCTTATCGATATGACATCCCTTGTATTATTGATACGATTTTTTTCTTCTTACAAATTATTTGGATGTTCAATTGTCTCTACTTACGAAATACTTTATTCTGCTTACTGCAGGGGCGTCCCATCTGCAGTTTAGCTACTCACCCGGGCCGGGAATTTTTCCTTTTGTGATGCACTGTTATTGCGCTCAAATGTCTACGTCTCACGTGGTAGTTTGTGGTCACATGACTTTGCTGCGAATGTGTACTTCAGAAAAACGAAGATCTTCTGTTCGTTTTTCTTTAATCTTTCCGTTTTTTTCAAGTGCGCATTTTTAAGTCCTACAGATTATATATTTGGTAGTTTGGATTCTTATCCACGCCAGATGCGTTTCAAGGTGACCTCACCTCTTCATCAGTGGCTTAAAGGGAACCTGTCACCGGGATTTTGGGTATAGAGCTGAGGACATGGGCTGCTAGATGGCCGCTAGCACATCCGCAATACCCAGTCCCCATAGCTCTGTGTGCTTTTATTGTGTAAAAAAAACTATTTGATACATATGCAAATTACCCTGAGATGTGTCCTGTATGTGAGATGAGTCAGGGACAGGACTCATCTCAGGGTAATTTGCATATGTATCAAATCGTTTTTTTTACCAAATAAAAACACACAGAGCTATGGGGACTGGGTATTGCGGATGTGCTAGCGGCCATCTAGCAGCCCATGTCCTCAGCTCTATACACAAAATCCCGGTGACAGGTTCCCTTTAAATGAAAACCAAACTCCTTTCTTCTTATATATTGTCGATGGTTGCATCAAAAGCCTGGTTTTTCTGAACATTGGAAACTCTGGTAAGGATCTTTGAATATCTTATTTTCGTGGTAACAGCAGTATGTTTCAGATTATAAAATATATAAAATATACAGGTCCTTCTCAAAAAATTAGCATATTGTGATAAAGTTCATTATTTTCTGTAATGTACTGATAAACATTAGACTTTCATATATTTTAGATTCATTACACACCAACTGAAGTAGTTCAAGCCTTTTATTGTTTTAATATTGATGATTTTGGCATACAGCTCATGAAAACCCAAAATTCCTATCTCAAAAAATTAGCATATCATGAAAAGGTTCTCTAAACGAGCTATTAACCTAATCATCTGAATCAACTAATTAACTCTAAACACCTGCAAAAGATTCCTGAGGCTTTTAAAAACTCCCAGCCTGGTTCATTACTCAAAACCGCAATCATGGGTAAGACTGCCGACCTGACTGCTGTCCAGAAGGCCATCATTGACACCCTCAAGCAAGAGGGTAAGACACAGAAAGAAATTTCTGAACGAATAGGCTGTTCCCAGAGTGCTGTATCAAGGCACCTCAGTGGGAAGTCTGTGGGAAGGAAAAAGTGTGGCAGAAAACGCTGCACAACGAGAAGAGGTGACCGGACCCTGAGGAAGATTGTGGAGAAGGACCGATTCCAGACCTTGGGGGACTTGCGGAAGCAGTGGACTGAGTCTGGAGTAGAAACATCCAGAGCCACTGTGTACAGGCGTGTGCAGGAAATGGGCTACAGGTCCCGCATTCCCCAGGTCAAGCCACTTTTGAACCAGAAACAGCGGCAGAAGCGCCTGACCTGGGCTACAGAGAAGCAGCACTGGACTGTTGCATGTCATTCGGAAATCAAGGTGCCAGAGTCTGGAGGAAGACTGGGGAGAGGGAAATGCCAAAATGCCTGAAGTCCAGTGTCAAGTACCCACAGTCAGTGATGGTCTGGGGTGCCATGTCAGCTGCTGGTGTTGGTCCACTGTGTTTTATCAAGGGCAGGGTCAATGCAGCTAGCTATCAGGAGATTTTGGAGCACTTCATGCTTCCATCTGCTGAAAAGCTTTATGGAGATGAAGATTTCATTTTTCAGCATGACCTGGCACCTGCTCACAGTGCCAAAACCACTGGTAAATGGTTTACTGACCATGGTATTACTGTGCTCAATTGGCCTGCCAACTCTCCTGACCTGAACCCCATAGAGAATCTGTGGGATATTGGGAAGAGAAAGTTGAGAGACGCAAGACCCAACACTCTGGATGAGCTGAAGGCCGCTATCGAAGCATCCTGGGCCTCCATAACACCTCAGCAGTGCCACAGGCTGATTGCCTCCATGCCACGCCGCTATCGAAGCAGTCATTTCTGCAAAAGGATTCCCGACCAAGTATTGAGTGCATAACTGAACATAATTATTTAAAGGTTGACTTTTTTTGTATTAAAAACACTTTTCTTTTATTGGTCGGATGAAATATGCTAATTTTTTGAGATAGGAAATTTGGGTTTTCATGAGCTGTATGCCAAAATCATCAATATTAAAACAATAAAAGGCTTGAACTACTTCAGTTGGTGTGTAATGAATCTAAAATATATGAAAGTCTAATGTTTATCAGTACATTACAGAAAACAATGAACTTTATCACAATATGCTAATTTTTTGAGAAGGACCTGTATAAGTTATTTCTTCCAAATATAGTTTAAAATGACCTTACATGGTTTAAATTCAATAAATAATTAGAAAAAAACATTTTTCGGTGTTTTCTACCCTTGGAATTGCAGTGAACACATTCTACATGCTTCATCCGGTTATATATGTACAGGTCCTTCTCCAAAAATTTGCATAGTGTGATAAAGTTCATTATTTTCTGTAATGTACTGATAAACATTAGACTTTCATATATTTTAGATTCATTACACACAACTGAAGTAGTTCAAGCCTTTTATTGTTTTAATATTGATGATTTTGGCATACAGCTCATGAAAACCCAAAATTCCTATCTAAAAAAATTTGCATATTTCATCCGACCAATAAAAGAAAAATGTTTTTAATACAAAAAAAGTCAACCTTCAAATAATTATGTTCAGTTATGCACTCAATACTTGGTCGGGAATCCTTTTGCAGAAATGACTGCTTCAATGCGGCGTGGCATGGAGGCAATCAGCCTGTGGCACTGCTGAGGTGTTATGGAGGCCCAGGATGCTTCGATAGCGGCCTTAAGCTCATCCAGAGTGTTGGGTATTGCGTCTCTCAACTTTCTCTTCCCAATATCCCACATATTCTCTATGGGGTTCAGGTCAGGAAAGTTGGCAGGCCAATTGAGCACAGTAATACCATGGTCAATAAACCATTTACCAGTGGTTTTGGCACTGTGAGCAGGTGCCAGGTCGTGCTGAAAAATGAAATCTTCATCTCCATAAAGCTTTTCAGCAGATGGAAGCATGAAGTGCTCCAAAATCTCCTGATAACTAGCTGCATTGACCCTGCCCTTGATAAAACACAGTGGACCAACACCAGCAGCTGACATGGCACCCCAGACCATCACTGACTGTGGGTACTTGACACTGGACTTCAGGCATTTTGGCATTTCCCTCTCCCCAGTCTTCCTCCAGACTCTGGCACCTTGATTTCCGTATGACATGCAAAATTTGCTTTCATCCGAAAAAAGTACTTTGGACCACTGAGCAACAGTCCAGTGCTGCTTCTCTGTAGCCCAGGTCAGGCGCTTCTGCCGCTGTTTCTGGTTCAAAAGTGTCTTGACCTGGGGAATGCGGCACCTGTAGCCCATTTCGTGCTCACGCCTGTACACGGTGGCTCTGGATGTTTCTACTCCAGACTCAGTCCACTGCTTCCGCAGGTCCCCCAAGGTCTGGAATCGGTCCTTCTCCACAATCTTCCTCAGAGTCCGGTCACCTCTTCTCGTTGTGCAGCGTTTTCTGCCACACTTTTTCCTTCCCACAGACTTCCCACTGAGGTGCTTTGATACAGCAGTCTGGGAACAGCCTATTCGTTCAGAAATTTCTTTCTGTGTCTTACCCTCTTGCTTGAGGGTGTCAATGATGGCCTTCTGGACAGCAGTCAGGTCGGCAGTCTTACCCATGATTGCGGTTTAATGAACCAGGCTGGGAGTTTTTAAAAGCCTCAGGAATCTTTTGCAGGTGTTTAAAGTTAATTAGTTGATTCAGATGATAAGGTTAATAGCTCGTTTAGAGAACCTTTTCATGATATGCTAATTTTTTTAGATAGGAATTTTGGGTTTTCATGAGCTGTATGCCAAAATCATCAATATTAAAACAATAAAAGGCTTGAACTACTTCAGTTGTGTGTAATGAATCTAAAATATATGAAAGTCTAATGTTTATCAGTACATTACCGAAAATAATGAACTTTATCACAATATGCTAATTTTTTTAGAAGGACCTGTATATATTTTCTTAGAAATGTGTTTCCCAAAAATAATCCATGCAATGAAATAGATTCTATATATTACATATATGCGTGCAGTTCTGTCAACATTTCCTGTTTATGTGGACTTATTTGGTTGTTCTTTGGTTTCTCTTTCATGGTACTTTGTCTCTATAATGATGTCTCTATAAGATTTTTTTTATATCACATTAAATAATAATAAACTTTAATCATCAGAATATAAATATATTACAGGTACGCAACATTTTACTGCATTCCAAAGATACATAAAAAACTGAAAAATCCCCCAGGAGGACCTATTATTTCAGGAATTGGGTCATTAACTTCAAATTTATCCCAGTACATCGACAAGATCTTACAACCAATAGTTAAAAAGAGTTTCTCCTATATCAAAGACAGCACTCAAGTAATAGAAATAATAGAACAAACTAATTATCAACCAAACTGGATACTAGCTACATTAGATGTAAATTCACTATATTCCATAATACAACATGAATCAGGCATCCAATCAATTATTTCAATAATAGAAAAAAAGAGCAACCTCACAAAAAATCTAATTGATTTTGTAGCTCAAGGTGCACAGTTAATTTTAACTCACAATTATTTAAATTATAATTCTGATTATTATTTACAAATTACCGGAACTGCCATGGGTACCAGATTCGCCCCCAGTTATGCAAATCTGTTTATGACACAATGAGAGGAACACTCCCTGAACTTTATGGCGGCCATTATGGCGCATAACAGGTAGTATTTAGTGTTAGGACCCATCTAACAGAGATCGCCTTGACGTATGGCAGACGGGCTCAGATGGTTTTGTACAAAGTGCATTGGCCAAGCATCTCACTTTATAAAAAAGGGTAACATTAGCACTATCATTTATGGCATTATTGTACTTTATCTGATTTGCAGGGTGCTGCTGCATTGTCTCTTTTTTCCTCTACAATGGGAGGAAGACCACATCCTCCCACTTCTGGGGGGGGGGGGGGGGGGAACCTGTACTCTGGCACCGATATATAGACAATAGTTTACTTATATGGAACAAAACAGAAACCAAACTTAAAAGCTTCATTGACTCTATTAACAATAACCAGTTAAATCTAAAATTTAGTTTAAATTACAGTGCACAACAAATATAATTTTTGGATTTATTAATCTCAATAGAAACAGATCAATTAATTTGCAAAACATATCAAAAACCAGGATCCAGAAATAGCCATATTTTATTTTCAAGTTGACATTTGCCAAGATGGCTCTTCAATATCCCGACTGGCCAATTTAAAACTAAAATTAAATTGTACAAAAAGGAAGATTTCCACAAAGAAGCACAGGAAATGAGAGAACAATTTATAACAAAACAATAGCCACCATATCTATTACATAAATCACTAAAGAAAGTAGAAAATATGACAAGAGATACCCTTTTCCAAACTAAAATTAATGGTACAAACACAACATCACAACAGGAAAAGCCAATTAGAATCATATTACCATATAATATCCAACATAAACAAATAGAAAATATTATCAAAAAGCATTGGCACCAGGGGGGTGGAGCCTGCACTGGAGACTGATGGTTGTGTAAAGTGCAGCTCTCCTGCCAGCATAACCCTCATAGCACATTTGTAACAGCTTACTGGACCCCACAATGGTCAAGATCGGTGGCCAGAAACCCGCAGACCAGACGAGACATAATCGTTCCTTGAGCAAACCAGGAGAAATGGAGAAATTTATAAAAAAGGCTGCCGCTGCAGCGGTGAACAAGGAGCCCAAGATGGCGCCCGGAACCCCGCGCACAAGCCACAAGCAGGCAGCGGTGGCAAGCGGTGATAAGGTAGGGGAAGGTCCCAATGAAATAGACTGCCTACCCATCTCTAGAGCTTACCTTAAAGAAGCTCTGGCAGATGCCCTGGGACCCCTTTGCCTTGACCTCTCCTCTATTAAGGAAGATGTACGTCACATAGGCCGGAGGGTGGAATCATTAGAGGAAACCCAGGCCACAATCTTACATCACCAAAATGAGGTGACTTCCAGCTTATTACTATCTCAAAACCACATTAACTCCCTGTACACTGCTATGGAAGATCAGGAGAACAGAGAAATGCTTCAAGGTATTCTACCTCCCCCCTCATGTTGCCTAATCAGAGAGGCAGCCGTGCGATGCCAGAAGATGGTAGGTCGCTACTTGGCCAGGACCACAGAATTAGGGAGCAGGTCACCTCCTAGAGCTTCCCTAATCTGACCCCGACTCCTAGCTACATGAGCCGACCTTGAAGGTAGGAGGGCTCATGCTCAGGAAACTCGGATCCCTACTCACCCACCGCAGTTCCCTGAGCTAGGAGCTGGGTAGACAGCCCATTCCTCCTGGACATGGAGATACACGAGTCTAAAGTGGCCAAGCTGCAAGGGGAAGGGAACATGAACAGCCCATGGATATGGCAGGAGGATGAAAAGAGCTTCCAAACCTACCTGCCACAGACACACTGACTGGATCCCGTGCAATACAGACAAGTGTCCACACCCAAACATAAATGGACACAGCACACACACAAACACACAGGAACCCAGATCCATAGGTGCATAAAATATGAAAAGGAAAACAACATCAACTAAGCATTAAACTATTAAATGATAGGAATAGCTCACTTCTATGTGATACGGATCAGGTGCTCTAGTCCAAAGAAGCTGTATCACCCATACAGATGAAAAAAATTGAGAATAAAGAGAAAGTTATGGACTGGCACTCTGTATGTGTGGATAAAAACAATACTTAATACAATATAAAATGATCACATACATTTAATATTTAGAACAATAAACAATATAATATAATACACAGTAAAATTCAATAAAATGCAATATGTCACCTGGGGATATACAAATTGATGAATAAGTGAAATATAGCTAGGGGTCGATGGTATGGAACAACACAGACAAATGGTACAATGTTTCTTGGAGAAAATGTAGTCTGTTTCCCAATCCACAGACCTCTGTGGGAAAAAAAGGAGTCCTATCTGACTGCAAATGATAGGTCAATGTCCAAATTCAATTGTTGGAGCAAAATAAAATGCTGGTTTGCGTTATCCTGAACCCTAAATAGGGTCTTACCTTCTCCTTGGTCGAGGCAATGTATTCAGAATTGCAGCCTTCCAGACCTGGATGTTGAAGGAAATGTTCTTTTGAAACAAGCGCTGCTGCGTTGGTTATCTCTAGCTTGTTCGTACGGACGCCAGCATGTCATGTGGTCTCGTCCCAAGCTGTAGCGTGTGATTCACCGCTGAAAGTATCGCGGGACTTGGTGCCGAGATTTCGGATGGAGGAAACTGTGACGAAATTCGGTGCGCTCCAATCGTTCGGGAATGATGACCGAAAAGATATATTTCAACTTTTCTGCAGATATTTGTGTAGAGGCCTCTTTATTATCCAAAGGGAGCAGTACGCTGGTTCACGCCACTGGCGTACTGCTCCCTTTGGATAGGGGTGTGAAACTTTCCCCCCACCTATCAGATGTATTCAAGCTGAACTATAAACCTTAACTACTATCTATGCTTTCCCAGGTGGACTCATTGGACTTTCCTTATCTCTCCTGGTTCGGGAGAAAGAATATCCTCATGTCCTTGGTGATACCGAGACTCACATACCTGATGCAGGTACTCCCCATTGAGATCCCCAAATCTTACTTTATTTCCCTAAACAAACATATTCACAAATTCCTATGGCAGGGAAAAGACTCACGTATCTCCTTTGATACACTAACCAAGCCCAGAGCTAAAGGGGAAATTGGGCTACCCGACCCTGAGATGTACATGAAGGCTATCCAGCTTTCAAAAGTTGTAGACTGGGTGAGAGGCCCAATTCATAAGCCCTGGCTCATATTGGAAAATGCCTTGTTACCTTACCCTATACGGGCCCTTCTGCTGGCTGACAGACCACCTCTTGCACCCAGCTCAATTCCTAATCCCCTGATCCGAAATACTCTAAAGGTCTGGAGGTGGTTCTCGGCCAGTTCTGGGGCCTTAACACTCCCCTCCCCCCTTTTGCTTATAAAATATGTTATTGCCTTAGCTCCCAAAGAGCTGAAAGAGAGCTGTCCAATCCCATTAAGGTCATCTGAGGTCGCCATTTCAAAACTGCTAGATCAGGATGGTTGTATGCTTCCAGACCTTGAAATCTGCAAGATACTCAAAACACATATACAGAACCCTATTCTTATGTGCTTCCTTAGATCAGAAATATTCCTCCTTGCAAAGAAGACTCCGCCTTCACGTGAGTCTAACTGGTTCGAGAGGATGATAGAAAACTCGCTGTATCTCCCCCAAAACCATATCCACAATATACAAACATTTAAAATCACCTCCCTCTTTAGCAAAACCTGCTATAATTAGTCTTTGGGAGAAAGACCTACAGCGAACTCTGACATCTTCTGAGATTACAAAAATATTAATCGCCCCCTCATTAGAGCTCCAGATGCATCTGTATACAGGAAAAAGTCCTAACATGATGGTACAGGACTCCAGATAAGACATGTTTATATAATACTAGTGCCTCTGATGTTTGCTGGAGATGTCACAAAGAAAGAGGCTCCTTTATCCACATCTGGTGGTCTTGTGAGCTAATCAAACCCTGGTGGCTCAACATAATCAAACTAAGCAACCAGATCTGCCAGACTTCCCTCCCCTGCACCCACGAATTAACTTTTCTATCCCTGGGGATTGGGGGAGTAGGCCCTCATAGATCATCACTCTTCTCCCTCATGATAGCAGCTGCCAGATTACTTCTTCCAAAACATTGGCTGTCCTCTGAGATTCCCAGTGTGGAACATTGGGTTAACAAAGTGGACCAGATCTACAGGCTAGAAGAAATATTTCACGGGAGTCACGCTCTAGATCCACCTTTCTCCAGATCTGGACTCCCTGGAGGATCTACAGAAGGTTCTCTTAGCACTCACCCCTTACTCGTATCCTAACCCACAAACCAAAATTAATATGTTCATGCTCTAGAAAATCACTAACTCATAACACATTATCTGTGCCTAGGTAATTATGTCATACTGTTATCTTAAACCAGTGCAATTGTTTAACGCTGTTTACTACCTGCCCTGACTGGGCCATGCCGGCCACGTTTTGTACATGCTAGTCCTATTTGTGACTGTTTTATTCCAATATTACACCTGTGATGTTATTTTATAATGTCCATGGCTATTTACAAACATATGAAAAAACAATAAAAATTGTCAATATAAAAAAAAACTTAAAAACATTGGCACCACATACTTAAAGACAACACAATATGACTTTTAACAACAGAAAAACCTCAAATCACATATACTAAAGCACCCAATCATTAAAAATTGCCTAAACTGTACATAACAATAAACATAAAAAATCTATGATACAAGGATGGCACAATCTAAAAAGCTTCTTTCGGTGTGATCGTTGCAACAACTATAAAACCACCTAATTTCCCCTCAAAACTAATAAAATCCATTCACATAACAGTACATTTTCATGGGAAATCAAGGATCTTTTAACCTGCAATTCAACCAGTGTAATCTACATAATAGAATGCCCATGCAAAAAACAGTACATTGGTAGGACAAAAAGGAGCTTGAAAATAAGAATTTCGGAAAACATTTCAAACATAAAGAAAGGATATGAAGAAACAACCTCTATCAATGCATTTTAAGCAGGTACACAACAAATATCCTAGTGGAATCACATTTGCGGCCTTGGAAAAAATTGAAATAAACTAGAGAAGGGGAGACCATATTTCAAAGATGTCAAGATTAGAATCAAGATACATCTACGATTTTAACACAATAAAACCAGGAGGTTTAAATTCTGAATTTGAATTATGGGGCTTTATATAGGGGGTGCGCCTCTCCCTGGCGTGGGGTAGTGTATCCGGCTGTTTTACAGCACCACCACCCCACCTCGGGGAAAGGCTCCCTCCCCAAACTTCCATCAAATTGATATCACCCGCTAAGCATAGCCTAATAATTTTATTAATCAAAAATGTTATGACAACATAAAGAAGACACACAGAAGTTGCAGAAACACTAAATCATGTCCCTTACAGAGGGAAAGTAGTAATAAAAAAAAAAAAACACTATGGAAACGCAACAAAAACGCATATGCGTTTTTTTTTACTTGTTTTTACTTATTTTACACCATATATTAATTTTATTTTATTATTCTATTTTATCTATTTATACTATTAAAGTTTATTATTATTTAAGGTGATATTAAAAAAATCCTATAGAGAAGTTATTATAGAGAAAAAAATACCATGAAAGAGAAACCAAAGAACAACCCAGTAAGTCCACATGAACAGGAAATGTTGACAGAACTTACAAACATATATATTATGTTGCACGCATATATGTAATATTTAGAATCTACTTCATTGCATGGATTATTTTTTGAAAATACATTTCAAAGAAAATATATACATATGTAACTGGATGAAGCATGTAGAATGTGTTCACTGCAATACCAAGGGTAGAAAACACCGAAAATCGCAAGCCTGACAAAAAACGCAACAAAAACACAATACTATGTAAGGTAATTTTAAACTATATTTGGAAGAAATAACTTATATATTTTATAATCTGAAACATACTGCTGTTACCACGAAAATAGGATATTCAAAGATCCTTTCCAGAGTTTCCAATGCTCTGAAATACCGGACTTTCGATGCAACCATCGACAATATATAAGAAGAAAGGAGTGAAGAGGTGCGGTCACCTTGAAACGCGTCTGACGTGGATAAGAAACCAAACTACCGAATATATAATCTGCAGGACTTAAAAGTGCTCATTTGAAAAAATCGGAAAAGATTAAAGGAAGAGGAACAGAAGATCTTCGTTTTTCTGAAGTACACATTCGCAGCGAAGTCACGTGACCACAAACTACCACGTGAGACGTAGACATTTGAGCACAATAACAGTGCATCACGAAAGGAAAAAGTTCCATGGCCCGGTTGAGTAGCTAAACTGCAGGAGGGACACCCCTGTAGTAAGCAAAATAAAGTCTTTCGTAAGTAGAGACAATGGAACATCCAAATAATTTGTAAGAAGAAAAAAAATCGTATCAATAATTCGAGGGATGTCATATCGATAAGAGTCACATTATTCACCTATCGACCTTAAATGGTCAGCTGCATTATCATTCTGCTCAAGTGTTTTTTTTTACCTGAAAACATAGTCTATTAACTATATAACTACTATAGTGGACTGAGTCAAAAGACAATTCCAAATCATTATAGCATAGCTGGATGACTATATACATTACTGCATGACACAAGAGTTGAACAATTTTAAGTGCGACTACCAATGCACTTTATATAAATATAAATCACTACCAAAAAACTGGACTCTCAATTTGCCTACTGCATGGATTCTAATGGTATTATTTGACATATTATCGCATGTTATCAGATATTTCCAGATTTTATTGGATGTTAGTTTTTTTTATCTGATTATACCATATGTTGTAAGACTTTTATTGGATGTTAGTTCTAATCTAATGTTATACAATTTTACCACATGGTCTTAATTAATATTGTGTTGATTTTACTTGTTCTAATATATAATATATATATATTTTTTTTTGTATATGACAAATTTTATTATTACCTAACAATAAGTATTTTATGTGTATGAAGTACAATTGGTGAGTGCCTGCTAATCAATTTATATTAGTCCAATACAAAGGGATCAGGTGAATCACTTATAGCAGAGCACCATTACCACAGTGACAAGAAGGGTGAGTCACTATATACCAAAGTGTATTTATCAATCCACATTTAAATCAAACTATTGTATGTAATGCTTGGGTGCACCAAGAGTGTGTCTTAATTCTAGCACAAAGAGTTGGGTTCCACATGTGGGACACCCACTATGATGTCCATATGCACTAAAAAGGGGAAGGAGTTTTCTTGGTGGGTCAGCCCCTTTAAGTAGTGCAACGTAAGGAAAGTTAATCGAAATTGCTGCATTTTAACTGTTATGGGACGGTTATTATTTGGAGGTCTTTCAATCTGAAGACTGCAATTTCTTGAGTAGGGAGGGACTTCCATTTTCACCTTTGGCAAAGTGTGATGATGTTTACGCTGCCTGGCACTGTCAACCAAAGTGGAGAGGACGCGGCAGTTGAAGAGAGCAGAACCTTTACTTGTAACGACAATCCCCCCTATTGCTTTTAGAAACTAATTTTTGTATATTAAAACAACATTTTTCTAAGCAATGTAGGCACATATGAACATGGGACCAATACAGATGCCTTTATCGGCCAAGCTTGCATGCAACAGGTTAGGCAGTTTCATATAGTAGCTACAAATCTGTTGACAGATGCATACATAATGTCTTTTGTGTATTAATTCCAGGTCCTCCTACACTATGCATTCATAAAATTGCAATTAAACTGTTATGTTCATGTACGGTGCCTCGCTCACTAGCAGGTGGCAGTGTATCTGGCAGAGACAGATCTTTAGATAGAATGGAACTTACCATTCCATTCTCCCACCTTTTGGGCAGAATCGGGCTAGTCTAGCCAAGGCTAGTGTTGGAAGCAAATACATCAAGATGGCACAGTGAGGAGAATGGCCGCCCCTCCTGTGCAGAAGTCCCTAAAGAGGAGCAGCTTATAGAGCACTCTGACTCCTTACAGATACAGAGTATCACTAGGGGTCAACAGCCACAGGCACCCCACTCTAAAGGTACCAGAACAGTCATAGAGTCCAGCTACCAGATGAAAGCAAGAATCTAGCACAGCAGAGAAAGATAGAGGAAGGTATTCAAGTTTGGCTGCCAGTTTACCCTAAAACCTGCTGGAACCAGGAAAAAGACTGAATATTGTCTGGATTCAAGTTTATTCAAGTAAAGCTGTTGAACTTTCACCAAGTCTGGACTAGACTTATTCTCCACCTCCTACAACTCTCCCCTTTATTGCTTCGGAGCCTAACCCTGGGGAGCGACAGTATCCAGGTAGGAGCACTGTGACACACACAGAGACTATTACGGCCGCACCACACCACTTGGCATTCCTATAAACCTTGGACATGATCGGCCCTATGGGACAGCCCATTCCAGCTGTGCTACCAAAAACCGTGCTACCATATTGGCATTCGGCTTCTATTCTTGCTGTGAAAAGGGGAGCGAAAAAAATGAAAATTGTCATTGGGCTTCAACGCGGAATGGCCTTTGAATAACCTGATTCATTGTGGAGGGATAGACTTCTCTCCTCTGTCTATTTGAGGTCATTCCTTTGAGAGACGATCGGACTGTCTTATAAGACCTGGTGGGCTGTTTCCAGCTCATCGCCTGACTAACTGTGTGGCCTTTTAGAAGTGAACTTCTTATCTGTGGTTTTGTCTGATAGTTGTGGCCTCTGTTGTGCTTTGGCTGATTGTAGAAATGCCACCTAAATACAATAGGATGCACAGGGGGTCGGGTTCACCAAAAAACGCCATTTTACCTAGCCCACAAGATGGATACATTCCTTAAATCTCCGAGGCGAGGGGGTCAGAAGAACCTACCGACTTTAGGGGGTGAGGAACAGGAGCCTCAGCACCTCTGTGCAGAGAGTCAAAAAAGGAGGGTTGTTACAAAGGATGATCGCCTGGAGATCATAGATGGAAAATTGGCTGATATCTTGGGCGCTGTACAGAGCACAAATAAGTCTGTCACCTTGCTGGCTGGCTCCGTTTCCTCGCTGCAGGCAGACCTGGCCTTGATTAAAGATGATTTATGATTTATCTAAGACACAAGAAAAACTCAAGGAAATAAATTTTGAGGTCTGGTCTGTAGGAGGCGAGGGGGCGGGGCTATCCAAAAAGGTTAAGGAAATGGAGCAGGAGCAGACTAGGCTTAGGAATAAGTTGACTGACCTTGAAGATAGATCTCGTAGAGAGAACCTGAGAATTATTGGGTTTCCGGAGGGAATAGAGCATCAGGACCCTGAGGGATTTATTAAAAAATGGTTCAACCAGGCCGTGGGGTCAGACCACGATTCCACCACCTTCAGTGTTGAACGTGCTCATAGAATACCTCTGAAAAAATTACCTGAAGGTAGCTCTCCCAGAGCTTTCTTGGTCAGATTGCTCAGCTCTAGGGATAGAGACTGGGTACTGAGACGGAAAAGAGAACTATGCGAGATAGAGTATAATAATAACTTGATTCAAATCTTTCCCGATTTCTCCAAGGATACCCAAAACAAAAGGAGAGAATAAAGTGAGATTAAACAAAGGTTACGGTCATCTAACATTAAATATGCAATGCTTTATGCCGCTTCGCTCAGAATTGTATTTAAAGAGAGGGTACATTTTCTCCATAACCCTGTTGAGGCAACGGAGTGGTTAGACTCCGTGGGTATATGAGTATCCTCTATAGTGTCGCATAATATAATTTCTGAGCGAATTGGTTTGAAGGCTGGTCTGGACGGCTGGTCTGGATGGGGGAGGAGGTTATAGGCAAGAGGCTTATTAGGTCTATTGTCCTCATAAATCATCAGGAATTGAGGAGCTGTCCGCACTGGGATTTCTGGGTTATAGTTCCTACTATACAGACACAGGGCTCTCCCCTGCTTGGTATGCTGCAATGGTCTACAATATATTAACATGGAATGTTCGTGACGTGGGTGAGAGAGTTAAAAGATCTATGGTATTTGATCGGGTTTGCAATTATTTACCGGCCATAGTTTCTTTACTTGAAACTCACTCCTCCCCACTACGCTTATCTTAAAAAGAATTGGGCGAAATATGAGTATCATTCCAGTTGGTCTTCCCATTCTCGTGGGGTTAGCGTATACATCCATAAGGGAATAGATTTTGAACCTGTCGATCATCTTATTGATAGAGAGGACAGATATGTTTTTTCACATGGACAATGGGGTGAAAGGTGGTTTATCTTGGCATTTATTTATATTCCGCCTCCCTTTTCGGACTCTGTCCTGGCTAGCCTGGCCTCCTATATTGCTGGTAGGGATACTTGCCATGTGTTGGTGATGGGGGACGCCATAATGTATTGAGCCTCTTCATTGATAGAGTTCCAGGTGGTCGTCCTGGGGCCCAGTCTGCGCTGATGGGCATCTGTCGGGAGCTGGTCCTTGTGGATATCTGGAGGTATTCTTCTGCTTTAGGGCCGCGCACGGAACGATGTCCAGGATTGACTTAGATTTTGCCAATTACTCTTTAATAAACCAAATCATTAAAATTAAGTATGAATCACAGGGAGTGTCCGACCACTCGCCGGTTGTTTTGAAACTTGGGGTAGTAACTGGGGTGAGAACTATGAGGTATTTTTCTTTAAACCCCCATTCGCTTAGTATATTAGGTGACCAGCAATGGTTTGATAAGTTTTTTTCTGAATTCTGGCAGGCCAATATTGGACCCACGCATATTAATTTTGTTTGGGGTTCCTTAAAGGCCTACATTAGGGGAATTTACTTTTCTAGGATCAAGAAAAAACTGATGGAATATATAAAAAGGGAGAGGGAGCTGGAGGAAGGAATTAGTGCAGCGGAGGTGTCTTACCTATTTAAACAAGATGAGGAAACTAAAATATTGCTGAGGCAAGCAAGCGAAGAACATAGGGGTTACCTTAGTAGTAAAGCCCAACAGAAGCTATTTTTTGCTGGCCAAAGGCTAGATTTTTGGAATCAGGTAAACCCGGGAAATTATTGTCATTGATTACTAGTAATATAATTGGGAAAATAAGAACACAGGCCCCAGTATACCAAACAGCCAAGATAGAATTATAGAGGAATTTGCGGAATATTGCTTGGCCCTCTACAGCTCAGAAATAAAATGGGGGGAGGAGAACTTAAGGTCTTACTTGGGTTCGATCGATTTGGAAAGACTTTCAGATCAAGAAAGTGAATCTATCAATGAGTCCATTACTGAGTGAATTGCAGGTGGCTCTAAGAGATATAGGTGGTAATTCTACCCCGGGACCAGATGGCTTGCCTTTTGAATTATATAGAGTACGTACATGGAGATATTCTGCTGCCTTTTCTTGGACAAGTAATAAATCAGTCCTTAATGGATGGTAAACTGCCACCCTCGTTAAGAGAGGCCTCAATTAGATTGATCCTAAAAAAAGGAAAAGGTGAGAGTGAAATTGGGTCTTATCGACCCATTTAGCTCTTAAAGACAGATTATAAAATCTTGGCAAGGGTTTTAGCGAACCGCCTTAAGAAGATAATAAAAAAAAAATTCACCCAGATCAGACGGGTTTTATACCTGGGAGACATATACAGTCGAATATTCATAGTGTTTCTCAATATTCAATCTGGCAGGGGAGGGGTCGGCTCTATCCTGTCGATAGACGCTGCTAAAGCATTCGACAGGGTCGAGTGGCCCTTCCTCTGGCAGATAATGTCCCAGATTAATTTAGGCAGTAACTTTATAAGTTAGATGCAGCTTCTTTATGCATAGCTCATAGCTAGACTTTAAATTAATGGGGTCATCTTCATAGATATCCCTTTGGAATAAGGCACTAGGCAGGGGATAAAAATTGGTCTTAATCTGGGTGACTATTTTAATTACAATGTTAGGCCTCTATTGGAAAAAGTAAGGGACAAAGTCAAGAAAGACATATATTTTTCTATTGGTCTTAATATGCTTAATTCAACTATACCATTATCACCCCTCACTGCCTTTCCTTTACTTATAAAAAGTGTTTTTATCAATATGCAAATTACCTTACTTTGTTCCAAAGGGGCTGTCCCTTATTCAGTTGTGTGCCCAGCCGCGCCCCAACTGCCGGCTTTTTTTTCTCCCGTGGTGGTGAAATCCCGCGCATGCCCAGTACTATCTCCCTGGCATCAGCCTCATCTTGTTGCTCCGTACCTGTGCCGGATAAGGCCCCCGTCACCCTCCAGCTCCAGTAGAAGATAGTACTGGGCATGCGCGGGATTTCACTGCGTCAGGAGAAAAAAAGCCGCCCAGTGCAGTGAATACTAATGAGCTGGGCGGCACTAGGAGACAGCAGTTGGGGCGCAACTGGGCACACAACTGAATGAGGGACAGCCCCTTGGGCACAAAGTAAGGTAATTTACATATTGATAAAAACACTTTTTATAAGAAAAGGAAAGGCAGCGAGCTGTGATAATGGTATAGTTTAATTAAGCATATTAAAACCAATAGAAGAATATATGTCACTTTATATGCTCTAACGGCCTCTCAGTCCCTTTAAACTTATCCACATTTTTCACGTTAAACCTAAAAACTTTAATGTATTTTATTAGGATTTTATGCGATAAACCAACACAAAGTATGTGTGAAGTGAAAAGAAAATGATACCTGGTTTTTAATTTTTTTTGTAAACAAATATCTGAAAAGTGTGTTGTGCATTTGTATTCAGCGCCCTGTACTCTGATACCCCTAAATAAAACCCTGTTTCACCAATTGCTTTATAAGTCACCTAATTAGTAAATAGAGTCCACCTGTGTTTAATTTATTCTCAGTATAAATTCAACTTTTCTGTCAAGGCCTCAGAAGTTTGTTAGTGATCAAACAGCATCATGAAAACCAAGGAACACACCAGACAGGTCAGGGATAAAGTTTTGGCAGGGCTAGGTTATAAAAAATATCCCACAAAAATATCCCAAGCTCTGAACATGTCATAGAACACTGTTCAATCCATCATCCAAAAATGGAAGGAGTACAAACCTACCAAGATGTGGCTGTTCACCTAAACTGACAGCCCAGACAAGGAGAGCACTAATTAGAGATGCAGCCAAAAGGCCCATGTCCACAGGAAACTATTAGTCAAGTACCCCACAAATCTGGCATTTATGGTAGAGTGGCAAGAAGAACGCCATTTTTGAAAGCAAGCCATAATAAGTCCCATTTGCAGTTTGCCACTAGTGTTGAGCTTCAATATTCTAATCAAATTTTTATAGCGAATATCAGCAATTCGAGAATTCGAGAAATTCTATCATCGCAATGGCGAATATTCTATTTTTTTTTACCACTAGATAAAGCTATAATATTTTTTCACCTATTATATATGGCTTTTTTTAATCCTTATTATCTATCATCCATACCTTTTTTTATAGTTATTATTTTACCTATCATTAATTAACTTTTATTATAACTATTTTCCTACCTATCATTAATAATTTCTTTTTATAGATGCTATATTATTTTTAAAATAAATCATTACCTATAACATACAATAGACAACATGTAACAGACAATCACACAAAGGCTGCATGCCAAAAACCAGGTATCATCTGACTGAGAGCCAGTAAGCCTCAAAGATACTTGATTTGAGTTGGATGGCTTGGGGGACCTGTGTACCTACCTACATCATTATCATTAGGGTGATAAAAAATAGTAAAACATTTTTTGGATGCCAGCTAACTCTTCTCTCGCTGCTTTGGAGGGCTGCATAAAATGTTTCAGTTTTCTAATTGTCCTAACATTTATATTCATTAACCTTTCTATATTGTTTTGTCATGTAAACTCATTTGCATAAACATGGGCAGGTGGGAAAGACATGCGAATAGTGTTTCAGCTGAAAAACTTTCCGATATACCCATGTTTATGCAAGTGAGTTTACATGACCTAAAGCCCATTGAGAATTTGTGGCAAGACTTAAAAATTTCTATTCACAGACACTCTCCAACCAAGCTTAACCTATTTTGTAAAGCAGTATGGGCAAATATTTCAGCCTCTAGATGTGCTGGTAACCCAAAGTCTCTCTGTAATTGCAGTGAAAGGTGGTCCTACCAAGTATTAACTTGGGAGCTGGATACACTGCACACCACACTTTCCAGATTTTTATTTATTAAAATTTTTTAAAACCATATATGATTTACTTGCTACTTTGTGTTGGCCTCATCACATAAAATCCCAATAAAATACATTTTCAAGGCACTGTATGTACTCTACACAGCTTACATATGCCTGCACATCCTAAATTACAGGGAGTGCAGAATTATTAGGCAAGTTGTATTTTTGAGGATTAATTTTATTATTGAACAACAACCATGTTCTCAATGAACCCAAAAAACTCATTAATATCAAAGCTGAATATTTTTGGAAGTAGTTTTTAGTTTGTTTTTAGTTTTAGCTATTTTAGGGGGATATCTGTGTGTGCAGGTGACTATTACTGTGCATAATTATTAGGCAACTTAAAAAAAAACAAATATATACCCATTTCAATTATTTATTTTTACCAGTGAAACCAATATAACATCTCAACATTCACAAATATACATTTCTGACATTCAAAAACAAAACAAAAACAAATCAGTGACCAATATAGCCACCTTTCTTTGCAAGGACACTCAAAAGCCTGCCCTCCATGGATTCTGTCAGTGTTTTGATCTGTTCACCATCAACATTGCGTGCAGCAGCAACCACAGCCTCCCAGACACTGTTCAGAGAGGTGTACTGTTTTCCCTCCTTGTAAATCTCACATTTGATGATGGACCACAGGTTCTCAATGGGGTTCAGATCAGGTGAACAAGGAGGCCATGTCATTAGATTTTCTTCTTTTATACCCTTTCTTGCCAGCCACGCTGTGGAGTACTTGGACGCGTGGGATGGAGCATTGTCCTGCATGAAAATCATGTTTTTCTTGAAGGATGCAGACTTCTTCCTGTACCACTGCTTGAAGAAGGTGTCTTCCAGAAACTGGCAGTAGGACTGGTAGTTGAGCTTGACTCCATCCTCAACCCGAAAAGGCCCCACAAGCTCATCTTTGATGATACCAGCCCAAACCAGTACTCCACCTCCACCTTGCTGGCGTCTGAGTCGGACTGGAGCTCTCTGCCCTTTACCAATCCAGCCACGGGCCCATCCATCTGGCCCATCAAGACTCACTCTCATTTCATCAGTCCATAAAACCTTTGAAAAATCAGTCTTGAGATATTTCTTGGCCCAGTCTTGACGTTTCAGCTTGTGTGTCTTGTTCAGTGGTGGTCGTCTTTCAGCCTTTCTTACCTTGGCCATGTCTCTGAGTATTGCACACCTTGTGCTTTTGGGCACTCCAGTGATGTTGCAGCTCTGAAATATGGCCAAACTGGTGGCAAGTGGCATCTTGGCAGCTGCACGCTTGACTTTTCTCAGTTCATGGGCAGTTATTTTGCGCCTTGGTTTTTCCACACGCTTCTTGCGACCCTGTTGACTATTTTAAATGAAACGCTTGATTGTTCGATGATCACGCTTCAGAAGCTTTGCAATTTTAAGAGTGCTGCATCCCTCTGCAAGATATCTCACTATTTTTGCCTTTTCTGAGCCTGTCAAGTCCTTCTTTTGACCCATTTTGCCAAAGGAAAGGAAGTTGCCTAATAATTATGCACACCTGATATAGGGTGTTGATGTCATTAGACTACACCCCTTCTCATTACAGAGATGCACATCACCTAATATGCTAAATTGGTAGTAGGCTTTCGAGCCTATACAGCTTGGAGTAAGACAACATGCATAAAGAGGATGATGTGGTCAAAATACTCATTTGCCTAATAATTCTGCACTGGCTGTATATTCTCCTAGATGAATTTACTAGGGGGTGTAGTATCAAAGATGGAGGTAAGTTTTCTGTGATTTCCACTGTTCTAGAGACTCTGCAAAAGCAACATTGCACCAAAAACCACTCGAGCAAGATTCAAATTCAAAATGGTGGATACCTATGTTCTTTTCTGCAGTGTGCTTAAACAGAAGTTTACATCCACATACCATATATGGCTTTGCTGAATCTAACAGAAAATGCTTGACAATTAAGAAGCGCGTGTCTCTGGTGGCACAAGCTGGGCACAACATAGAAATATAAATAGTATATCTGTGGTAAGATTTTCGGAATTTTGGCATTTTTTTTTCAATTTTTATACTTTTTATTTTTTCATATATTAAGGTCACCAAATTTACTGTTCACTATAGTTTGAATCTATGACATGACATCAACCACGAGGGCCCTGCGGATTATTGATATTTATTGAGCATGCAGTCAGACGTATTTTAGGAGGATTGCCATTGGGGTTAGGGGATAGAATAACTATAACGTCCTTTGCGCCATACTATCTTGAGCTACTGATGAGAGTGGATGGGTCTCTGGCAGTGTCTACCAAAAAAAGATTTTAGAATATACAGCGGGAAAAGCAACTAACAGGGACAGTCAAGGGAAAGAATAGAAAGAAATAATTATGTGTAGATTTTAGGGTCTTTGATCAGGGAAAGCTTTAAGGGAGTGAGGGGCTGGAGGCTGAGAGGCATGTAGCTGCGCCTGTTCAGGCATAATTTTTGGAGGTTTACGCTGGGTTCAGACCTGAGCGTTCGGAAACGAGCGCTCTGTATGCGCGATTGTACGGGCGTTTACAATCGTGCATACAGAGATTGGCGTTCACACGTTGTCGCGCGTTCCCGAATTTCTATGTGCGGGAACGCGCGACAAACGCCCAAAAAAAAGCTCAAGCACTTGTTTGAGCGTCGGGCGTTTTACAGCGCGATCGTACGCGCTGTAAAACGCCCAGGTGAGAACCATTCCCATAGGGAATCATTGCTTTTCACGTGTTGAGCGTTTTACAGCGCGTTTGAACGCGCTGTAAAACGCTCAGGTGTGAACCCAGCGTTAGTCCCAACAAGCCACAGTTTTTTCTCATACTATGTGTGTTTATACACTCTCTGCCCCCGATAATGACAATATTTGGAAGCTTTCTAATATTACAATGCATAACACACGCGAAGATGCAGTGTGTTTTGAAACATGCTGTTTGTTAACACTGTCAAACATGCATTTACCCATAGCTGTGTATGTCAGTGTCACTTTGACATTATTTACTATTTCTGTCATTGCGTTCAACAATTTATGGAGGCAGAGAGAAAGATCAGAAATTTGTAAAATATTAACAATATTAACACCTTTTCACAAAAATCTGAGTCCTATGAGATTAGAAGGTGTTATATACCAATTTTCAGGGCAATTAGAGCAACTTTGATTGGTGTAGAATGGATTAGGACAGGAATCTTTTTTTTTTTTATATTCAATGAATCGAACAGAAATGATTTTCAAAAAATGTGCTTATCTGTACTGTGTTTGGGTCAAGTAGCACATTAGGGCCACATATGGGATATTTCTAAAAACTGTGCAATAATAATAGCTTTCTCTACACCATCATGCAATAAAAATGATGGTGTAGAGAAAGCTATTAAGATCTACATTTCAGCATGAAGTTTTGCCAAATGTTTTTTTTTATGCCAACCTCGTCACTTTCCAAAAAGGGGACATGGTGTGGGCGGGGCTATTGTCCCAGCAGATTTATCATTACTTATCTCAGTACCAAGATTCAAGTCATTAGCAGTAGTGGCAGACTGATCAATCTCTCCTTTTCCCAGCCTAAATGGATGCCCTTTCTCTTTCATCAAATATACAGTATATAGGTATATGATATCCACAATATCCTCAGAGGAATACAGTCTCTGAACAGGGGGCCCTCCTGTACTTTGGTCATGGTGGGGAGTATGTAGCCTACAGTGTTTCCACCACATGCAGAGGAGGCTGTAGCCAGATTAGTGGTGATTACCTTCTTTGCCAAAGTCCACAATCCTTTTCTGTCGACTAAAACTTCTATAGATTATTTCTCTTCTGAGCGCTGGCACATACGTTGCTTGTGGGCTTTACGCTGGGTTCACACCTGAGCGTTTTACAGCGCGTTCCTACGTGCTGTAAAACGCACAACAGGTAAGAACCAATGATTCCCTATGGGAAGGGTTCACACCTGGGCGTTTTACAGCGCGTACGATCGCGCTGTAAAACGCCAGACGCTCAAACAAGTACAGGAGCTTTTTTTGGCGCGTTTGACGCGCGTTTGGGCCATAGACTCTTTGGACAACACTGCTGTCAATCACCCAAACGCGCGTCAAACGCGCGTTCACTATTAAAAACAACGCGCATAAAACGCGCGACAAAAACGCGCATGGAAACACGCGTTTGAGAAACGCCTAGGTGTGAACCCAGCGTTAGGGAAATGGAATCTGCCTACAGGAGCTGCTCCTTGCTGCTCTGAGGTTTTCACTCCTCATCAGTCAGCCATTAACTCCAGAATCTTCCACCTATAAAGGAAGGGTGGAGGCAACCCTGTCTAGCCACATGGGACCTCCCACTCCCTATGGCATCTGTTGTACATGCCTATAATCCATGAAATACAATTATATTAACACTTTCAATGCTTTGCAGTGTATTTCAGGACACTGCAAGTAGCAGTGGCAGTCAGTGTGCACAAAGGTTATTAGCTAATTCCTTCTGTTAAACAAAAAGAAAAGCATACACCACCCTTCAGTAAAGCAAAAAATCAATAAACATGTGCCCCTGCTGGAACTGTGTCGAAATGGCTCCTTAGTGGAACAAAACAAATAATTGGAGGCAGCACCAGTAAGGTAGTGGACAAAAAGCATTTTCTTTTAGTGCAAGTTGTGGCAGTCCAAACACATGCTTTTTAATCCCTTCTGTTCGCTGTCAAATCACTCACTGTGAGTCAGCTCAGTATTACAGATCAATGTTAGTGTCAGGTCTAATTTACTGCCATGAACCAGGCAGTGCTGTGAAATGCCCAAAGATTCAAGTAGGGGCCCCATGACAGAGTGGGGAATATGGCAGCAGCAGCAGTGGCTGTAACCATGACAAAAGTGGCCCCATAACAGAGTAGGGATGGGGGCAGAAGTAGTGTCCCTATGAAAG
Source organism: Bufo gargarizans (assembly GCF_014858855.1). Lineage (NCBI taxonomy): Eukaryota > Metazoa > Chordata > Amphibia > Anura > Bufonidae > Bufo > Bufo gargarizans. The sequence goes on from NC_058082.1 coordinate 414,918,133, forward strand.
AGTGGGGACCTTGACAGCAGTAGTGGCCCCATGACAGAGTGAGGATTATGGCAGCAGGAGCAGTAGCAGTAGTGGCCCCATGACAGAGTGGGGAAGGTGGCAGTAGCAGTACTAGCCCCATGACAGAGTCGGGACGGTGGCAGCAGTAGTGGCCCCTTGGCAGAGTGGGAACAGTAGTGGCATCAGCAACTGTGGAAGTAACCGTGACAATAGTGGCCCCATGACAAAGTATCGATGGTGGCAACAGCAGCAGTGGCAGTAGCTGTGACAATAGTGGTCCCATGACAGAGTGGGGATGGTGGCAGAAGTAGTGGCTCCATGACAGAGTGGGGATGGTGGCAGCAGCAGTAGTGGCCCATGACAGACTGGGGATGGTGGCAGCAGCAGAGGCAGTGGAGGCCCCATGACAGAGTGGGGATGGTGGCAGCAGCAGTAGTGGGCCCATGATAGAGTGGGAAAGGTGGAAGTGACAGTGACAATAGTGGCCGCATTACAGAGTGGGGAGGAACGCAGCAACAGTGGCAGTAATGTTGTGTTAACATCACAGTTTTTTTTTCCATTCTTCTGATCTGTCAGAAAAACAGAATACTAAAAACATCCTCTGTTTCTGCATCCTCTGCATTCCTAAAGCATATTTTAGACAATCAGTATTTGGTCAGTGTTTTGCATCTATTTGCAGCTTGCCTGACATCAGGGGGAAACACGTGAGGCTCACCGTGGGCCGATGGGTGCAATAGTTCATGTACTCATTGTTAGCAGATGCCTCCCTGGGTCGGCAGTGCAGTGGATGGGCAGACATCACGAGATCTTCCGGGGCACTCTCTGTTGCAGGGAACACCAGCCAGATGTTGTTTGAGGTACCCTTGATGGTGGTGATGTTTAGGATGCTTGTTGCTGGGCCCCTAGTTTGTGACGCCAGCACTGTTAGGTGCAATTGTTGAGAGTAGTAGTTGTAAGAATGAGGAGTCAGTAGTTGTAAACCAATCGAACATTTACTGAAGATCAATAGTTTCTGGACAGTTGGTACAGTTCATCAATGGACAGCTTTTGGTGGAAAATCAGGCGATGTTAGGGAAAAGCTTAACATTAGTAATACCTATAAATTAAATAAATATTTATACATTTAGTTCCTGCTCACTGATTAGCATGGCCAGTGCTGTCAGTGAGCTTTTCTCCTGTACTCCCGGCTCGCTGTGTAATTAACAAGACACCGGGAGAGAAGCCTGAGTGAGCGGTAATTGCTAGCTACTGGCGATGCAGGGAGGCAGGCAGAAGCTATTATACAGTATACAGGTATAGTTATAGTATATACCTCCCTGCATTGCCAGTAGGCGGTGCTTACTGCTGGTTAATTACACAGCACGTCGGCAGTATAGAAGAAGAGCTCACTGACAGCGCTGGCCATGCTGATCAGTGAGCAGGAACCAAGGGGGTCATCTATCAAAGTGGTGTAAAGTAGAACTGCCTTAGTTGCTCATAGCAACCAATCAGATTTGGGATTTTATTTTCCAAAGTAGCTGTCCAAAATGAAAGGTCGAATCTGATTGTCTGCTATGGGCAACTAAGCCAGTTCTACCTTACAACAGTTTGATAAATGACCCCCTAAATGTATAAATACATATTTAATGTATAGTTATCACTGTACTGTCCCCACCAGACTGTGAGGGAGCATTTAGGGCAGAGGCCCATCAGTTCCCATCCTAGCCCGTTTTCTCAGTCAGCGTAGCACTATGCTGTTAGGAAGACGGATGTCTCTTAGCTACTCTCATTTGAGAGAGCGCTGCTAAGGGACATTTCAGACTCAGTTTTCTACTATAAATAAACAATTTCCCTGCATAAAGAAAAATGTTCCCTTTCGCCATCCCTACATATTAGTTAAAAAAATAAAAAAATTGTCAGTTACACTTTAAAATGCCCAGCAACAAGACCATTTTCAGCAGTGTCAGCGTCAATCTCTGTCGTTCTCATAGAAATATCTGTTTGCTATTAGTCTTAACCATAGCTTAAGCAGGAATACAATATGATCATATGTATTATATTTATATACTGCCATATGATTTCTGCCATATGGATTATTAATTTGGAATTGCCAGCACAGTAAATTTGCTAAGCCAACTGTCTGTCACTGCTCTGAGTCTCCTAGCTTAGCTTCAGCCTAGAGACATTGCGACCTTACACTTTATATCGCACTTATTAACACCCTATGATTTGCTGGTCTTGCGTTCTACGCTTATAGTATCTCAGTATATAAACTGTCACTTCTGTGGTAAGGATTGTCTGCAGTCTGCTTCTACCAGCTTTGTGTGTCATTAACAATAAGGCTCCAGCATCTGCAAAAAGCTATTTTATAGCAAAGCCCCACCAAAATGTTTCACCATCCTACAGAATCATCAGGATTAATGACGCTGCATCCTCCAGCGGCACAGGGGGATATCAAGACTTGTGTAAATATTCCATGCTTTATACATGACCCCCAGTATGTGGATGACCACCCATCTTCCTCTTGATTACATTCCAGAGGTTTTCAGTGGAGTTCAAGTCTGAAAATTGGTCTGACCGTGACAGGGTCTTGATCTGGTGGTCCTTTAGCCACACCTTGATTAACCTGGCTGTGTGGCATGGGGCATTGTCCTACTGAAAAAGACAACAATCAGAGTTGAAGAACATTGTCAGAGCAGAAGGAAGCAAGTTCTCTTTCAGGATTACTTTGTACGTGGCTTGAATCTTGTGTCCTTCACAAAGACAAATCTGCCCAATTCCAACCTTGCTGTAAAACACCCCCCATATCATCACCAATCCTGTGCCAAATTGCACAGTAGGTGAGAGACACTGTGGCTTAGAGGCCTGTCCAGGTCTCCGTCTAACCATTACATGACCAGATGTTCATCAAAAAAGAAAATTGGACTCATCAGTGAAGATTACCTTACTCCAGTCCTCTATAATCCAAGAGATTTGATTGAGGCAGCTGTCATCACATTCAGCAGAGAGTTGATTTTTCCTCTGCCAATTTGTAGCTTTTGTGTCCCCAATGTTTGCTGCTTCACTTTGTTCTTATAAACCGCTGTCTTTGAAATTTTAAGGATTGAAGAAACCTGACGCTCACGATATCCCTCTGCCAGTAAAGCTAGAATTGAACCCTTCTTCCCCTCACTGAGAACTTTTCTTTTCAACAATTTTGGTATGGTCTGTAGTACTATTAGCACTGCTTTTGCTATTCTGCTAGTTCTATAGTAAGAGAATCGTGATGACCACAGGAGTGGTTTTTATAATGTTGCTCGTTACATAAGATTTGGTTTGGTGATCACCTTATCAGCACCTCTATATGTAGAATAAGGTGTGCCTATGACAGAATACAAATAATTATACATATATTTTTTTGTCACAGTGCCTTGAAAAAGTATTCATACACCTTAAACATTTCCGCATTTGTTCATGTTACACCTACAAACTTAAATGTTTTTTATTGGGATTTTATGTAATAGACCAACAAAAAGTAGCACGTACAGTATATGTGAAAAGAAAATGATAGTTGGTTTTAAAATTTTTAATAAATAAAATATGTGGCATGAATTTATATTCAGCCCCCTGGACTTTGATACGCCTAAATAAAATCCAGTGTTACCAATTGCCTTCTGAAGTTACCAAATTAGTAAATCGAGTCCAAGTGTGTGTAATTTATTCTCAGTATAACTACAGCTGTTATTGGAAAGGCCTCCAAGATTTGTAGAGAACATTAGTCATTAAACAGCATCATGAAAACCAAGGAACACACAAGAGAGGTCAGGGATAAAGTTGTGGGAAGGTATAAAGCAGTATTATGTTATAAAAAAAGAAATACTGTTTAATCCATCATCTGAAAATGGAAGCAGTATAGCACAACTGCAAACCTACCAAGACATGGCTGTCCACCTAAACTGACAACCCAGGCAAGGGTGGGAGAATCTGTTCACAGGCAACTTATTAGTCGCGTATTCCACAAATCTGGCCTTTATAGAAGACTGTCAAAAAGAAAGACATTCTTGAAAGCGAGTCAGAATAAGTACCATTTGCCACAAACCATGTTGGAGACACAGAAAACATGTGGAAGAAGGCGCTATGGTCAAATGAGACCAAAATTGAACATTTTGACTAGGGATGAGCGAACTCGAACTGTATAGTTCGGGTTCGTACCGAATTTTGGGGTGTCCGTGACACGGACCCGAACCCGGACATTTTCGTAAAAGTCCGGGTTCGGGTTCGGTGTTCGTCGCTTTCTTGGCGCTTTTGTGACGCTTTCTTGGCGCTTTTTGAAAGGCTGCAAAGCAGCCAATCAACAAGCGTCATACTACTTGCCCCAAGAGGCCGTCACAGCCATGCCTACTATTGGCATGGCTGTGATTGGCCAGAGCACCATGTGACCCAGCCTCTATTTAAGCTGGAGTCACATAGCGCCGCCCGTCACTCTGCTCTGATTAGCGTAGGGAGAGGTTGCGGCTGCGACAGTAGGACGAGATTAGGCAGATTAACTCCTCCAAAGGACTTGATTAATCGATCGATCTGCAGCTGTGCATCATTGAGCTGCTGAAATTCAATTGCTCACTGTTTTTAGGCTGCCCAGACCGTTTGTCAGTCACTTTTTTCTGGGGTGATCGGTGGCCATTTTGTGTCTTGTGGTGCGCCAGCACAAGCTGCGACCAAGTGCATTTAACCCTCAATGGTGTGGTTGTTTTTTTTGGCTAAAGCCTACATCAGGGTGAAGCTGTCGCACCAAGTGCATTTAAACAGCAATAGTCTGTTTATTTTTTGGCCATATACTACATCTGGGGCAAGCTGCGCCTGTCACCAAGTGCATTTAACCCTCAGTAGTGTGGTTAGTCAAGCTGTCACACCAAGTGAATTTAACCATCAATAGTGTGGTTGTTTTTTGGCTAAAGCCTACATCAGGATGAAGCTGTCTCACCAAGTGCATTTAACCAGCAATAGTCTGTTTATTTTTTGGTCATATACTACATCAGGGGCAAGCTGCGCCTGTCACCAAGTTCATTTAACCCTCAATGGTGTGGTTGTTTTTTGGCTAAAGCCTACATCAGGGTGAAGCTGTCACACCAAGTGCATTTAACCAGCAATAGTCTGTTTATTTTTTGGCCATATACTACATCAGGGGCAAGCTGCGCCCGTCACCAAGTGCATTTAACCCTCAGTAGTGTGGTTGGTCAAGCTGTCACACCAAGTGCATTTAACCAGCAATAGTCTGTTCATTTTTTGGCCATATACTACATCAGGGGCAAGCTGCGCCCGTCACCAAGTGCATTTAACCCTCAGTAGTGTGGTTGGTCAAGCTGTCACACCAAGTGCATTTAACCAGCAATAGTCTGTTCATTTTTTGGCCATATACTACATCAGGGGCAAGCTGCGCCTGTCACCAAGTGCATTTAACCCTCAGTAGTGTGGTTGGTCAAGCTGTCACACCAAGTGCATTTAACCAGCAATAGTGTGGTTATTTTTTGGCCATATCCCAGTCTAATTCTGTCAGTAAATCCATACCGGTCACCCAGCGCCTAAATACTAGGCCTCAAATTTATATCCCGCTAAATCTGTCGTTACCGCTGTACTGTTGTGACTGGGCAAGTTATTTAGTGTCCGTCAAAGCACATTTTTTGTTCGGGGTTGAAATACAATTCCCAATTAAGCAATTTCATAATTTAGTGGTTTCTGCTGTATCAGAGCTATTTGAAATCTATCCCTAAAAGGGTATATAATATTCAAGGTGCACATAGAGTCATTCAGAATAACTTCACACACACGCTACTGTGCATTTCCAAGTCTAATTCTGTCAGTAAATCCATACCGGTCACCCAGCGCCTAAATACTAGGCCTCAAATTTATATCCCGCTAAATCTGTCGTTACCGCTGTACTGTTCTGGCTGGGCAAGTTATTTAGTGTCCGTCAAAGCACATTTTTTGTTCTGGGTTGAAATACAATTCCCAATTTAGCAATTACATAATTTAGTGGTTTCTGCTGTATCAGAGCTATTTGAAATCTATCCCTAAAAGGGTATAAAATATTCAAGGTGCACATAGGGTCATTCAGAATAACTTCACACACACGCTACTGTGCATTTCCAAGTCTAATTCTGTCAGTAAATCCATACCGGTCACCCAGCGCCTAAATACTAGGCCTCAAATTTATATCCCGCTAAATCTGTCGTTACCGCTGTACTGTTGTGGCTGGGCAAGTTATTTAGTGTCCGTCAAAGCACATTTTTTGTTCTGGGTTGAAATACAATTCCCAAATTAGCAATTTCATAATTTAGTGGTTTCTGCTGTATCAGAGCTATTTGAAATCTATCCCTAAAAGGGTATAAAATATTCAAGGTGCACATAGGGTCATTCAGAATAACTTCACACACACGCTACTGTGCATTTCCAAGTCTAATTCTGTCAGTAAATCCATACCGGTCACCCAGCGCCTAAATACTAGGCCTCAAATTTATATCCCGCTAAATCTGTTGTTACCGCTGTACTGTTCTGGCTGGGCAAGTTATTTAGTGTCCGTCAAAGCACATTTTTTGTTCTGGGTTGAAATACAATTCCCAATTTAGCAATTTCATAATTTAGTGGTTTCTGCTATATCAGAGCTATTTGAAATCTATCCCTAAAAGGGTATATAATATTCAAGGTGCACATAGAGTCATTCAGAATAACTTCACACACACGCTACTGTGCATTTCCAAGTCTAATTCTGTCAGTAAATCTATACCGGTCACCCAGCGCCTAAATACTAGGCCTCAAATTTATATTCAGCTGAATTTGAATACAATACATTGGGCCAAATAATATTTTTGTTGTTGTGGTGAACGATAACAATGAGGAAAACATCTAGTAAGGGACGCGGACGTGGACATGGTAATGGTGGTGTTAGTGGACCCTCTGGTGCTGGGAGAGGACGTGGCCATTCTGCCACATCCACACGTCCTAGTGTACCAACTACCTCAGGTCCCAGTAGCCGCCAGAATTTACAGCGATATATGGTGGGGCCCAATGCCGTTCTAAGGATGGTAAGGCCTGAGCAGGTACAGGCATTAGTTAATTGGGTGGCCGACAGTGGATTCAGCACGTTCACATTATCTCCCACCCAGTCTTCTGCAGAAAGCGCACAGATGGCGCCTGAAAACCAACCCCATCAGTCTGTCACATCACCCCCATGCATACCAGGGAAACTGTCTCAGCCTCAAGTTATGCAGCAGTCTCTTATGCTGTTTGAAGACTCCGCTGGCAGGGTTTCCCAAGGGCATCCACCTAGCCCTTCCCCAGCGGTGAAAGACATAGAATGCACTGACGCACAACCACTTATGTTTCCTGATGATGAGGACATGGGAATACCACCTCAGCATGTCTTTGATGATAACGAAACACAGGTGCCAACTGCTGCGTCTTTCTGCAGTGTGCAGACTGAACAGGAGGTCAGGGATCAAGACTGGGTGGAAGACGATGCAGGGGACGATGAGGTCCTAGACCCCACATGGAATGAAGGTCGTGCCACTGACTTTCACAGTTTGGAGGAAGAGGCAGTGGTGAGACCGAGCCAACAGCGTAGCAAAAGAGGGAGCAGTGGGCAAAAGCAGAACACCCGCCACCAAGAGACTCCGCCTGCTACTGACCGCCGCCATCTGGGACCGAGCACCCCAAAGGCAGCTTCAAGGAGTTCCCTGGCATGGCACTTCTTCAAACAATGTGCTGACGACAAGACCCGAGTGGTTTGCACGCTGTGCCATCAGAGCCTGAAGCGAGGCATTAACGTTCTGAACCTGAGCACAACCTGCATGACCAGGCACCTGCATGCAAAGCATGAACTGCAGTGGAGTAAACACCTTAAAACCAAGGAAGTCACTCAGGCTCCCCCTGCTACCTCTTCTGCTGCTGCCGCCTCGGCCTCTTCTGCTGCTGCCGCCTCGGCCTCTTCCTCTGCCTCTGGAGGAACGTTGGCACCTGCCGCCCAGCAAACAGGGGATGTACAACCAACACCACCACCACCTCCGACACCAAGCATCTCAACCATGTCACACGGCATCGTTCAGCTCTCCATCTCACAAACATTTGAGAGAAAGCGTAAATTCCCACCTAGCCACCCTCGATCCCTGGCCCTGAATGCCAGCATTTCTAAACTACTGGCCTATGAAATGCTGTCATTTAGGCTGGTGGACACAGACAGCTTCAAACAGCTCATGTCGCTTGCTGTCCCACAGTATGTTGTTCCCAGCCGCCACTACTTCTCGAAGAGAGCCGTGCCTTCCCTGCACAACCAAGTATCCGATAAAATCAAGTGTGCACTGCGCAACGCCATCTGTAGCAAGGTCCACCTAACCACAGATACGTGGACCAGTAAGCATGGCCAGGGACGCTATATCTCCCTAACTGCACACTGGGTAAATGTAGTGGCAGCTGGGCCCCAGGCGGAGAGCTGTTTGGCGCACGTCCTTCTGCCACCAAGGATCGCAGGGCAACATTCTTTGCCTCCTGTTGCCACATCGTCCTTCTCGGCTTCCTCCTCCTCTTCTTCCACCTGCTCATCCAGTCAGCCACACACCTTCACCACCAACTTCAGCACAGCCCGGGGTAAACGTCAGCAGGCCATTCTGAAACTCATATGTTTGGGGGACAGGCCCCACACCGCACAGGAGTTGTGGTGGGGTATAGAACAACAGACCGACGAGTGGTTGCTGCCGGTGAGCCTCAAGCCCGGCCTGGTGGTGTGCGATAATGGGCGAAATCTCGTTGCAGCTCTGGGACTAGCCAGTTTGACGCACATCCCTTGCCTTGCGCATGTGCCGAATTTGGTGGTGCAGAAGTTCATTCACAACTACCCCGACATGTCAGAGCTGCTGCATAAAGTGCGGGCCGTCTGTTCGCGCTTCCGGCGTTCACATCCTGCCGCTGCTCACCTGTCTGCGCTACAGCCTAACTTCGGCCTTCCCGCTCACCGCCTCATATGAGACGTGCCCACCAGGTGGAACTCCACCTTGCACATGCTGGACAGACTGTGCGAGCAGCAGCAGGCCATAGTGGAGTTTCAGCTGCAGCACGCAAGGGTCAGTCGCACTGCGGAACAGCACCACTTCACCACCAATGACTGGGCCTCCATGCGAGACCTGTGTGCCCTGTTGCGCTGTTTCGAGTACTCCACCAACATGGCCAGTTATCAGCGTTACAATACCACTTCTATGTCTCCTTGAGAAAACACTTAGGGCGATGATGGAAGAGGAGGTGGCCCAGGAGGAGGAGAAGGAAAAGGGGTCATTTTTAGCACTTTCAGGCCAGTCTCTTCGAAGTGACTCAGAGGGAGGTTTTTTGGAACAGCAGAGGCCAGGTACAAATGTGGCCAGCCAGGGCCCACTACTGGAGGACGAGGAGGACGAGGATGAGGAGGAGGTGGAGGAGGATGAGGATGAAGCATGGTCACAGCGGGGTGGCACCCAACGCAGCTCGGGCCCATCACTGGTGCGTGGCTGGGGGGAAAGAAAGGATGATGACGATACGCCTCCCACAGAGGACAGCTTGTCCTTACCCCTGGGCAGCCTGGCACACATGAGCGACTACATGCTGCAGTGCCTGCGCAACGACAGCAGAGTTGCCCACATTTTAAAGTGTGCGGACTACTGGGTTGCCACCCTGCTGGATCCACGCTACAAAGACAATGTGCCCACCTTACTTCCTGCACTGGAGCGTGATAGGAAGATGCGCGAGTACAAGCGCACGTTGGTAGACGCGCTACTGAGAGCATTCCCAAATGTCACAGGGGAACAAGTGGAAGCCCAAGGCCAAGGCAGAGGAGGAGCAAGAGGTCGCCAAGGCAGCTGTGTCACGGCCAGCTCCTCTGAGAGCAGGGTTAGCATGGCAGAGATGTGGAAAACTTTTGTCAACACGCCACAGCTAACTGCACCACCACCTGATACGCAACGTGTTAGCAGGAGGCAACATTTCACTAACATGGTGGAACAGTACTTGTGCACACCCCTCCACGTACTGACTGATGGTTCGGCCCCATTCAACTTCTGGGTCTCTAAATTGTTCACGTGGCCAGAGCTAGCCTTTTATGCCTTGGAGGTGCTGGCCTGCCCGGCGGCCAGCATTTTGTCTGAACGTGTATTCAGCACGGCAGGGGGCGTCATTACAGACAAACGCAGCCGCCTGTCTACAGCCAATGTGGACAAGCTGACGTTCATAAAAATGAACCAGGCATGGATCCCACAGGACCTGTCCGTCCCTTGTCCAGATTAGACATTAACTACCTCCCCTTAACCATATATTATTGTACTCCAGGGCACTTCCTCATTCAATCCTATTTTTATTTTCATTTTACCATTATATTGCGAGGCTACCCAAAGTTGATAGAACCTCTCCTCTGTCTGGGTGCCGGGGCCTAAATATATGCCAATGGACTGTTCCAATGTTGGGTGACGTGAAGCCTGATTCTCTGCTATGACATGCAGACTAATTCTCTGCTGACATGAAGACAGATTCTCTGTTACGGGACCTCTCTCCTCTGCCTGGGTGCTGGGCCTAAATATCTGACAATGGACTATTGCAGTGGTGGCTGACGTAAAGCCTGATTTTCTGCTATTACATGCAGACTGATTCTCTGCTGACATGAAGCCAGATCCTCTGTTACGGGACCTCTCTCCTCTGCCTGTGTGCTGGGCCTAAATATATGCCAATGGACTGTTGCAGTGGTGGGTGACGTGAAGCCTGATTCTCTGCTATGACATGAAGACTGATTCTCTGCTGACATGAAGCCAGATTGTCTGTTACGGGACCTCTCTCCTCTGCCTGGGTGCTGGGCCTAAATATCTGACAATGGACTGTTGCATTGGTGGCTGACGTGAAGCCTGATTCTCTGCTATGATATGAAAACTGATTCTCTGCTGACATGAAGCCAGATTGTCTGTTACGGGACCTCTCTCCTCTGCCTGGGTGCTGGGCCTAAATTTATGAAAATGGACTGTTGCAGTGGTGGGTGACGTGAAGCCTGATTCTCTGCTATGACATAAAGACTGATTCTCTGCTGACATGAAGCCAGATTGTCTGTTACGGGACCTCTCTCTTCTCTGCCTGGGTGCTGGGCCTAAATATCTGACAATGGACTGTTGCATTGGTGGCTGACGTGAAGCCTGATTCTCTGCTATGATATTAAGACTGATTCTCTGCTGACATGAAGCCAGATTGTCTGTTACGGGACCTCTCTCCTCTGCCTGGGTGCTGGGCCTAAATTTATGAAAATGGACTGTTGCAGTGGTGGGTGACGTGAAGCCTGATTCTCTGCTATGACATGAAGACTGATTCTCTGCTGACATGAAGCCAGATTGTCTGTTACGGGACCTCTCTCCTCTGCCTGGGTGCTGGGCCTAAATATCTGACAATGGACTGTTGCATTGGTGGCTGACGTGAAGCCTGATTCTCTGCTATGATATGAAGACTGATTCTCTGCTGACATGAAGCCAGATTGTCTGTTACGGGACCTCTCTCCTCTGCCTGGGTGCTGGGCCTAAATTTATGAAAATGGACTGTTGCAGTGGTGGGTGACGTGAAGCCTGATTCTCTGCTATGACATGAAGACTGATTCTCTGCTGACATGAAGCCAGATTGTCTGTTACGGGACCTCTCTCCTCTGCCTGGGTGCTGGGCCTAAATATCTGACAATGGACTGTTGCATTGGTGGCTGACGTGAAGCCTGATTCTCTGCTATGATATGAAGACTGATTTTCTGCTGACATGAAGCCAGATTGTCTGTTACGGGACCTCTCTCCTCTGCCTGGGTGCTGGGCCTAAATTTATGAAAATGGACTGTTGCAGTGGTGGGTGACGTGAAGCCTGATTCTCTGCTATGACATGAAGACTGATTTTCTGCTGACATGAAGCCAGATTGTCTGTTACGGGACCTCTCTCCTCTGCCTGGGTGCTGGGCCTAAATATCTGACAATGGACTGTTGAATTGGTGGCTGACGTGAAGCCTGATTCTCTGCTATGATATGAAAACTGATTCTCTGCTGACATGAAGCCAGATTTTCTGTTACGGGACCTCTCTCCTCTGCCTGGGTGCTGGGCCTAAATATCTGACAATGGACTGTTGCATTGGTGGCTGACGTGAAGCCTGATTCTCTGCTATGATATGAAAACTGATTCTCTGCTGACATGAAGCCAGATTGTCTGTTACGGGACCTCTCTCCTCTGCCTGGGTGCTGGGCCTAAATATCTGACAATGGACTGTTGCATTGGTGGCTGACGTGAAGCCTGATTCTCTGCTATGACATGAAGACTGATTCTCTGCTGACATGAAGCCAGATTCTCTGTTACGGGACCTCTCTCCTCTGCCTGGGTGCCGGGGCCTAAATATCTGAGAATGGACTGTTCTAGTGGTGGGTGACGTGAAGCCAGATTCTCTGCTATGGGACCTCTCTCCAATTGATTTTGGTTAATTTTTATTTATTTAATTTTTATTTTAATTCATTTCCCTATCCACATTTGTTTGCAGGGGATTTACCTACATGTTGCTGCCTTTTGCAGCCCTCTAGCCCTTTCCTGGGCTGTTTTACAGCCTTTTTAGTGCCGAAAAGTTCGGGTCCCCATTGACTTCAATGGGGTTCGGGTTCGGGACGAAGTTCGGATCGGGTTCGGATCCCGAACCCGAACATTTTCGGGAAATTCGGCCGAACTTCTCGAACCCGAACATCCAGGTGTCCGCTCAACTCTAATTTTGACCTAAATGCAAAATGCTATGTGTGGCAGAAAACTAACAGTGCACATCACCTTCAACACACCATCCCAATAGTGAAACATGGTGGTGGCAGCATCATGCTGTGGGGATGCTTTTCTTCAGCAGGGACAGGGAAGCTGGTCAGAGTTGATGGGAAGATGGATGGAGCTAAATACAGGGCAATCCTTGAGGAAAACATGGTAGAAGCTGCATAAGACTTGAGACTGGAGTATAGGTTTACCTTCCAGCAGGACAATGACCCTAAACATACAGCCATAGCTACCATGGAATGGTTTAAATCAGTTGATGCTAGCTAACTTATTCGCTGCACTTGCCTCTGTGAAATTGAACAGAAACACCATAATCTCGCACAGGCACACTGGCAGAGGCATCGAAGTGCGCATGCACCGTCTTCTTGGCCTCTACCAGTGCGCCTGTGCGAGATTACGGCGCTTCTCTTCAATTTCACAGAGGCAAGTGCAGTAAATAAACTAGCTAGGAAGCGTCTCTGCGTCAGGGGGGGGGATATCTGTGGACGGCACTGAAGGGGGGATATATGTGGACGGCACGGAAGGGGGGGATATCTGTGGACGGCACTGAAGGAGGGGATATCTGTGGACGGCACTGAAGGGGAGATATCTGTGGACGGCACTGAAGGGGGGGATATCTGTGCATGGCACTGAAGGGGGGGATATCTGTGGACGGCACTGAAAGGGGGGATATCTGTGGACGGCACTGAAGGGGGGATATCTGTGGACGGCACTGAAGGAGGTGATATCTGTGGACGGCACTGAAGCGGGGATATCTGTGGACCGCACTGAAGGGGGGATATCTGTGGACTGCACTGAAGGGGGATATCTGTGGACGACACTGAAGGGGGGATATCTGTGGATGACACTGAAGGGCGGATATCTCTGGACGACAGTTAGGGGGATCTAGGGAGGCATGTGGGGATGTTGGGGTGTGAGGTCCTGGAGGGGTGTTTGGGTGGGAGCTCTGGAAGGAGTGGGAGTGGGAGATCTGGGAGGGGGGGCCATAGGGCCATAATTTTTTTTGCTATGGGGCCCAGTCATTTCTAGCTACGCCCCTGATTGTTAAAATTTGGCGGCCACTGGAGAGATAAAGCGCCCTGCTGTAGGAGAAGCCGGCGGGAGATGAAAGGAGGAGGGGCCAGCTCCTGGTGGTGTCGGGCACACAGCGAAGCATGGCGGTGGAGGATCTGACTGAAGCCTAAAGACCAGACATCAAGGTAGACTTGCAGAAGAAGGTGACAGCGCAGTATGTGATGTATACATGTTTGTAATGTATGTAGTGCAGTGTGTGATCATCACATACTGCACTACATACATTACACACATGTATACATCACATGCCCCCTCACAGTAATAATGCCAAGATATGTGACCTCTTAAGAGACGTAATGCTCACACATGCCCCCTCACAGTAGTTATGCCCAGATATGTGCCCCTTCACAGTAATAATGCCAAGATATGTGCCCTCTTCACAGACGTAATGCTCACACATGCCCCCTCACAGTAGTTATGCCCAGATATGTGCCCCCTCACAGTAATAATACCAAGTTATGTGCCCTCTTCACAGATGTAATGCTCACACATGCCCCCTCACAGTAGTTATGCCCAGATATGTGCCCCCTCACAGTAGTTATTCCCAGATATGTGCCCCTCACAGTAGTTATGCCCTGATATGTGCCCTCTTCACATTGGTTATGCCCTGATATGTGCCCTCTTCACAGTGGTTATGCCCTGATATGTGCCCTCCTCACAGTAGTTATACCCTGACATGTGCCCCTCACAGTAGTTATGCTCAGATATGTGCCCCCTCACAGTAGTTATGCCAGATATGTGCCCTCTTCACAGTAGTTATTCTCACTCGTGCCCCCTCACAGTAGTTATGCCCAGATATGTGCCCTCCTCACAGCTCACAGCAGTTATACCCTGATATATGCCCTCCTACAGTAGTTATACCCTGATATGTGCCCTCCTCACAGTAGTTATGCCCAGATATGTGTCCCCTCACAGTAGTTATGCCAGATATGTGCCCTCTTCATAGTAGTAATGCTCACACGTGCCCCCTCACAGCGTTTGAATTTCTTTCTGGCAAAGCTACCTGGTTCCGGCCCGCAAAATTTATACCATGTCTAGTGCAGCCCTCAAACGAAAAATGGTTGGGCATCACTGGTTTAGATTAAAGCATATGCATGTGTTAGAATGGCCCTGTCAAAGTCCAGACCTAAATCCCATTGAGAATATGTGGCTAGACTTGAAATTTTCTGTTCACAGACACTCTCTGTTCAATCTGACTGAGCTTGAGCTATTTTGCAAAGACAAATGAGCAAAACTTCCAGCCTCTAGATTTACAAAGCTGGTAGAGACATCATCCAAGAGACTTGCAGCTGTAGATGCAGTGAAAGGTGCCCATACAAAGTATTGATTTATGGGGGCTGAATACAAACAAACGCCGCTCTTTCAAGATTTTTATTTATTGCAAATTTTGAAAACCATGTATTATTTTCTTTTCACTTCACACATACTTGTTACATTGGTTGGTCTATCACATAAAATCCCAATAAAATACATTTAAGTTTGTGGGTGTAACATGAAAAATGTGGGTTCAAAGGGTATGAATACTTTTTCAAGGCACTGAATATATAGTGTATATCTCATATATATATATATATATATATATATATATATAAAATTAGTTTCTGTCTGTCTGTTCTCCATGCATGGCCAAATGATTGAACTGATGAACATCAATATTGACATAAAGGTACATTAGGTGTCTGGTAAGGTTTTCGTAATGGTCTCTGCTCTCTAGGACATACCGTTCTTGAGATATTCCCCCCAAAAAATATTAGCCAGTAGGAATTTGCAGGCTCTTCACTCATATCTTAACTACCATACGCATGGTCACATGATCATTAGTCAATAGAAACAACTTCACCTAAGTTGAAAGTCCTGTTGTTTAGTTCACACCATGCTGGAGGTCCCACATAAAGAGTCCAAGTCCAGTCGTGTGTTTACACTTTGCAAACAGGTCCACACCAAAGTTTAAGTCCAATATTTAGTCGACCTGTCCTCTCCAGTAGTGTTGAGCGGCATGTCCCATATTCGAATTCGCGAAATTTCGCGAATATTCGAAAGAATATTCGTAAAATATTCGCGAATATTCGAATTCGTTATTATTTCGCATATGCGATAATTCGAATTTTCGCATCGCATAATACATATTATGAGATGCAAAATTCGCATGTGCGCTAATGAAATCGCCTTACGAAGATTCGCAACTCAATTCAATCACTAATGTAAGAATGCAAAGCCCTTTGCCTCTGTTCTGGGACAAGTGTAGATATTCGCCTGTGCGCTAATAAAATCGCCTTACGAATATTCGCGCCTCAATCACTTTCTAGGCAATGTGAGTAAGATCTGAGCTTTTGGACTTTTGTGAATCAATCTAGATACAGTGGGGGGTGATGACTGTAGTTGACAGAGTACAGATCAATGTAATCTGTAAGGTGGAAACTAAAATAAAAAATACGAATATTCGTAAATCGAATTTTACGAAGTTCGAAGTATTCGCGAATATGTCATATGTTTATAGTGGTGTCTATTAGTTAGACCCACCATAAAGTGTTCTCAGTAGTCTCAAATATCTGTATGCTATTAAAGGGGTTGTCCGGGTTCAGAGCTGAACCCGGACATACCCTTATTTTCACCCCGGCAGCCCTCCTGAGCCTGGCATCGGAGCATCTCATGCTCCGATGCGCTCCCGTGCCCTGCGCTAGATCGCGCAGGGCACAGGCTCTTGTGTTTACAATAACACACTGCCGGGCGGTAACTTCCGCCCAGCAGTGTGTTCGGTGACGTCACCGGCTCTGAGGGGCGGGCTTTAGCTCTGCCCTAGCCGTTTTACTGGCTAGGGCAGAGCCAAATCCCGCCCATCAGTGCCGGTGACGTCACCGGGGTTCCTGTCAGCCCCATAGAGAGCCCCGGTACGTCACCGGAACTCAGAAAATGCCTTTGCCCTGCGCGATTTAGCGCAGGGCAAAGGAGAGCATCGGAGCATGAACTGCTCAGATGCTCATGTCAGGGGGGCTGCCAGGGGGAAAATGGAGGGCTGTCCAGGTTCAGCTCTGAACCTGGACAACCCCTTTAACTGAGTTTGCCTTTGTGTATTTAATATAAGATTTAACTTTTATTCTTATTATTTAAAATAAATATGAGACAGCTGAATTTAGTGAAACTGCTGCGCTGTTTAGAGACAGAAGGGGCCAGTTATGTAGTACAGGTTAGAGGTACTATGGCTGGTCAGTTTGTATATAGAGGACAACATTAGTATATTTTACTAGAATTCCCTATATCTCCACCCTACTTGATCCACCCTTATGGATCTTTGGAGTGGAGTAGAAAGTAGCTAGCACTGGATATTTTGGCAGGAGGAAGTCTAGCTCTGACTGGTCAATTAGTTTGTTGTACAGTGCCATCCCTAAAATTTGCCGAAGTTCTGAGGCAAATGTAGGGCCAGGGTCTTTTGATAGGATTTCATACGTTTCCTTGTCATTTAGTATGTCCAGACACATAGATTTATATGCGTCTTGGTCCATTATGACCAGGTTTCCTCCTTTATCCGACGGTTTAATTGTTAAATTCCGGTCTTTTTCTAAAGTTGATAGGGCTTGGTATTCTTCTTTACTCAGGTTTGGAATCCCCTTAGTTGTTTTAATTCGTTCCAGATCCCTGGAGACTAAATTGTGGAAAATCGATATACTGGAGTCTGGTAGGGGTGGTGGCATCTGCGTACTCTTAAGTTTAAGTTCTGTGAAGGGGCCCTCCGCTCTATCCTTATCCCCCTCCTCCAGTAAGCCAACAAGGGTCAGTGTGGCCTCAAGTTCCCTGGGGTTCATATTCAGCTCTTCATATTTTTTGCGATCCTGTAGGCGGAAGTGTTTGTGCCAAAGCAATTTACGTGTAAACAGTGCTAGGTCCTTACTCCATTCAAACATGTCATATTGGACTGTAGGGACAAATGATAAGCCCTTACTCAGTAAAGACATATCACTGGGGGTTACATTATATGAAGATAAATTGATGATTTGCATTTTGCTGTTTGAATTTGTGTATTTTGTTTCCCACAGGATTCCAGGAGATAGGAATATCTTGCGTAATAGTAAGCCAGCCGGGGACGCGGCTTGAGATCCCCATGACGACAAACCACTCCCACACGCCACGTCACCTCCTGACTACAGCTGAGCATAGCCGGACAGCCTCACGTAAGACGCGGCTCAAGTCTGCGCATGTCTCAGCGGGGAAGTAGACTCGTGAATATTCATAAGGGGGAGTGCCATCAGTACGTCCGAACCTGACCCGATGATTGGTTTATTCCATAGAGGGGAGGAGCGAGGCGCACAAAAGTGAGACACAGCTTCACAAACGCCGCCACTGCCGCATGATCGAACCGGATGAGAGCCACTGCCTGCAACACCGGATAATCTTCCTTAGTCCCTGAGGAGCCTAATCAGGCAAAACGCGTCGGATAAAAGGAAAGGGATTCAACAGCAGAGAGGTAAGAGAATAGGGAATTATAGAACAGGTCCGAGGTTCCTGAGGCTGGGGGTCGTCTTTTCAAAGACGAGTGCCCCGACTACAGCCATTTAGGTCATCACCCTGACTAGAGTAGGTCAAGTAGGGTGGAGATATAGGGAATTCTAGTAAAATATACTAATGTTGTCCTCTATATACAAACTGACCAGCCATAGTACCTCTAACCTGTACTACATAACTGGCCCCTTCTGTCTCTAAACAGCGCAGCAGTTTCACTAAATTCAGCTGTCTCATATTTATTTTAAATAATAAGAATAAAAGTTAAATCTTATATTAAATACACAAAGGCAAACTCAGTTAATAGCATACAGATATTCGCGAATATGGTGCTATACTATATGACTGCACAGGCCTTTGCCTCTCTGTTCTGGGGACAAGTGTAGATATTCGCCTGTGCGCTAATAAAATCGCCTTACAAAGATTCGCGCCTCAATCACTTTCTAGGCAATGTGAGTAAGATCTGAGCTTTTGGACTTTTGGGAATCAATCGAGAAACAGTGGGGGGTGATGACAGTAGTTGACAGAGTAGTTCTACGTATTCGCGAATATGGTGCTATACTATATGAATGCACAGGCCTTTGCCTCTCTGTTCTGGGGACAAGTGTAGATATTCGCATGTGCGTTAATAAAATCGCCTCACGAAGATTCGCAACTCAATTCAATCACTAATGTAAGAATGCAAAGCCCTTTGCCTCTGTTCTGGGACAAGTGTAGATATTCGCCTGTGCGCTAATAAAATCGCCTTACGAATATTCGCGCCTCAATCACTTTCTAGGCAATGTGAGTAAGATCTGAGCTTTTGGACTTTTGGGAATCAATCGAGATACAGTGGGGGGGTGATGACAGTAGTTGACAGAGTACAGATCAATGTCATCTGTAAGGTGGAAAGTAAAATAAAAAATACGAATATTCGTAAATCGAATTTTACGAAGTTCTACGTATTCGCGAATATGGTGCTATACTATATGAATGCACAGGCCTTTGCCTCTCTGTTCTGGGGACAAGTGTAGATATTCGCATGTGCGTTAATAAAATCGCCTCACGAAGATTCGCAACTCAATTCAATCACTAATGTAAGAATGCAAAGCCCTGTGCCTCTGTTCTGGGACAAGTGTAGATATTCGCATGTGCGCTAATAAAATCGCCTTACGAAGATTCGCGCCTCAATCACTTTCTAGGCAATGTGAGTAAGATCTGAGCTGTTGGACCTTTGGGAAACAATCAATTATATGTGTACTGTAATTTTGTGGGGAAAAAAAAAACAAAAAAAAAACAAAAAAAAAAACAAAAAAAAAAAGAATATTCGTTTTTACGAATATATAGCACTATATTCGAAATATTCGCGAAATCGCGAAGTTGCGATATTCGCGAAAAAAATTCGCTTTTCGAATATTCGCGCTCAACACTACTCTCCAGACAGGTCGCAAACATTCATCCAGGCACAAGCCTCATACAGAGACCCCTACTGCCATCCAGTTGGCTAAGACAGTCAGGTGTCGGCAAAGCCTGAACTGGCATCTGAGATCCGGTCTGGGGTTTGATTTCACCTGGCTGTTAATCAGTCCTGCATCACATGCTGGGAGGAAAATACCTTCCCCTCTACACCAGACCTTTTACTGTGTCACACAACCCAACCATTTCTCTTCACTGTGATAATTTACTGTTAAGGAGGCGTGGTGCTGTGGAGGTCACTGTTAAGGGGGCAGGCGGCAGTAGAAGTCACTGTAAAAGGGGTGAGCTTCTGTGGAGGTCACTGTGAAAGGGATGCGGGCTGTGGTCACAGTTAAGGGAGTGGGGTGCTGTGGAGGTCACTGTTAAGGGGCCAGGTGGCAGTAGAAGTCACTGTTAAGGGGGTGAGCTGCTGTGGAGGTCACTGTAAAGGGCAGGGGCTGTGGAGGTCACAGTATGGGGGTGGTGCACTGTGGAGGTCACTGTCATGGGAAACACTGTGGATATATCTTTTCACCACACACAAACATTAAATGAAATAGTCGAAATAGGCCCGTGTGAAGCGAGGTCATTCTGCTAGTATATATGTAATTTTTTTTAATAATATACACACATATATATACAGATGATATATGCAAGTGATTACAATTATAATATTAGGTTGAAAGGTTCACATCAGTGTTTTCAATTCCATTATAGCTTTCTGTTATAAAATGCTTATAACGGAATTCAAAATGGAAACCTTTAGAGTCATTCCGTTTTGATCCTTCATAATAGAGTTCTATGGTCAAAAATAATGGTTCTGTCTGGTTTCTCTTATCTTGGACGTAAAAAAAAAGTCACGTCGACAGGACTTTTTTCCGTCTTACATAACGGAACAAGAAGGAACAGTTATTTGTGCTCATAGAACTCTATTCTGCATTCCGTCCTTAAATTCAGTTATATTTCTTTATAACCCTGTTAGAACTGAACAGTATAACGGAATATACAACGCATATGTGAACCCAACCTAAGTTTATTGGGGAAAACTGTAAAATTGAAAGGAGGCTCTAGTACCATTGGGTCCCTCTATCCTCAATACAAAATTAGCATCATGTGGCATATTTGCCCACAGATGCTGCAGCTGGGCCTGTAGATCCTGCACACTTGTAGATGCTAAACCCTCTTACAAGATTTCTGAGATACCATGGAGGAGATTTATCAACACTGGTGTAATGGCTTAGTTGCTCTTAATAACCTTTATCCTTTCATTTTCCAAAGGAGGTCTGAAAAATGAAAGGTGAAATCTGATTGGTTGCCATTCGGAAATAAGCTAGTTTTCCTTAACACCAGTTTGATACATCTCTCCCTATCTGTTATGACATCATGTGGAAATAATTCTAATTTAAAGGTGTCCCGCATGCATTACATCTTCAGGTCTGTTAGCATTGTAGCTTTAAGTCTGTCTGTTGGAAGAGGAGTTAAAGAGGAATTAAAATATCATCAATCACAATAGATCTTTTCTAGCTGGAACAGCACTAACATGATAAAAGATGCCTGTGCTGGATCAATATATGGCAGAGTGCCAAAAACAAAGAACTTCTAGACTGGTCAAGTTTATTTCACCTGGGCTAGGAAACAGGGGCATACACAAATCTCATAGGGCCCCTAGCAAAACCTAGTATGGGCCCTTCAATGAGTTGTATAACTATCATTTGTTCTTATTAAGTGGAGGAAATTTTTAATTAGAAAAATTAGAACTCATACATACATTGCTAACTCTTTCCCCATATAGATGTAAATTCTCTGAAGCCCTTCAGTACATGATAAATCTGCCTGCCTGCAACCACTACTAGAGGGAGCTCAGTGCATAGGAATGTATACTGTTAACAGCTATACAAAGCTGTATTCACTGAGCTCCACCTAGTGGCAACTGCCGGATAGTACTGTGGATTTAAGTTGGGACCGGAAGAAGTTAAGTTCCAGGCCCCCCTTTTCCCCCCACTCAGCTACGTATTAATCACGTGGTCTGCTTCCATGCTAGATACACCACTGCTAGGAAAGCTCCTGTCGCTTTATTTTATGTACAAAGAGAAGCAACAGTCTGTATACCGGGATGTATGATATTGTGATTATATACAGGGGATGCACAGTAAATCATGAGCCCTATATTTTATATCTAGGCTATATGTGGGGCTTGTAAGTTATATTTTGGCTCTACTGTATTCTGATTTGCTTTGTCAGGAACATTTTGTGCTTGGGTAATTACTGGGCAGGGTTAAAGGCCTGGCTGAACTGAAAAGAAAATTGTGATGCTTCTTATTAAGAGAAACTTATCACTAGAGCACCACTATTGCTGGCACTGGTAGCCATTTTAATGAAGACCAAGCTACAGCTGATAATAGCAGGGCAGAATCTGTCTGATGCCTAGCTCTATGGGATATGTGGACTGTACAGAGCAGAGTTGCAGGCTGTCGTCATTGAAGTAATTGTGGACCTAGCCCTAGTTTAACTCCTTAATGATCAAGCAATTTTTTTTTTTGCTTTTTCTTTGCTTTCCAAGAGCTTTAATTTGCTTTATTATTTTTTTGTCAATGTAGCCGTATGAGGACTTGTTATTTTGCAGGACAACTTTTCATTTTCAATGGCACCATTTTGGGGCATGTATATCTTACTGATTAACTTTTATTAACTCTTTCTGGAGGGGAATGGGAAAAACTGCAATACTGTTAGTGAGTTTTTATGTTGTAATTTGCTGCATTCATTTTTCGGCATAAATAGCATGATAACTTTATTCTCTGGGTCAGTATGCAGTGTCCCATTCCATATTAGTAGCGGTGCCCTGTATATTTAAGAATGTCTTTGTATGCTTCATATATACAGATGTAGAAGGGGTAACACACACACGCTTAACTCAAATTTCTTAACTCATCTCGTTACCTTGAAACCATAGCCATTGAAAAGCAATTGCTTAACACATTTAGTTGCATTTAGTTTAGATAACATGTCTCATAAAGCATGTGTATTAACCCTGCTACATCCGTATGTAGCTGCAAATTCTTATTAACAGGCTGGTAAACCTACACTACACCTTAGTCACCACTAGATGGTGCTGGTGCATTCTCTTATAAAAGGGAGAGGCTAGACATAGGAAGAAGGATAAGACAGGAGTTATAAGGAGAGTCAGACAAGTCTATCATGTAGTTACCACTTTAGCCCCCTTAGCAGTAGCCAGGATGAGGGAGGTTGGAGGAGAAAAGCTACAAGCATCAAAAGCTACCCAGCACAAACCAGAGTAACTGTGGATATAGAGCAACTCTAGTAGAGATAGCAGCAGTCTTAGCTCATGGACTTCACAGAACCTAGTCACCAAGAAAAGCCTCAAGCACCTGGACACACCATTACAACTAAGTGCATAGTTGTGTTTTACCACATTCCTATATGGACCATGTGGACCAGAAGTCGTATGCCTGCTGTTAGGGAGAATCTTCCTGTAGGTTGCAGAAAAGAGAGTAAGAATTAAATTACATCCAGTACCTGGCTGTTAGCAAGTGGACCAATTGCCCAGTGAGCACAGATAACGGACTCTAACACCAGCAGATGGAAGCCTGTTAGTACCACAACTGAGCCTGTTACCAGGAATTGCAGCACAAGTAAGAACAGAAGTGTAATGTGCTTTATTTAGATTACATCTACCTCTAGCCAATTGATTCTCAGTAAATGTTCCAGTTATTTAATTGTGAGGGTTAAGATTCCATGTTGTGTCCTCAGCCTCCATGGTTGTATTTCATACTGCCATTTTACATTAATGAACTGTGAGCTTCTTGTGGGAAGTTAATTTAACTTTAAGGTCACTCCTAGCCCCCACCAATGCTCATTAGAAAGGAATCTTAACAAGCACTAGGAGTACTAGTATGTGGCTAGCACCCACAGTTAAGATTAAGGAGACATTCTAGGCGTATAGCCAAGAAGATGCTCATTTTAGATTGTGTTTTTAATGTGTTAATGACGTAAATGTTTGACTACGTCTTCAGTTGGAAATGATCCAGAAAATTGCTTTATTAACCTCTGCTTTAATAAAGTTTAGAAACTCTTGATACATGGCTCTATGTGCCTGTGTTGGTTTTTCTCTATGGATATCCATAACTTCTAGCACCTTATACAGTATGTGCCATGGAGTCCTAAGGACCAACTTGGACCACTGTCAAGGATACCTGACCCACTGATGCGACCCATGCCTACATCCCGAATGTTACAACAGATACAGGCTACTTACAGAGCAACATGGGCAGACTTAAATGACGTGGTAGCCCTGAAGTTAGGGGAGGCACGGTATAGCTCAGTTAAGAGTTCCCTAGAGGGCGGCAGGGTGAACAATGTGGCCTGGAGAACTTTTGGTAGAATGGCCAGGACAAAGGAGGATGAGAGTTCACGAAGCCTGAATGATGTAGTGCAGGAGGCTAAAGAGGATGTGGTCTCCTTTGAGTCAAGACTAAGAACTGTCTGGACTGACATGGGGTGGAATGTCGCGGGCCAAATGGGAGAAAAACTTATCACATCTGCCTTCATAGAAGGATTTAATTTAGGATATGGGGTGTTAAAGTGCCTTGTGATCCATACCCAAATCCTGGGATTGGACTGAGACAGACCATGGGGACCATACCAAGTAAGTCCGGGGAGAAAAGAGGAAAACTGCCAGACAAATAGTGAGAGAGAGAAAGTAGAAAAGAGACAGCAGAGACATATGCAGCTGGACTGCGGACGATTACAGGATGTGATTCAAATGGATAACTGAGTGTGGAAACTTGCTCGGTGAAGAACAGAGGAAGTATTATGTCTTGCCTGTCTGTGTATCTGTGTGACCTGTTGCCAGGTTGAATATGTTGCAGAACCCGTAGGAACTCTGTTTGATGAGATAGAGAACATATGGAGACAGAAAACTGAGTTGGAAGAGTGAGACAGAGGGGAGAATGCAGGGGCTGCTTGCAGCTGCAGAGGAGTGACATCATGGCATTAGGAATGTGTGATAGTGAGGACACTGTCTGCAATTTTAAGAGAAAATAACAAGGCAATGTATGTGAGGTACTTAGTGTGAGTGTAGGGAGCTCCAGAAAATTGTATTTGTTAATAAGTTCAAAGACATGTGTGTGTGTGTTAATGTATTGGAAATATGTCTTTATGTCTGTGTGAGCGAAATCAGCTTTTCTGATGGAATCATCACAAAAACACAGGGAGGTGTGTGCTCTGATTTTAGGTAAAAAAGGAGTGAAATTACTTTATTATGGATATTATAAATAAATAAATAAATACAAATAACAATGATGAATAGACATAGGGAAACTCACTATGTCTCCGGTTACTGTGTATCTTGTCAGGATGTCAGCCCCCTCGAGTGAAGCAGTACCCCCCTCCCCCAGTCATTCCCAGGAGAGAGCAGTGGCCAGTCAAGTTGATACTTTTCTCCAGCCCTGGGTATTCCAAAGCATGATTAGGAATTTAACCTGTTCTGTTTAGAAATGCAGGGTCACAGAACTGCTGTGCTTACTCAGAAGCATGGTGAACGTCAATGCCCAGTGGCATACTTCTCAGCTGGATTAGATCCTATTGCTTGAGGCGCCCCCTCCTGTGTCAGGGTAGTCACGGCAGTGCAGGCAATTATTGAAAAAGCCTCAGAAGTAGTGTTGGACTACCTGGTAATTGTGCAAACTCCCCATGACATATAGGGCATTCTAACACAGGTGCAACCAAAACATATTTTTATGGCTAGACAACTCAGACTCCAACGTGCCCTCCTCATGCCAGACAATATTTATTTCACAAGATTTACTACTCTGAATCCTGCTACTTTGTTACCAATCACAGATTCAGAAATGGGGGAGGGTAGCACAGGTAGCCTTTTGTCTGATTTAGTTGGAAATGATCCTCATGATTGTATACAGTTGATGCAACAAGAAACTTCTGGATTTTCTCATGTGCAGGAGATGGAAGCAGTTTTATGGGAGAAGATGGCCGGTTTCACACTGGATATCCAGTGTTCACACAGCATGAGGTAGCCATTGCTGAACCACTCCCTCCACACATGAAGGCACTCACTGAAGTGTGTAAAATGGCGGAAGGGAAGAAGGAGAACACCTACACGGACTTCAGGTATGCTTTTGGGATTGCACATGACTATGGACCCATATGGCGGACTAGAGACTTTTTGACTTCTGCAGGTCAGCCCATTAAAAACAAAGACTCTGTGCTTGAACTAATGAACTCTTTACTGTTCCCAGTAGAAGTTGCTATTGTGAAAGTAAAGGCTCACACAAGGTGTACCACGGCAGAGGTAAAAGGCAATGACAGAGCTGATAAGAGTGCCAAGATAGCTGTGCTCCGGCTACTGAATGCTGATGCCTCCCCAAGAGCCTTAAAACCTGTGAATATATCCAAAGACACTCTGATCAAATTGTCTGAGCAGGTCCCACCTGAATTTAAAAAAAAAAAACTATGGACTAAACAAGGGGCTGGGCCAAATGACCAAGGACTATGGAGAAACAAAGACAGAATCTGCCTGCCACGCCCTCTGTACGCAGTTATGGTTCAGGAGGCCATGGGCCTATACATCTGTCAAAAGGTGCCATGGTAAGCGGTGTGGTAAATATTGTCTGGATTGCTCCAGAGTTCTCTAAAGTTACAGCCGTTTGATGGAAGTATGCATGGTCTGTGCATTGAATAATCCAGGGCAAGTGGTGAAGAACTTGAACAGAATTTGACCCCGAACCCGAACCCCATTGAAGTCAATGGGAACCTGAACTTTTGAGCACTAAAATGTCTGTAAAAAAGTCATAAAAAGGGCTAGAGGGCTGCAAATGGCAGCAAAATGTGGTTAAGAGCATGGCAAGTGCTCTGCAAACAAATGTGGATAGGGAAATGACTTCAAATAACATACAATACGTAAAAATAAAAACTTATAATCTTGATCTTGGAGGACGAGGTCCATATGGAGTAGGAGGTTAAGGAGGCAGTGGATGTGGCAGTGTAGGTGGAAGTGACGGTGGAGGATGAGGAGGTAGCCTAAACTGCTTTTTTATTTTATTTTGTTTAAATTAGGGTGTACCCCAAAACACTGGGAAATATAACCTGTTATAACCCGCTCAAGCCATGCTAAACAAACTTTCAGACAATACACTGGCTGCAGGGCAGGCTAGCACCTTCAAGGCGTAAAGGGCAAGTTGAGGCCATATGCCCAATTTGTAGACCCAGAAGTTGAAGGAAGCAGACCCATCAGTCAGTACGTGTAGGCGTGTGCACACATACTGCTCCACTATGTCCACGTCCCCGTAATGTCCACGATCCAAATGGATATCTTCTCTATCAACGTTGGATGTTGTTTTCTACCATGTTGATCGCGCTTAGCGGCGAATCAGGGTTCCACGCCGGAGAGGGAGCGTGAGAAAGGGATACCACATCGAAGGGAGGTCAATGGATGAAATTTAATGTGATCGAGCGGAAATGTGGGAGAAGTTATCAAAGCTGAAGGATCGAATGAAAGGAGGGGGCGCACGGCAGTTACCGACTTTGGTCCCTGTCACTCACCTATACAGAGCAGGGGTTTATTCATGGCAAAAATTGTAAAATATCACCCAAGAATGTAACAGAAAAATTAGTGAAATTTATTAACCTGTCTACTAGGTAAAGCAGGGGTATATCACAGCAAAAAATTGGTGAATGTCACCCAACTATGTAACAAAAAAACTAGTGAAATTTATTAACCTGTCAACTAGGTAGAGCAGGGGTATATCACAGACAAAATTGGTGAATGTCACCTGACAATATAACAGAACAATTAGTGAAATTTACTAAGCTGTCAACTAGTTAGAGCAGGGGTTTATCACAGCCAAAAATTGGTGAATTTCAACCGAACATTTAACAGACAAAGTAGTTAAATTTGTTTACCTGTCTACTAGGTAGAGCAGGGGTATATCACAGCGAAAAATTGGTGAATTTCACCCAAAAATGTAACAGACAAATTAGTGAAATTTGTTTACCTGTCTACTAGGTAGAGCAGGGGTATATCACAGCCCAAAATTGGTGAATTTCACCAGAAAATATAACAGACAAATTAGTGAAATGACATTAAAAAAAAATACGTACAAATAAAAAAAAAAAATCTTGATGTATGCTTTTTGGTTTAAATTTATTATTTTAATTAGGGTACACCCCAAAAGAGTGGGAAATATCAAAAATACAACAATGAGCAATTGCGCTGTAGTATAACAATGGCTGGGTAAGGCCAGTATACATGTCTTTTCTGCACAAGGTACAGACAAGTCCTGTGGGATCCATGCCTGGTTCATTTTAATGAACGTGAGCTTGTCCAAATTGGCTGTGGACAGGCGGCTGCGCTTGTCTGTGATAACGCCCCCTGCCGTGCTAAACACACGTTCAGATAATGCACTGGCTGCAGGGCAGGCCAGCATCTCCAAGGTGTAAAGGGCAAGCTCAGGCCATGTGCCCAATTTGGAGACCCAGAAGTTGAAGGGGGCAGACCCGTCATTAAGTATGTGTAGGCGTGTGCACACATACTGCTCCACCATGTTGCTGAAATGCTGCCTCCTGCTATGACTTTCCATATCAGCTGGTGGTGCTGGTTGTTGTGGTGTGCTGACAAAGCTTTTCCACATTTTGGCCAGGCTAACCTTGCCTTCTGAGGTGCTGGTGGTGCCCCGGCTGCGTTGGCGACCTCTTCCTCTGCCTTCGCCTTGCGCTTCCACTGTACCTCCACTGTCAGGTGGGAATGCCACTAGCAGCACGTCTACGAGCGTGCGCTTGTACTCGCGCATCTTACGATCACGCTCCAGTGAGGGAATTAAGAATGGTACGTTGTCCTTGTAACGGGGGATCCAGCGTGGCCACCTAGTAATCAGCACAAGTTAGAATGTGGGCAACTTGGCGGTCATTGTGGAGACACTGCAGCATGTAATCGCTCATGTGTGCCAGTCTGCCCAGAGGCAACGACAAACTGTCCTCTGTGGTTTGTGTATCGTCTGTGTCCTCTGTATCCCCCCAGCCACGTACCAGTGATGGCCATGAGCTGGTTTGGGTGCCACCCTGCTGTGAAAATGTTTCCTCCTCCTCCACCTCCTCATCCTCCATCTCATCATCCTCCAGAACTGTGCCCTGGCTGGACAATTGTGTACCTGGCGTTTGTGGGTGCAGGAACCCACCATCAGAGCCAATTGTGAATGACTGGCCGAAAACTCTCTGAAATGATCCCTCTTCCTCCTCCTTTGTCACATCCTCTTCCATCATTGCCAGAAGCGTTTTTTCAAGGAGGCATAGAAGTGGGATAGTAACGCTGAGAACAGCACTGGCCATGTTGGTGGAGTACTCGTAACAGAGCAACAAGGAACACAGGTCTCGCATGGAGGCCCAGTCATTGGTGGTGAAGTGGTGCTGTTCTGCAGAGCGACTCACCTAGGCATGCTGCAGCTGAAACTCCACTATCGCCTGCTGCTGCTCGCACAGTCTGGCCAGCATGTGCAAGGTAATTTTTAAGGAACATCTGCGCCATCAAATTCAGCACATGCGCCAGGCAAGGGATGTGCATCAAACCGGCTAGTCCCAGAGCTGCTATGAGTGTCACGGATGAAGTTAGCAGATAGCTGGAACATATAAATAAATGAGCGACTGGCTTGATCCCAAACTAAGGAGCTTATAGGTGAGCCCTATAAAACCCTAAGAGCTCTCCCTGACTGCTATGCACATGCAAAAGTCTGTATGGTAGACGATTGCATGCCCACATACCTAATACTGTGTGACACCTGAAAACCCTATAATAGTGAGGGGACATGACCACCGGCTCCCTGCACTTAATACGGACAGAGTCAGGGTCACCTAGAATCAAGCCAGCAAGGAAACACAATAAAGTGAAAGACTTATCTGTACAAACAACAGAAGCAGCCTCCAGCAGTGAACACCTCTTCCAGGAAGTAGTATGAACCGCAAAGTGAGGCAGTATGGGAGGGATTATAAAGGAAAACGATTAGTCAAAATAAGTGACACCTGGCAGAAGGAAAGGAGATGAGAAAGTGAAACCAAAACAAAGAACATCATACAAGAGGTAGAGAAAAAACGTCTGCCAGATATTCTCACAGAACTGGTTGTGACAACGAGATTTTGCCAATTTCTCACACACCACCAGGCCGGGCTTGAGGCTCACTGGCACCAATCGCTCATCGGTCTGTTGTTCAGGGCCTGTCCACAGCTCCTGCGCGGTGTGGGGTTTGTCCCCCAAACAGATACGTTTTAAAATTGCCTGCTGTCGTTTAGCCATGGCTGTGCTGAAGTTGGTGGTGAAGGTGTTACGCTGATTGGATGAGGAGGCGGTAGAGGATGAGGAAGCAGAGTAGGAGGAGGAAGCAACAGGAGGCAAAGAGAAGTGGCCTGCAATCCTCGGCGGTGGAAGGACATGCGCCAAACTGCTATCCGCCTCAGTCCCAGCCGCCACTGCATTTGCCCAGTGTTCTGTTAGGGAGATATAACATCCCTGACCGTGCTTACTGGTCCACGTGTCCATAGTTAGGTGGACCTTGCCACAGATGGCGTTGCGCAGTGCACACCTGATTTTGTCCCCCACTTGGTTGTGCAGGGAAGGGATGGCTCGGCTGGAAAAGTAGTGGCGGCTGGGCACGACGTACTGTGTGACAGCCATCGCCATAAGGCTTTTAAAACTCTCCGTCTCCACCAGACGGAATGACAGCATTTCAAAGGCCAGTAATTTGGAAATGCTGGCATTCAGGGCCAGGGATCGTGGGTGGGTAGGGGGGGTACTTCCTCTTACTCTCCAGTGTTTGAGAAATGGAGAGCTGAACGCTTCCATGGGATATTGTGGAGATGCTTGGTGACCCAGGTGGTGGTGTTGCTGGCAGATCCTCTGTTTGTGGGGTGGCAAGTGCCACTGTTACTCCAGAGGTAGATGAAGAGGCCGAGACTGCAGCAGAACAGGAAGCAAGAGGAGCCTGAGAGCTTTTTTGGATTTTGAGGTGTCTACTTAGATTCCTGGTCATGCAGGTTGTGCTCAGGTTGAGAACGTTTATGCCTTGCTTCAGGCTCTGATTGCAAAGCGTGCAAACCACTCGTGTCTTGTCGTCAGCACAATATCTGAAGAACTGCCACGCCAGGGAACTACTTGGAGCTGGGTTTGGTGTGCTCGGTCCCTTGCTGCTTTGGGCAGTAGCAGACGTACTGTCTAGGGGACGGCCGCTCCACTTTTGCACCCTGCTCCCTCTTCTGCATTGTTGGTAGCTCTGTGTGACCACCGCCTCTTCCTCCGAACTACACAGGTCACTCGCATAACCTTGAATCCATGTGGGGTCGAGGACCTCATCATCCTCCAAATCATCTATCACCCAGTCTTCACCCCTGCCCTCTTTGTCTCCTTGTCGGTCTGCACACTGCAGAAAGCCACAGCAGTTGGCATCTGTGTTTCGTCATCATCCAAGACGTGCTGCGGTGGTCCTCTCATGTACTCATCTTGAAACATGTTTGGGCATCGGTGCACTAAATCTCTTATACTTCTGGGGCAGTGCTATGTGGATGGCCCTGGAAAACCCTGCTAGCAGAGTCATCAAAAAGTAGATGTCACGGAAGGTGTACACAAAACTAGAAGACACAAAATGAAGATCCGACTGACTGGATACAAAACTAAGGAACCAAAGGGAGAGCCCTGCAACAGACCTGGCTCTCTCCCTAACTGCTCAGCCTATGCAAAAATCTCAATGGTAGATGATCGCATATCCTCGTTCCTCGACTGTATAACACCTGAACACCCTATAATAGTGAGGGGACACTACCACCGGCTCCCTACACTTGATACGGAGGGAGTCAGGGTCACCTGGGATCCAGCAAACAGGAAAACACAAATGAATGAACAAAACTTATCTGTAGAAGACTCAGTAGTAGCATCCAGCATGCACACACTCCAGGAAGTAATATAAACCGCAAAGTGATGCAGTATGGGAAGGGATTTAAAGGGATGCAATCAGTGAAACTACATGACAGCTGAGAGAGGCTAACGAGATGAGAAAACGAAAGCAAAACAAAAGTAACCTCAAAGAGGAGGTTCTGAAAAACATCTGTCAGAGCTTCTCAGATGTCTGGTGGCGACAGCAGAAGAGACTGCTGCATGACTTGGTGCTCAGACTGCTTGGCTGATTTGCAAGGGGGTGAGATGAAAGACTGATGGACATCGGCTGCAGGCGCTAACTCTGATCTTTCAGCAAGAGACTGTGTGGGAGACAATGTGAATGAACTGGAGGCACTGTCAGCAACCCAATCTCCTATCGCCTGTTCTTGTTCTGGCCTCACCATTGGTAGAGCCGCATTAAGCCCGACCAAATAACGCTGAAGGTTCTGTCACCTACTCACACCTGAGGAAGGTGTTTTACTTGTGCCTGTAGCTGGCACAGATCGACCACATCCTCTCCCTGCAACAGGAGCTCCACCAGCAGCACCATGAACGGGGCCACGTCCCTTATTCAACGCTCTCCTCATTCTCCACAAATTTTGGATCTTCCCAAAATGGGTGTTTTTTTTAATAACAATAGAACACCAGTATCTAGCACATGTATTTCACACTGACAGATGCAGCCAAGGCTGCAAATTTTGTATTTTGCCCAAAATGGGTGTTTTTTTTTAGCTGCAAAAAACAGTCTCAGGCAGCTGCTGCCAAGGCAAATAAGATAATGGGTTGCATCAAAAGGGGCATAGATGCCCGTGATGAGAACATAGTCCTACCACTTTACAAATCATTAGTCAGACCACACATAGAGTACTGTGTATAGTTCTGGGTTCCAGTGAACAAAGCAGACATAGCAGAGCTGGAGAGGGTCCAGAGGAGGGCAACTAAAGTAATAACTGGAATGGGGCAACTACAGTACCCAGAGATCTATCCCGTCATCTATTTATTCCCAGGACGCTTGGTTTGTACACAAACATAGAAGAGGATTCTTTACGGTAAGAGCAGTGAGACTATGGAACTCTCTGCCTGAGGAGGTGGTGATGGTGAGTACAATAAAGGAATTCAAGAGGGGCCTGGATGTATTTCTGGAGCGTAATAATATTACAGGCTATAGCTACTAGAGAGATATCGTTGATCCAGGGATTTATTCTGATTGCCTGATTGGAGTCGGGAAGGAATTTTTATTCCCCTAAAGTGAGGAAAATTGGCTTCTACCTCACAGGGGTTTTTTGCCTTCCTCTGGATCAACTTGCAGGATGACAGGCCGAACTGGATGGACAAATGTCTTTTTTCGGCCTTATATACTATGTTACTATGTTAGAACAACAGTATATAACGCATGTATTTCACACCGACAGATGCAGCAAAGTCTGCAAATTTAGTTTTTGGCCCAAAATGGGTGTTTTTTTAAACCCAGAATATTATTGCAGTATTTCTAGCTTGTATGTCACACTAACAAATGCAGCATAGGCCCCAGATGTAGGGTATTACCCAAAATGTTTTTTTTTTAACCCAGAATATTATTGCAGTATTTTAAGCTTGTATCTCACACTGACAGATGCAGCCAAGGCCGCAAATTTAGTATTTGGCCCAAAAAAGGTGTTTTTTTAATAACAGAATAGAAAAATAGTATCTAAGGGCTCTTTCACACTTGCGTTGTCCGGATCCGTCGTGTACTCCATTTGCCGGAATTACACGCCGGATCCGGAAAAACGCATAAGAACGCATAATTTTTTCTTTCCGGATGCGTCTTTCCGGCTTTTTTGGTAAGATACTGATCCGGAAATCCTGAAGCCAACATCAACGTTGATGTTGGCTTCAGGATTTCCGGATCAGTCTCTTTTCGCACCAGCCAAGCCCTTTATAATTCCTGGCGCAGACGCAACTTTCAGATCCGTCGTTGTGTCGTAACAACTGAAGATGTTAGGACGGATCCGGAATAATACATTTCAATTGGCTATTATTCCGGATCCATCGATGCGGCAAGTATTCAGGATTTTTGACCGGAGCAAAAAGCGCAGCATGCTGCGGTATTTTCTCCTCCCAAAAAACGTTCCGGTCCTGAAGTGAAGACATCCTGATGCATCCTGAACGGATTTCTCTCGATTCAGAATGCATGGGGATAATCCTGATTAGGATTTTTCCGGCATAGAGCCCCGGCGACGGAACTCTATGCCGGAAAACAAAAGCGCAAGTGTGAAAAAGCCCTAACGCGTGTATTTCACACTGACAGATGCAGCCAAGGCAGCAAATTTAGTATTTTGCCCAAAATAGGTGTTTTTTTAATAACAGAATAGAACACCAGTATTTAACACGTGTATTTCACACTAACAGATGCAGCCAGGGCTACAAATTTAGTATTTGGCCCAAAATAGATGTTTTTTTTAATAACAGAATAGAACACCAGTATCTAACGTGTGTATTTCACACTGACAGATGCAGCAAAGGCTGCAAATTTAGTACTTTGCCCAAAATTGGTATTTTTTTAATAACAGAATAGAACAACAGTATCTAACGCGTGTATTTCACACTGACAGATGCAGCCAAGGCCGCAAATTTAGTATCTGTCCAAAAATGGGTGTTTTTTTAAACCCAGAATATTATTGCAGTATTTTGAGCTTGTATGTCACACTAACAAATGCAACATAGGCCCCAGATGTAGGGGATTGCCCAAAATGGGTGTTTTTTTAAACCCAGAATATTATTGCAGTATTTCTAGCTTGTATGTCACACTAGCAAAGGCAGCATAGACTCCAGATGTAAGGTATTGCCCAAAATTTGTGTTTTTTTTTATAACAGAAAATGACAGTAGTATCTAACGCTTATATTTCACACTGATAGATACAGAAAGGACTGTAAAATTTTGTATTTTCTCCAAAAAGGGTGTTTTTTACAACCAAGAAAATTATTGCGGTATTTCAAGCTTAATTTTTACACTAACTAAAGCTGCCTAGGCCACAGATGGAGGGTATTGCCAAAAAGAGGAGCGTTTTGAAACCCAGAAAATTATTGTAGTATTTCAAGCTTGTATCTACGAATGACAGATGCAGGAAACTCAGCAAATTTAGTATTTTGCACAAAATGGGTGTTTTTTTTTAAATAACAGAATATAACAGCAGTATCTAACGCTTGTATTTCACACTGACAAATGCAACAAGGGCTGTAAAATGTATTCTTTTATCCAAAAAGTGTGTTTTTTAAAACCCAGAAACGTATTGCAGTATTTCAAGCTTAAATTTCACACTGACTAATGCTGCATAGGCCCCAGATGGAGGGTTTTGCCAAAAAGGGGTGCTTTTTTTAAACCCAGAAATTTATTGCTGTATTTCAAGCTTGTATTAAACAATTTTATAACAGAATATGACAGCAGTATATAACACTTGCATTTCACACTGACAGATGCAGCAAGGGCTGTAAAATTTAGTATTTTGCCCAAAAAGGGTGTGAAAAACCCTGAAAATGATTGCAGTATTTCAAGCTTAAAATGCACACAGACAAATGCTGCAAAGGCCACAGATGTAGGGTCTTGCCAAAAATGGGTGATTTTTTTAAACCCAGAATATAATTGCAGTAATTGTGTCACAAATGCACATATGCTGTTCTGGTGCACAAAACTTGCATAAAATGCCCGTCGCCGCCCACCTAACTAACAGACAGATAAAAGTTATTTTTCTGGGTCATTGGGCACAGGGTAGGGTAAAAAGATTGTGCACTGCACCCACAAAACAAAATCTTGGTAGATCGCTGAGTTTACAAGCACTTCAGATGAAAGATTCTGTCCTATTCTCTCCCTCACAGCAGCAGCATCCTATCCCTACAACTAATCACAGCAGAGTGACGTGCAATGCTACGTGATTCCAGCTTATATAGAGGCTGGGTCACATGCTGCACTGGCCAATCACAGACATGCCATTAGTAGGCATGGCTGTTATTGCTTCTAAGGGCACACAATTTAAACGCTTTTTGATTGGCTGCTCTGCAGCCTTTCAAAAATCACCATTAACTCGCTGGACACCGAACGCGAACCCAATCTTTTACTCAAAAGTTCGGGTTCGGGTCCGGGGTCTGAAAATCCGAAAAGTTCGGGTTTGCTGAACCCTAGTGAAGACTCCAAGCAAGCACACCCCTAGGCCACTTTATCTGTTTCATAGACTGCAGATAGACTACATACAACTACCAAAGGTAGGAGTGTATGAGTTTGTTCTCGTGTGTGTTTATCTCTTTTCAGGTTGGCCGGAAACCTTCCCAATTGCCAAAGCCATGTCCAAGAACACTGCAAAGAAACTGGTCAGTTAACTGATATGCAGGTAGGGTGTTCCTGAAGTTATTGAGTCAGACAGAAGTTCCCACTTTACATATGAAGTGATGAGTGAGGTTATGCAAGCATTAGGGGTGACCCAAGCCTTTCATACAGCTTACCATCCCCAGCAGTGGCCAAGTTGAGCGCCTGAATGGCACATTGAAACTGAAAATACAGAAGTCCATGCGGGAGACCCGGAGGCCCTGGACAGAGTGTTTGCCTCTGGCCTTATTTTCCATAAGAACTACTCCAAACAAGAAGACAGGGTTATCCCCATTTGAGGTATTGTTTGGCAGTGCCCCAAGGCTAGGATTGTATTTTCCTTTAACAGTTGCAGTTGCAGACTGATAGTATGCTCAGTTACATGAAGGCCCTTACTGAAAGGTTACATCACAATCATAAATTAGTGTTTGCTTCCATTCCAGACCCTGATTCAGTAGAAGGCACACACAGTCTTGAACCTAGAGAATGGGTGGAAATGAAGAGGCATGTAAGGAAAACCTTTGAGCCCAGATTTGATGGTCCCTTCCAAGTCCTGTCGAAAACTGCAACCTCTGTAAAGGTGTAAGGAAAGCCTAACTGGATTCACGCCTCATATTGCATTTAAAAAAATGCCCAACCCTGAGGATGGAGATCCTTGCACTGCTACTCCTGGGTCTGAGCATTCAAGCTCTACATGTGAACCTAAATAGTGACTAGGACAATGCCCTTATTAGGGATCATCAGGTCATGTTAAAAATTATGACAGATGTGGACAATTATAAAAACTGTTGGATCTATGCCTTATTTAGCGATTCTGGTACCATGGTTGGAACTTGCTGACATAAATTGTAGAGACTTCTTATCTATCTGAAGACCAGAAAATGAAAATTTTAAGTTTAACTCCACTGACTACCTAGATGACCAAATATGGGATGTGTTAGGCCTTGTAAACTAATGATGTACAATCTCAGTTAATCATAGTTACTAACCGCATACTCTAGTTTTAGACTATTTTACTGCTAAGGAAGGAGCAATGTATCAAATAATAGGATCTGCTTGTTGTCATTATATAGATTCACAAGGTAACCTTCAAGTAAGAGCAGCTATTGAAAAGATGAAAGAAATGAGAGATAAATGGCTGGATGCGCATAGTGCTGATAAGGACTCTTGGTGGTCAGATACGTTCTCTTTCTTGAATCCAGCAAACTAGTTTAAAAATGTGGTTGCGTGGCTTATGGGTATAGTACAGGGATTAATACAGATTTTGTTGATTATTGCACTCATTTACATTGTAATTAAGCTCACATTGATGTGCTTAACAGTGTGTAACAGGAACAAAGGTAGAAAAGACTATGAGACATGTAGAGATGACCCTCACACAGGTGCAGATATGCAGAATCTGAGAAACCAGCAGCAAGGGGAATGTCCGGCTGAAGTATGTGTATCTGACACATGTGGTGAGTGAATATCTCAAAATGGGGGAATTGTGAGAGTTAGGACTCTATTTTGTGTCCTCAGCCTCCATGTTTGTATTTGATACTGCCATTTTACAATAATGAACTGTGAGCTTCTTGTGGAAAGTTACTGTAAATTCAAGGTCACTCCAAGCCCCCACTAACGCTCGTTAGAAAGGAATCTTAACAAGCACTAGAAGTACTAGTATGTGGGTAGCATCCACAGTTAGGATTAAGGAGACGTTCTAGGCGTATAGCCAAGAAGATGCTAATTTCAGATTGTGTTTTTAATGAGTTAATGACGTAAATGTTTGACTATGTCTTCAGTTGGAAATGATCCAGAAAATCGCTTTATTAACCTTTGATTTCTTAATAAAAATTTCTAACTCTTGATACACAGCTCTATGTCTGTGTTGGTTTTTCTCTATGGATATCCATGACTTCTAATTCGGAGTCCACTGCTCATCTGGCATTGGGGCCCCAACAATATGAACTGACTCTTATTCATTTCTACCACCTCATTTGCACCCAAGGATGCTGGCGTCACAAACCTCAGGGACCCTGCCTTCCCTGCACCTTAAAACCATACCACCAAGGGCACCTTAACCAACATCCGGCAGGGGATCCCTTAACACCAGAGTGTGCCCTGAAGGAATCCGGTGCCTTCCTTACCGTCACTGCACACCAGCCCAGGGAGCTGCAGAAACATGAGTACCAACAGGCCACTATACTGACGCATTGCTCCTGTGGTTCTGGTCACTGCAAGTACTATTATATAGTTACTAGACATTAAGTCCATTACAGGCGCTAGAACAGTAGTGCATAAACATTAGTAGGAACAGTCTATATTAAATGGCAAGGGGACGGCTGTCACTGACTGGTGGTGCTGAGACTGCTAGCAGCGACTGGTGGCTGAGAATGCTCGCACTGTGGCTGAGACTGCTGGCACTGACTGGTGGCTAAGACTGCTGGCAGCGGCTGCTGTCTGTGGCTGACAGTGCTGGGACTGTGCGGCTCTCTGATGCACGGACAGTAATCGCGGCGCTCTGACGTGGAGAACACTCCATAATCTGCGAGCGGCGGTGCGCAGGTGTGGGCGGTGCGGGCAGAGTGTGGAGCGCCATGTGATGACTGGTTGGCTCGCCGCGCACGTGCAGTTCAATTAAGCTGGGCTTTTATTATAAGAGATAACTTGTACAATTAATTCCCTCAAACACAATGTATAATAATAATAAAAGCTCTGTATAAGTGCTTCATGTCCGTGCTTGTGTGCCGGTATGGCGGCGCGCCAACCAATCAGCACAAGCCGCTCCACACGCCGCTCGCACCGCTCATTACACAGTTGTACCCCGCACCAGGTGTCCGGACGGAGGGCTGGGGCTCCTGTTACCTGACAGGCTGCAGTGCATGCCTCCGATGCTGCTGTACGCCTCCAGCACTCGTAGCGGCGCCATCACCAGATCCCGCGGTCTCTGCTGCCTGCATTCTGCTCCCTCCTCTTCCAGAGCCCAGGCACTTCTGTATGAGGCTGCCAAACGGAGGACTGAGGGGAGTTCAGAGGAGGATGTTCTGTGTATAGAGGCGGCGGTATCAGGTGCTGAGTGCAGGGGGCTGCCGCAGGTTTGGTATTTGCCTCTAGTAGTAATACTCCTGCTTTAGTGTCCATCCATTAGTGATCCTGCCCCCGCTCCAGGGAATCCCCATAAGTTGCCCCTGCTCCAAGTAACTCCCATCAGTTGCTCCTGCTCCAGGTAACCCCATCAGTTGCCCCTGCTCCAGGTAACCCCCATCAGTTACCCCTTCTCCAGGTAAACCCCATCAGTTGTCCCTGCTCCAGGTAACTTCTATCAGTTACCCCTGCTCCAGGTGCTCTGCTGTCTGCTCTAGCTTCTTCCTTTCTGCTTCAGGTGTTCACCAGAGCCCCTACTCTCCCTGCATCCAGGAAACCCCCCTCCCCATGTACCCCTGGTCCAAGTGTCTCCCCTTTAGTTCCAGATGCCCCCTCAGTGCCTCTCCTTCAGTTGTCTCCCCTCTGTAGTGCCCCTGCTCCAGATGCCCTTCCTCCCTCTGGTGCCTGTGCTCATGCCACCTCCACCTCCTGTTGTGCCCCTGCTGAGGTGGTCTCTGCTCCAGGTAACCCCCTTGAAATGATGGGGATTCAAAACCATGCCTTCTTACCGCCTATTTCACTAATTAGCGGAGAGTGCTTCTTTCTCTCCCGATTCTGTTCTCCGGCGCGCTGATGTGGGTGGTGCAGCCACGTGTGGTGCGCTGCGATTCTATTGGCCGGCACCAGGCGCATGCCCATTTAACCCATTTAACTTCGGCACACATGCACGGACACAGTGCAGGCACAGAGGGATTGTATTACAGAGGATACATATAGGGGGAAATTTATCAAAAAGGACAATTGGCTTAGTTTCCCATAGCAACCAATCAGATTCTAGCTTTTATTTTTTTCATGTTTTACAATGATTATATATGGTAGTAGAGTTATATTGTCATTTGCTGTTGTTTTTGTGTCAAAGTCTGTCTTTGCTTTGTGTGCCTGCACCAAATTTATGAAATGGTGCACCTTCATTGGTACCATTTTGTGATACCTAACACTTTTTGATAGCTTTTTATTCAGGTTTTAGCTGGTGATTAAGCAAAAAAAACTATTCTGGTAAAGTACATGACAATTGTCTAGTGTGGGCCGTTCTGGACGCAGTGATACCAAACATGCAAAGCTGTTTCTATTTTTGCATTTTGTTTCACTGAAAAGCATTTTTTTCAATGAAAAAAAGGTGCATTTTTTTACTGTCCCCACAAGGGGACTTTGACAGGTGTTCTTCTGATCACTTCTATAATACATTGTACTACTAATGCAATACAGTGTATTATACTGTCAGTACTATACTGACAGGGACTATGGCACAGCCTGATAGTGAATACACTACAGGCAGACCTGGGGGCCTTTATTAGACCCCAGACTGCCATGCTAAGACATCGGCATCCCTCAATCTCACTCTCAGGGGTGCCGATGCCTGACAGAAAGAGCTCCCTATCTCTAAACCACTTAGATGCCGTGGTCACTATTGGCTGTGGCTTCTGTCGGTCCGGGCAATTAGAGCAGGAGCCCAAGCAGTAGTCCAGCTCTAATGTAAAAAGGCCTAAGACTCGTTGGCGAATGCAGTAAAAAAGTGTAAAAAGTGTTAAGAGGGTTTTTAATTTTACAATTGTTAATATAAATAAAGGAAAACATTTTACCTTAAATGGGTTTTCTGGGCCTGGACCAAAAGTCTTTGTTTTATCTAACCTGTTGACATAACAGATCACACTTCAAGCAGTAATTATGTCACTAAATTACCTGTCCGAGCTCCACTGGCAAGATTTCCAGCTTTAGTGCGACTGTGCTGATAGAGACACGCTGCTAAGCCACGCTCCCTGGTGTCACGACAGCATACTTGCAATGTTTTTTCTCCCCACAGTGGGCATTTACTGGGGGGGGACTAGCCGTGGTTTGATTGCTCAATTTAATTATTTATTTATTTTATGCACTTTTATAGCACTACTATATTTCGCAGCCCTTTACAGACATTAGCATCCAACTGTCCCCAGTGGGGCTCACAATCTAAGGTCCCTATCAGTATGTCTTTGGATTGCTCTATTCCTGTGTGCTAGTGTTCTGACTAATGGAGCGCTGAGTCATGACCTATCGGGCTCTGATCCTGGGACTCGGTGCTCAATTTTAGCCCCTTCCTGGAGTTCCCTGGTGTTGTCCGTGGTTGGGGGAGGAGACCGAGGATGACATTCTCCTGGGTGATGAGCAAGAGCCAAGGCGCTCCACCACTTCCAATTTAGTGTAAATGGGGGCCTTCATGCTCCAGTGTACTGTACTGGCCAACAGCTGCATATTTATCATGTGACCGCCTAATGTACCTCCATCCACAGAATCCAAAGTTCTTTGCTGTCAGGTGAATGCCTATTGCCTAATTTTTGGGGCCTGTACTAGCCTACAGTTACATATTTATCCTGTGACCGTCTAATGTACCTCCAGCCACAGGATCCAAAGTTATTTGCTGTCAGGTAAATGCCTATTGTCTAATTTATGGGGGCTGTACTTGCCAACAGTTACATATTTATCCTGTGACCACCTAATATACCTCCAGCCACATAATCCAAAGTTTTTTGCTGTCAGGTGATTGCCTATTGTCTAATTTTTGCGGCCTGTACTGGCCGACAGTTAAATTTTTCTAGCCACATAATCACACCCCTGTCTCACTCCTCTGCCTCTCATTATGGTGGCGTATGAACCACATTCACCATAAAGACCTTCTAATGTCACAGGGCCATGTGACTGTGCCCCTCACTCTGTACTGTGCCCTTCACACCGTTCTGTGCCCCCTTATACCCTGCATTGTGCCCTCTTACCACACCCTGTGCAGTGCCCCTAGTCATTACCTGTACTGTGCCCTCTTATACCCTTTTATTCGGTCACGGTATGGCAGTGTCATCCGGTCATTGTACAGAGCTGTTATCCTGTTAATGTATGGTGGTGGTACTCAATAACTGGATGGCCATAACTGTATCCATTTCCCTGCCCACGCCATCCTTTTTTAGACCTGGCAAAAGCGGGAAAAATATGCAGATTGAGGTGCTAAGGACCTTTGCGCCAAAATCTGTGTCAGAAATACGCTTAACATAGACGTATTTCTATATAATAAATGACCACCTAATTGTATTATTATTCGGGGGTAGGGCTAATATCTTTATATTATATAGATTCTAGTGTATTATACTGTGCTCTGTATTTCCCAGTAGGAAATGATCCTTGGAAGCACAGTCCTCATCCCTGACCACCAGGACCAGATAGCGCTCTGTCAGTAAATGGCGGACTCCCCTCTCCGCCACGCTGCTCAGCTGTGTACTGGGGCTTATTCTGACACTAGGGCTGGGTTCACATTCTATTTTTGCCATCCATTTAATGCATACCAAAAATGTATGCGTTAACAGTAGGGATGAGCGAACCCGAACTGTATAGTTCGGGTTCGTACCGAATTTTGGGGTGTCCGTGACACGGACCCGAACCCGGACATTTTCGTAAAAGTCCGGGTTCGGGTTCGGTGTTCGTCGCTTTCTTGGCGCTTTTTGAAAGGCTGCAAAGCAGCCAATCAACAAGCGTCATACTACTTGCCCCAAGAGGCCGTCACAGCCATGCCTACTATTGGCATGGCTGTGATTGGCCAGAGCACCATGTGACCCAGCCTCTAATTAAGCTGGAGTCACGTAGCGCCGCACGTCACTCTGCTCTGATCAGCATAGGGAGAGGTTGCAGCCGCGACGTTAGGGCGAGATTAGGCAGTGATTAACTCCTCCAAAGGACTTCATTCAGAGATCGATCTGCAGCGGTGGATGATTGAACTGCTGCTATTGAATTGCTCACTGTTTTTAGGCTGCCCAGAGCGTTTTTCAGTCACTTTTTTCTGGGGTGATCGGCGGCCATTTTGTGTCTTGTGGTGCGCCAGCACAAGCTGCCACCAAGTGCATTTAACCCTCAATGGTGTGGTTGTTTTTTGGCTAAATCCTACATCAGGGTGAAGCTGTCACACCAAGTGCATTTAACCAGCAATAGTCTGGTTATTTTTTGGCCATATACTACATCAGGGGCAAGCTGAGCCTGTCACCAAGTGCATTTAACCCTCAATGGTGTGGTTGTTTTTTGGCTAAATCCTACATCAGGGTGAAGCTGTCACACCAAGTGCATTTAACCTGCAATAGTCTGTTTATTTTTTGGCCATATACTACATCAGGGGCAAGCTGTCACCAAGTGCATTTAACCCTCAAAGGTGTGGTTGTTTTTTGGCTAAATCCTACATCAGGGTGAAGATTTCACACCAAGTGCATTTAACCAGCAATAGTCTGTTCATTTTTTGGCCATATACTACATCAGGGGCAAGCTGCGCCTGTCACCAAGAGCAATTAACCCTCAGTAGTGTGGTTGGTCAAGCTGTCACACCAAGTGCATTTAACCATCAATAGTGTGGTTATTTTTTGGCCATATCCCAGTCTAATTCTGTCAGTAAACGTATACCTGTCACCCAGGGCCTAAATACTAGGCCTCAAGTTTATATCCAGCTAAATCTGTCGTTACAGGTGTGGCTGGTCAAGTTATTTAGTGTCCGTCAAAGCACAGTTTTTGTTCTGGGTTGAAATACAATTCCCAATTTAGCAATTTCCTAATTTAGTGGTTTCTGCTGTATCAGAGCTATTTTAAATCTATCCCTAAAAGGGTATATAAGATTCAAGGCCTCAAATTTATATTCAGCTAAATCTGTGGTTACTGCTGTGCCTGTATTAGTGTAATACGGTACCTAAATAGATAGCCAGATAGTGTTAGGTGTCTGTAAAAAAAAAGGCCTGAATTTGAATTCAATACATTGGGCCAAATAATATTTTTATTGTTGTGGTGAACGATAACAATGAGGAAAACATCTAGTAAGGGACGTGGACGTGGACATGGTTGTGGTGGTGTTAGTGGACCCTCTGGTGCTGGGAGAGGACGTGGCCGTTCTGCCACATCCACACGTCCTAGTGTACCAACTACCTCAGGTCCCAGTAGCCGCCAGAATTTACAGCGATATATGGTGGGGCCCAATGCCGTTCTAAGGATGGTAAGGCCTGAGCAGGTACAGGCATTAGTCAATTGGGTGGCCGACAGTGGATCCAGCA
The DNA here is from genome assembly GCF_014858855.1 of Bufo gargarizans. Taxonomy (NCBI): domain Eukaryota; kingdom Metazoa; phylum Chordata; class Amphibia; order Anura; family Bufonidae; genus Bufo; species Bufo gargarizans. Next base: position 414,962,363 of record NC_058082.1, read on the forward strand.
CGTTCACATTATCTCCCACCCAGTCTTCTGCAGAAAGCGCACAGATGGCGCCTGAAAACCAAGTCCATCAGTCTGTCACATCACCCCCATGCATACCAGGGAAACTGTCTCAGCCTCAAGTTATGCAGCAGTCTCTTATGCTGTTTGAAGACTCCGCTGGCAGGGTTTCCCAAGGGCATCCACCTAGCCCTTCCCCAGCGGTGTAAGACATAGAATGCACTGACGCACAACCACTTATGTTTCCTGATGATGAGGACATGGGAATACCACCTCAGCACGTCTCTGATAATGACGAAACACAGGTGCCAACTGCTGCGTCTTTCTGCAGTGTGCAGACTGAACAGGAGGTCAGGGAGGAAGACTGGGTGGAAGACGATGCAGGGTACGATGAGGTCCTAGACCCCACATGGAATGAAGGTCGTGCCACTGATTTCACAGTTCGGAGGAAGAGGCAGTGGTGAAACCGAGCCAACAGCGTAGCAAAAGAGGGAGCAGTGGGCAAAAGCAGAACACCCGCCGCCAAGAGACTCCATCTGCTACTGACCGCCGCCATCTGGGACCGAGCACCCCAAAGGCAGCTTCAAGGAGTTCCCTGGCATGGCACTTCTTCAAACAATGTGCTGACGACAAGACCCGAGTGGTTTGCACGCGGTGCCATCAGAGCCTGAAGCGAGGCATTAACGTTCTGAACCTTAAAACAACCTGCATGACCAGGCACCTGTATGCAAAGCATGAACTGCAGTGGAGTAAACACCTTAAAACCAAGGAAGTCAGTCAGGCTCCCCCTGCTACCTCTTCTGCTGCTGCCGCCTCTGCCTCTTCTGCTGCTGCCGCCTCGGCCTCTTCTGCTGCTGCCGCCTCGGCCTCTTCCTCCGCCTCTGGAGGAACGTTGGCACCTGCCACCCAGCAAACAGGGGATGTACCACCAACACCACCACCTCCGTCACCAAGCATCTCAACCATGTCACATGTCAGCGTTCAGCTCTCCATCTCACAAACATTTGAGAGAAAGCGTAAATTCCCACCTAGCCACCCTCGATCCCTGGCCCTGAATGCCAGCATTTCTAAACTACTGGCCTATGAAATGCTGTCATTTAGGCTGGTGGACACAGACAGCTTCAAACAGCTCATGTCGCTTGCTGTCCCACAGTATGTTGTTCCCAGCCGCCACTACTTCTCCAAGAGAGCCGTGCCTTCCCTGCACAACCAAGTATCCGATAAAATCAAGTGTGCACTGCGCAACGCCATCTGTAGCAAGGTCCACCTAACCACAGATACGTGGACCAGTAAGCACGGCCAGGGACGCTATATCTCCCTAACTGCACACTGGGTAAATGTAGTGGCAGCTGGGCCCCAGGCGGAGAGATGTTTGGCGCACGTCCTTCCGCCGCCAAGGATCGCAGGGCAACATTCTTTGCCTCCTGTTGCCACCTCCTCCTTCTCGGCTTCCTCCTCCTCTTCTTCCACCTGCTCATCCAGTCAGCCACACACCTTCACCACCAACTTCAGCACAGCCCGGGGTAAATGTCAGCAGGCCATTCTGAAACTCATATGTTTGGGGGACAGGCCCCACACCGCACAGGAGTTGTGGCGTGGTATAGAACAACAGACCGACGAGTGGTTGCTGCCGGTGAGCCTCAAGCCCGGCCTGGTGGTGTGTGATAATGGGCGAAATCTCGTTGCAGCTCTGGGACTAGCCGGTTTGACGCACATCCCTTGCCTGGCGCATGTGCTGAATTTGGTGGTGCAGAAGTTCATTCACAACTACCCCGACATGTCAGAGCTGCTGCATAAAGTGCGGGCCGTCTGTTCGCGCTTCCGGCGTTCACATTCTGCCGCTGCTCGCCTGTCTGCGCTACAGCGTAACTTCGGCCTTCCAGCTCACCGCCTCATATGTGACGTGCCCACCAGGTGGAACTCCACCTTGCACATGCTGGACAGACTGTGCGAGCAGCAGCAGGCCATAGTGGAGTTTCAGCTGCAGCACGCACGGGTCAGTCGCACTGCAGAACAGCACCACTTCACCACCAATGACTGGGCCTCCATGCGAGACCTGTGTGCCCTGTTGCGCTGTTTCGAGTACTCCACCAACATGGCCAGTGGCGATGACGCCGTTATCAGCGTTACAATACCACTTCTATGTCTCCTTCAGAAAACACTTAGGGCGATGATGGAAGAGGAGGTGGCCCAGGAGGAGGAGCAGGAGGAGGAGGAAGAGGGGTCATTTTTAGCACTTTCAGGCCAGTCTCTTCGAAGTGACTCAGAGGGAGGTTTTTTGCAACAGCAGAGGACAGGTACAAATGTGGCCAGCCAGGGCCCACTACTGGAGGATGAGAAGGACGAGGATGAGGAGGAGGTGGAGGAGGATGAGGAGGAAGCATGGTCACAGCGGGGTGGCACCCAACGCAGCTCGGGCCCATCACTGGTGCGTGGCTGGGGGGAAAGGCAGGACGATGACGATACGCCTCCCACAGAGGACAGCTTGTCCTTACCCCTGGGCAGCCTGGCACACATGAGCGACTACATGCTGCAGTGCCTGCGCAACGACAGCAGAGTTGCCCACATTTTAACGTGTGTGGACTACTGGGTTGCCACCCTGCTGGATCCACGCTACAAAGACAATGTGCCCACCTTACTTCCTGCACTGGAGCGTGATAGGAAGATGCGCGAGTACAAGTGCACGTTGGTAGAAGCGCTACTGAGAGCATTCCCAAATGTCACAGGGGAACAAGTGGAAGCCCAAGGCCAAGGCAGAGGAGGCGCAAGAGGTCGCCAAGGCAGCTGTGTCACGGCCAGCTCCTCTGAGGGCAGGGTTAGCATGGCAGAGATGTGGAAAACTTTTGTCAACACGCCACAGCTAACTGCATCACCACCTGATACGCAACGTGTTAGCAGGAGGCAACATTTCACTAACATGGTGGAACAGTACGTGTGCACACCCCTCCACGGACTGACTGATGGTTCGGCCCCATTCAACTTCTGGGTCTCTAAATTGTCCACGTGGCCAGAGCTAGCCTTTTATGCCTTGGAGGTGCTGGCCTGCCCGGCGGCCAGCGTTTTGTCTGAATGTGTATTTAGCACGGCAGGGGGCGTCATTAAAGACAAACGCAGCCGCCTGTCTACAGCCAATGTGGACAAGCTGACGTTCATAAAAATGAACCAGGCATGGATCCCACAGGACCTGTCCATTCCTTGTGCAGATTAGACATTAACTTCCTCCCCTTAACCATATATTATTGTACTCCAGGGCACTCCCTCATTCAATCCTATTTTTATTTTCATTTTACCATTATATTGCGAGGCTACCCAAAGTTGAATGAACCTCTCCTCTGCCTGGGTGCTGGGCCTAAATATATGCCAATGGACTGTTCCAATGTTGGCTGACGTGAAGCCTGATTCTCTGCTATGACATGCAGACTAATTCTCTGCTGACATGAAGACAGATTCTCTGTTACGGGACCTCTCTCCTCTGCCTGGGTGCTGGGCCTAAATATATGCCAATGGACTGTTGCAGTGGTGGCTGACGTGAAGCCTGATTCTCTGCTATGACATGCAGACTAATTCTCTGCTGACATGAAGACAGATTCTCTGTTACGGGACCTCTCTCCTCTGCCTGGGTGCCTGGGCCTAAATATATGCCAATGGACTGTTCCAGTGGTGGGTGACGTGAAGCCAGATTCTCTGCTATGGGACCTCTCTCCAATTGATATTGGTAAATTTTTATTTATTTTATTTTTATTCATTTTCCTATCCACATTTGTTTGCAGGGGATTTACCTACATGTTGCTGCTTTTTGCAGCCCTCTAGCCTTTCCTGGGCTGTTTTACAGCCTTTTTAGTGCCGAAAAGTTCGGGTCCCCATTGACTTCAATGGGGTTCGGGTTCGGGACAAAGTTCGGATCGGGTTCGGATCCCGAACCCGAACATTTCTGGGAAGTTCGGCCGAACTTCTCGAACCCGAACATCCAGGTGTCCGCTCAACTCTAGTTAACAGATACCTCAGACTGATGCCATACAGTGGCGTCCGTTCACCATACAGTTCTATGGTAGAATTTTTTTTTACATTAACATGTATGCATTTTTTTTTATGGACACTACAGGATACAAAAATTTGGAGTGCTGCACATTTGTACTGTATACTTCAAACCAATAGGCTCCAGCAGGGCACATTTTTGAGAATTTCTCTTTAAGACTGGCCCCTGGTTAAAATGCATATTTTTTGTGGGAATTTTCGCCAATGATCCCCCTCTGGTATATCACTGTCCATATTGTGGAACTATTTGTATATTCTAGTAAGTGTTTGCTGGCTACAAATATGACCTGAAGGTTTTTCAGGTTCGCCTGCCATTGAGGTGAATTGGGTCCGCCGCGAACGCGTGGTTCGCGAACATTTGATTGCGAACGCGCGTTCGCGATTCACCCCGGTCGAAGTTCGTCCATCACTACTGTGGACACCAAAAGTATTTTCTATTAAAGGGATAAACACAATGTAGGAGCATTGAAACAATTGGCTAATCAATATCAACATGACCATAGCAAACAATCCTATTTCAAACCGTACTTGTTCAAAATGAGCTGAACAATAATATGTTTGCATTTGGATAGTTTGTTCGGGGCAACTTAGCGAGTTCATAGTATAGACAAGTTCACATAATGTACACAATAAAATATTGGCCATGTAAGCTCTTACCTAATTCTGCCCGCTTCTTGGTGTTTGTCTTCTCCCATTGTTGCGGCAACATTGTCTGTGCCACCTCATCCCAGGCACGCTCCTTTGCTACCCTGTCATGGTACACATCACTTCTGGTGTCCCACATCTCTGGGTGTTCTTGGATGATTGTTATTAGGCATTCGACATCCATCCTCTAGCTCACTCAACTCTGACAGCTCTTGGAAATCCAGGGCTTTTTAGGCCTCAACATGTGAGCAGACAATGTTGCAAAACACACAGCACATGGCAAAAGTGGGTTTGACCTATACTTACAAAATGAAGGAGGCGTTCCGCTTTTTATTGCGGACCCATTGACTTGAATGGAGCCACGGAACGTGATTTGCTGACAAGACTCTAAATATAGCGGAATTATTGCAGACCCATTGAAATGAATGGTTCCATATATATGGAACGCAAAAAACTGCCCGCACTTGGAACGATAAAAACGTTTGTGTGAACAAGCACTTATGCAGAGGCCAGGTTTATCAGGGCAGGTGTTGCACTGATAAATGGTGTCCTTTCGTATTCCCTTTTTAATGACAATAGTTTTTTATTTAATTTTTTACAATAGTCAGATACAAATATGTCATCCATAAACATCATAATAGAACATCACAGAATGATGAGAGTTGCAGATACATAAGTCAGGTAACTAATATACAAACATATACGTATAATAGTAATGTTCCATCGGTAAGGCCCTAAAGCAGCTTAGTGTCAACCATAAGATATGGATAAGAAATAAAGAATGCAAAACTTGAACAAGGTACTCTCTGCGTTTCCCATTTGAAGAGTCGGACAGTGATGGCCAGTTCGCATTGTTCGTCCGCGAACATATGCAGGCTACCATCTTTTTTCACAAGTCCGGCGAGGCACAGGTAAGCCCTTACCTGTGCCGGTCTGAAAACAGCCACAGGGTGCCTTCATCAGGCTATTCTCGGAACTGCCTGCTGCCGGTGAGCGCATTTGTTTTCAGACCGGCTCACGGTAAGGGCTTACCTGTGCCTCGCCGGACTTGCGAAAAAACGATGACAGCCCGCATATGTTCATAGGTGAACAATGTGAACTGGCCATCACTGGTGTCTGACACTAGAAGCTTTATTGACTTGGTATTATCGCATGGGAGGAAGCCAATCAGGATCACCAAGCAGCTCCATAACGAGGATAAGTGTGTTCATGTATGCTATCATTTCTTCATATGCACATGAAGATTTTACTAGGTCCACCACTTCTTTCAATTGAGGAATAGTTGGAGATTTCCAATATCTTGTGATTAGAGATAGCCAGTTCGCAGTGTTTGCCAGCGAACACATGCGATCTGCCATCTTAACTGACAAGTCCGGCGAGGCACAGGTAAGTCCTTATCTGTGTCTGTGCGCGAGCCGGTCTGAAATGAAATACGATCTCCGAGAGCAGGCAGTTCTGAGAACGGCCCCCGGAGGCTGTTCTCGGAACTGGGGTCAATGGGCGTTGTTCTAGCCAATCTCAGTGCTGGGAGGAAACACCAGTGTCTGGTGTCCCTTCCTAACCTATGAGGTGTCATAGGCTGATGTAATCAGCCCCTGCCACCTCTGGCCAAGCCCCCCTGCAGCAGCATAACATTGCCGGCGCTGCGAAGGGCTGGTGTTCACTAATTGGCCAACCGCAGCGATCGGGGCTGCAGGGGGGCAGAAATACTCCTGCTCGCCCTTAGCTAATATGGCTGCCTGCTGATTAGAGCGGCCATCTTATTCTGGAGTTAACCATGACGTACTATTACGTCAAGATGCGGGAACGCACTGACTTCTATGAAGTGATAGTACGTCATGTGTCGGGAAGAGGTTAAATCTAGTTCAAAACAATTAAGATCCTGCACCCTAGAGCTGGACTATATTAAACCCTATGTCTATAGTTGGTGCCTGTTGCACAAATCTTCTTTTTTTATGTAGTCCTGACTGTGTCAGGGACGCCACAGTTAAAGTAAGGGAGTGTGTAGTGCCAGTGTACTTGTGAAGTCTGGACATTTGTGGACATTTTCCCCTCTTTCCCCTATGGAAAGTTATAAATGTCTTTCTTTATTTCAATTTAAAGGGTTTACATACACTGTTAAATACTGTTTAACTGCATTTTATATGTATGTTGTGATATATATCCTATTCATTTTCACTGTATTTGCAAGGCTTTGTGGAAAGGGTTAGTGAATACTGAGAGACTTTTGGGAATAATAAGCTGGTAATTTTCCACTGCTGCCTTAGGGTTTAAAGAAGAGCATGTTTTGGAGGGAAAAAGCCAGATGTTGTTTACCACCAAACTCAGACAGCTTGACCTTGTGACTGTCTGCTTTAGCTCTGTTGTTATGTCTGGAAACTTTTTTTTTTTTGTCTGGAAAACCTGCTGTGTCATTGCTATTGAGTATCATTGAAGCTCTAATGTAAGTCTATGAGAGATGGAATGTGTTACAATGTATCTGTTTGTTCTGAGCTTCTCCACTCCACCCCTCCCACTAGAAGGTTCCAGTCTAGCTAAAAATGGTATGTAAGGAGAGCAGACATAGCCCCTAGTGTTCTGCAGTTAGGGACCAGTGCTTGGAGGGGGAGACTCTGCTAGACTACTGAATGACCAGAAGATGACACTGAGACTGGGATGGTGAGCCACAGACCATTGGTCACCAGCCCTATGACCAAGGAGCCACCCGGACTGCTGAGCTACAGACCGTGGACCTCCATCCTTTGGCCAGGGCACCAGTCTTCTGAGAGAGAGAGAGGGACAAGCTAGGTCAGGATTTTCCTCAGCATTAAACCCTTCTTCTGACATGGAGGAGTCTGTAGAAGCCAGCCTTATGCCTCACCTGTATTGTTTTGCACCTGAATTTCACCAATAAAGAAGCATGCTGGTTAACTGCAGATCCTGACTCTCTGGAGTTATTTCTCATTGGGGTACACCACGCCTTACCATCCTTTCCGGAGAGCAGCAACACATGGTGACACCTTGACGGTGTCCGGGGGAATCAGCTTGGCGTTGGGGCCACCCCAAACCTGGCCACTGCACATTTTTTTTGACTACTCTCTGTTTTTGTGTTTGTACTGCATTGTCTAGCTGGTTCTAACCCATTTCTGTATGACTAGCCCTTTGTGTTGTTTTTGTCTCTTGGTGTTTGTCTCTGCACTTTAGTAGCATACGGACTGTCGACCACTCGCAGTCTTTCTAACTAGGGCTTGAGATGCAAGTAGGCAGAGAAAGTGTGCTGGGTTCCAGGTAAGGGCTCACTGTCTGTCCCTATCTACAAGCATTACAACTTATCTTTCTGTTGCACTGCCAGTTCTGCAATCACAGCTGGGATCACGTGTCAAGTCGACTAGCTGCAGATTATCCCTCTGATGTTGTGACAGAATGTGCACTTTTTACTTTCAGATCAGCTACTGTAGTGTCCCACTAGGTAGGAGTGGGCACTACACAAGGGTCAATTGGGTAACGTGTTACTTCTGCTCACAAGGGACAGTGATATTATATTTATCCACGCAGTGTAATGTATTTTCTGTGTGTTTTTACATTGGTATGTTTCCCCTGTTAATGCTTAGCAGGCCTAGTTGGGTGTAATCAGACATCCCAGACACTAGAGGGAGATAGGGAGCCCCTAGTATAAATGTCCAGGCACAGACAGGGAGGGGTTAGGTCATAGTCAAGAGTCTGTAGAGACAGAAGTGAGAAGGCACCAGCCCGAGATATGATGAGGGCCTCCTCCTGACATGCAGCTAGACAGTCCTGGTTCCTAGTTGCACCAGGAGGCTAGAAGGAGTACAGCCTGCCTGGAGACCAGTAATCCAGATAACACAGATGAGACACCCCAGTAGTAGGAGAGCACCTCCTGGGAGAAACCTGCAGCCCCCTTTCCAAACCAGCATAGAATCCAGCTAATAAGCAAAGGTACTGTAGTATTTAAAGCAAGTGCCAATACTGGAAGAAATATATATACCAAGGATTCAAGCCAGCAATTAGGCATCCGGGCCTTGGGATCCAGCCAGCTACAATAGCTGTGGGGATAGAGCAGCATTGTACTGCAAAGCATTAACTGTTTACCCTCCAAGTATCTTGCAAGATTGAAACCTGCTGTGCTGTGAAGTAAACCTGCTGTGCATTTGTACTATAAAGGACTGCATTATACACCACTGCAACTGCTTGTATAAAGTTGGACTGTTTCCTAAAGTAAAGCAACGTTTGGTTTGCCTATCCTGTGTACTCCATTAATCCTTGCAAACCGGTGTGCCACCGTTACAGACACTGTTGTCACGATTCTTAAAGGGACCTTACCTAAGGCACTCAAAACACCTGCAACATCCAGGGCACCTCACACACCATCAGGCCTGATCCCAACATCCAGAGTGTGCCCCAGAGGAACTAGTGTCTACCTCTCCTTCACTGTCGCATGCCTGTCCAGGGTTCTCCTCAGAATAGTGAGTAACCCTCGATTGCCCATAACCGTGACCTCACTCTCGCTATACCCTGCAGGTCTGGCGTGCTGCACTATATAAGTCAGATGTAGCTGACCAAGAGGAGGAACACATATGGTAGTGTAATAAGAGGAAGAACCTGCAGCCTGTTGGGTCGTCCCATGACCCCAGCCAGAATTGAGGAATTGGTGGACCAACGGAAAGGTAAGTACTACTCAAAGTGTCTTCTGTCCACAGGTTAGCTGAAACAGACTTTTGAGGTGCAGGCCTGGAGAACCCCTTTAAATTGAAGGTTCGCTATTTTTTATCTCTTCGCATGCTGGTCAGTGGGGGTCTATGATCTTTACTCATTGCTAGAGCTGAGGAGCTCCAGCTTTACAGTACCAATGATTTTTGTAGGTGCACAGTTAGCACATAAAAATACTGTACCAGCCTTGTCTGAACATACAGTAAGTAAAGGTAAAGACTTGTTTAGTTTTTAATAAAAATTATATATATAAATATATAAATGCTTTTCACAATACTGTAGGGGCTTTGTGCTCATAATGTAATGGGTTGCCTGGGGTTCTAAAAGCACCCTAATAACATCAATTGGGAAAAAATAAAAAGTATAACCATAACAGATTTTTTTTAAATCCCCTGATTTAGTGCCACCTTTCTGTTATTCTACGCCAGTCTTTAGATATTGTGCTGCAGCAATGACATGCTGTATATATCCACATGACCACTGCATCCAGTCACTGACCTCAGCAGTAATGAGGCCAGTGATTGGCTGTAGGGGGTCACATGGATGCAATATCATCACTACAGGATGTGTAAACAAATACCAGCAGGGTCCTCTAGAGCAATGGCGGTGGAACATTGTGGGTTAAAAAGGTTAGTTATGGTTACTTTTTATTTTATCCAATTTGCTGCTGATAGGCTACTTTTTAAAAATCTGATGTACTATACTGTGTTTAGTTCAGAGCCTTACCAAGTGGTGCATGGCACAAGAATTCTGTCTGTTGATGTTCTCTGAATCCATGTGTCGCCCCCTGCACTTAGCATGACACAGTGTATCGGTTTTATCCAGAGTACTTTTATTTTTGTATTTGTTTTAATGTGAATTATTATTGCTTTTACTATTCTTTTATGTTTGAAAATATAAATTGAGTATTTCTCTCTAATAACTAATTTCACATTGCCTTTCTATTTAGCTTTTCCTGCCAACACTGCTGAAGATTTGGTCATTTTCATAAAAATGTGTTTTTCCCCCCCTGAAATCGTTCACAATGAAAGAGCATTTGTAGAGCCATAGATGATGTTTTAACTCCAAGAAGAGCACAGAGCAGATATGGCGGCACACTGAGCTGAGTACACCATGTGCTGCCATTTAGGTCCTCTATATGACACAGAAATGCTTCTACTGGAGAATATTTTCATAGTATTGTGCACAGCATACTACAATTATTCTTAAGGAAGATGAAACCCTCTGTATGCCTCCATATAAAATGGGAGGTGTACAGAGGTATAAGCATGCCCCCATGGACTTCTATGTCATATTACAGGTCCACACAACTTAAAAGTAACATGCTCCTATATATAAGGTCTACTATTTTTATTTTATAGTTAATTCAGTTTTTCAGGTATTGAAAAGGGCTCGCAGCCTAAATCCTATATATAACATGTATAATAAAATATGCCTAAATGAACGTGATATTAAAGATAGATTCTCCCTCAAGGTAAGCAGGTAGTGGTGATATAAGTGCCACATCCATTTAGCCGGACTGCTGTCAGGTGCTGAAGAGATACTACAGTGCAGTGAAGTCTTTATGTATGCACTGCATGCCTTACTGCAGAACCAATTGTAAGTTTTTGCTCCCCCCTCCCCCACACCCATTAAGTAAAGGTTTACCACAAACTGGGAAAATGGATGCTTCAGAATTCAAATGAAAAGGGTAAATCAAACCTGGCAATTACCTCATTGCACGCAGATTGTGACCTGTTCTTGTCTGTTAAGACAGAATTTGTAATTGCATGTATAATATGGGAGGCCAAGTGCCTGCAATGTGGTCTATTATCATCAACAGTGTGCATGCTGCTGTGATAAAACACCAATTAAGGCCATTTGCATAGCAGAAGCCAAATTATGGGTACATGGACCATATTAGTAGCTATTCCATGCATTAAACCTTTAATCAGTGTCTTACAGCAGAGAGATGTGGCACCATGGAGGACAGCTCTTACATACAGAGGCTTAATTCTTTGTCGTTTAATGGGAGGGGGAGACATTTGTATATTTTTTTTTTCGGTCTGTAGCAGTGATGTATAGTGTTGATTGAGCATGCTCAGCCAAATATCTGTTCGGCTCAAGCTGCTCGATGCTCGGCACATGGCGGTACTTGGCCGAGTACCACGTGTGCTCGAGCGCCATGCTCGAATCTCCTCCCCACACGTTTCTTAGCTGCTACGCAGCCAATAAACGTGCAGGTAAGTGCTTCCCTCACTGTAATGCCAGTAGCCATGTTGGCTACTGGCATTACAGTGATTGGCTGGCCAGAAGGTGTCATTGGGTGCTATATAGCACTTGATGATGCATGTTCGGCTCATGTGTAGTCAGGTAGAGCTGAGCATAGGAAGGGACAGAGAGTGTAGGAAGTGTAATTGAATATTTTTTTGTACAAAAACGTTTCAGATACCCAAAAGTCCTTGTAATGACTATTGTGTGTGACAGCAGCAATATATGTTTGTAGCGCAACCTGCGCTAAATTGCTCAGTGTTAGGGAGAGCTGTGCATAGGAAGGGACAGACAGTGTAGATAGTGTAATAGAAAGATTTTTATACAAAAAACTTTTAAGGACTATTGTGTGTGACAGTAGCAATATATAGGCCACTACGGACAGTTAAATTATTTGTGCCACATCCCCTGTGTAAAGTGTGCGCATTCCTAAAATATCAGTGACATCCAGTGCACTTTTTCCGTAGAGGGTGTCCACTGTGGACAGTTAAATTATCTGTGCTACATCTCCTTTTTAAAGTGTGCACATCCCTAAATTATCAGTGACATTCAGTGTACTTTTTCCAAAGACAGTGTCCGCTGCGGACAGTTAGATTATCCGCGCCACATCTCCTGTTTAAAGTGTGCGCATCCCTAAAATATCAGTGACATCCAGTGTACTTTTTCCGTAGACGGTGTCTGCTGCATACAGTTAAATTATCCGTGCCACATCTCCTGTTTAAAGTGTGCACATCCCTAAAATATCACTGACATCCAGTGCACTTTTTCCGTAGAGGGTGTCCACTGTGGACAGTTAAATTATCTGTGCTACATCTCCTTTTTAAAGTGTGCACATCCCTAAATTATCAGTGACATTCAGTGTACTTTTTCCAAAGACAGTGTCCGCTGCGGACAGTTAGATTATCCGCGCCACATCTCCTGTTTAAAGTGTGCGCATCCCTAAAATATCAGTGACATCCAGTGTACTTTTTCCGTAGACGGTGTCTGCTGCATACAGTTAAATTATCCGTGCCACATCTCCTGTTTAAAGTGTGCACATCCCTAAAATATCACTGACATCCAGTGTACTTTTTCCGTAGACACTGTGAACAGTGACATTACCTGTGGTACCTGTCCTGTATAACGTTTCCTCACCACAAACACCTTTGTACATTTTTTTGTGCATACACTTCCAAATCCTACGCTACTGTATGTGTGACATACTTTCAAGCATTTATCACATTTAAAATAAAGAAGGTGAGCAGTAAGGGACGGGGAAGCGGCTGTGATGCTGATGGTGCACGCAGAGACCCTGGGCGCTGAGAAACTGTGCCTGTTGCCAGAGCACAAGAAAAACAATCATCCACAATACCTAGCTTCATGTCCCAGTTTGCAGGGCGATGCAGGACAAGGCTCGCAAAGTCAGCCCAGTGCGAGCAGGTGGTCAGTTCGATTGCAGCAGATAATGCTTCTAGTCAGTTAAGCACCACCCTGTCTTCCACCAAGTCTAGTCTCAGTAGCCAGGAGTCTGGTCAACACAATACTCACCCTGATCTTACTTTCTTCCACCTCTTTTCATCGCCATTACTTGATTTGGCCCTCTCACCAAGCATGCTTGAAGAGGGACATGAGATCTTGTGCCCTGATTCACAACCGCTTGAGCATCCACAGTCACGATAACATGACAGTGGGGAACAGCAATTAGTATTTAATGAGGTGGATGATGATGAGACACAGCTGCCAAATGGTAAACCGCAATTATTGTCTCAAGAGGTTGATGAAGAGGATGATGCACAGTTGTCAATCACTGAGGTTGTGGTTAGGTAAACAAATCAGGAGGATGATCAGAGTTAGGAAGTTGAAGAGGAGGTGGTGGACGATGAGGTCACTGACCCAACCTGGGGAAACTGAGCAAGAACAGCTGTAGGGATCTGCAGCACCGCAATAGGCTGGAAGAGGCAGTGGGGTGTCAAAAGGGAGAAGGCATGCCACACCAAACAGGCCCGCAACTGTTCCATGGAGAACCCCCTTGCAGAAATCTCCCTTGCCAAGAGGTAGATGTTCCGCAGTATGGTGCTTTTTTGAGGAAAGTGCGGATGACAAAAGAATAGTAGTTTGCAACCTGTGCCATACGAAAATGAGCCGGGGGGTGAGCACTAGCAACCTCAACACCACCAGCATTATCTGCCACATGGCATCCAAGCACCGTAATAAATGGGAAGAATGCCTGGGTCCACAATCTGTGTCTGCGGGTCACACAACTTCCTCCTCTTCCCCTATGTTACATGCTGGCCAATCCCCTGTCGAAGGCGCAGGCCCGGGTGCCTCCCGCCCTGGACCTTCGCAAGCACCATCAGCAACCACATCCACTTCCGTGTCCCAGCGCAGCATCCAAATGTCCTTACCCCAGACCCCAGCCACCCACCCACAGGCCATAGCACTAAATACGCAGCTTTCCAAATTACTGGCCCTGAAAATGTTGCCAATTAGGCTTGTGGACACTGAGGCCTTCCGCAGCCTGATGTCGGCGGCCGTCCCTCAGTACGCAGTCCCCAGCCGCTACTATTTTTCAAGGTGTGCCGTGCCCGCCTTACACCAACATGTGTCTCGTAACATCACACATGCCCTGACCAATGCAGTTACCGGGAAAGTCCACTTAATCACGGACACATGGACAAGTGCATTCGGCCAGTGATGCTATACTTCCCTGACGGCACACTGGGTCAATGTTGTGGTGGCCAGGAGCTAGTCATACCCTAGGATAGCACAGGTGCTACTGACGCCAAGGATTGCGGGCCCTACGTCAATCAGGGTTTCCGTCAGCACCTACGTTAGTGGCTCCAAACCCCACTTCTCTGTCTCCTCCTCCACTTCCACCTCCAAATTATCTGTGTGCAGCACCAGTCAGTCATCAGTCGGTAGCTGGAAGCAGTTTAGCACTGCAGTGGGGAAGTAGCAACAGGCCGTGCTGAAGCTGATATGCTTAGGGGACAAACATCACACTGCTGTAGAGCTGTGGCAAGGGATTAGAGACTAGACTGAGCTGTGGCTCTCGCCACTCAACCTACAACCAGACATGGTTGTGTCTGATAATGGCCGTAACTTGGTGGCGGCTTTGGAGCTCGGAAAGCTCAGACACATCCCATGCCTAGCCCATGTATTCAACCTTGTGGTTCAGTGGTTTACCAAAACCTACCCCAATTTGCCTGAGCTACTGGTGAAGGTGCTCCGCCTGTATGCACATTTCCGCAAGTCATTGACAGCTTCAGTTGGTCTGTCAACGCTGCAGCAGCGCTTGAAATTGCCAGCTCACCGGCTGTTGTGCGTTGTGAGCACGTGCTGGAACTCCACATTCCAAATGTTGGCCAGGCTTTGTGAGCAGCAGAGGGCAGTAGTGGAATACCGGCTGCAACACGGTCACGCCTTTCCAGTCAGCCTTCGCTATTCACAAGCGAGGAGTGGGCATGGATGTCTGACCTCTGAGAGGTTTTAAGAAACTTTGAGGAATCAACACAGATGATAAGCGACGATAACGCTATTATCAGCGTAACCATCCCACTTCTGTGTCTACTCAAACACTCGCTGCTCAAAATTAAGTACAACACTTTGCATGTGTAAGAGGTGGAAATGGGGAAAGACATTACACAGGGTGATAGCTAGACCTCCCTCAGTTTGTCTTCCCAGCACGAATTGGAGAATGAAGGGGAGGAGGAGGAGAAGGAGACGGTTGCCTCCGCTACAGAGGGTAGTACCCATGGAAGTTTAATTCCATCTGCTAAACGTTGGTGGGCAGAAGAGGATGAAGAGGATAAGGAGATTGAGAGTGATCCTCCTGATGATGATAGCGAAATCTTGCCTGTTGGTACTCTGGCACACATGGCTGACTTCATGTTAGGCTGCCTTTCCCGCGACCCGTGCGTTATACGCATTTTAGACAACACGGATTTCTGGTTGTTCACGCTTCTCGACCCCCGCTACAAAGAGTACTTTTCATCTCCTATTCCTCTGGTGGAGAGGATGAGCAAAACAGTGCAATACCAGAAGATCCTTGTTGATAAATTGCTCCAAAAATTTCCATCTGACAACGCTGGCGGCAGAGTCTGTAGTTCCTTGGCCAACCGAGGAGGGAAGACAAGGGGAACACACAGCAGTTCCAACAGAGGCAGGGCAACACTCTCCAAAGCCTGGGACAGTTTCATGACACCCCGCCAGCACCCTCACACTGATCAGCGGCTTAGTGTCACAAGGAGGGAAAAATGTTGGAAGATGGTGATGGAGTACATAGCAGACCATGTTAGTGTCCTCAATGATCCCTTAGTGCGTTACAACTATTGGGTGTCCAAGCTGGACATGTGGCACTAACTGGCACTCTACGCCTTTGAGGTGCTGGCCTGCCCTGACGCCAGCGTTTTGTCTGAGCGGGTATTTAGTGCTGCTGATGGCATCATAACAGATAAGCGTCTCCACTAGTTATGAGCGAGCATGCTCGGCCGAGTACCGGTTCAGCTCAAGCATCTCTATGCTCGACATGTGGCGGTACTCAGCCGAATATCACGTGTGCTTGTCTCATTGCTGGAGTCTCCTCCCCGCATGTTTGGCGCCTCCTGAAGCATCCAATCAGCGTTCAGGTAAGTAATTCCCTCCAGTGTAATGCCATAGCCATGTTAGCTATAAGCCTTACACTGGTTGGCTGGCCGGAACACGTGGTACTAGTTTATATAGGAGCCAACGTCCCACGCTCGGATCGTTCAGCGCCAGGGAGAGCCGACAGTAGGCAGGGACATATAGGGTTTGGCTGAAATTACAACGATTGAACTCCCAAAAAGCTCTTGAAAGACATAACAGTCCTCTTCAGGACTAAAGTGTGTGTTTGACATCAGTGCAGCATTTATTTATTTTTTAACAAGGGTTAAAATCAGCAGTATTAGGGACTGGCGTCTGCAGGAAGGGACAGATAGTGCAGGGCTGGAAAATCGCTGTGTTCAGTACCAAAAAGCTTTCAAAAGAAAGAAATATTGTATATCAGTGAGATCTACAGTACACCATCAGAAAGCAGTGTGTTTAGCAGAAATTCTAAAAAGGGGCTTATTCACTAGAGTGTGCCTGCTAGTAAGATATATACCGCTCCATCATAGACATTTATTTTTCTGGGGAAATTAACCTAATTTGTGCCAAATCTGTGTGCGCGCTCAATCCACAAACGTTATATACAGTATTCCAGACTAGAATCATTTCTATTTGTGACAAAAATCCCTAGTGTGGGTTTCACCTGTGTGTGAATTTAGGCCGCAAACAATTTATACAATAATTCAGCACAGAATTATTTATATTTGGGACAAATATCCCTAGTTTGGGTTTTACCTGTGCGTGAATTTAGGCCGCAACCGTTATATACAGTAATTCAGCATAGATTTATTTCTATTTGGGACAAATTTCACTGGTTTTGGTCCCATCTGTGTGTGAATTTAGGCAGCAAACATATATACAGTTATTCACCAGAGAATGATTTCTACTTGTTACAAATTTCACTAGTTTGGGTGACTTCCAGGCTTGGACTGGCCCACAGGGGTACAGGGGAATCCCCCGGTGGGCCCCTAGTCTCCCACCACTGCACAAGTGGCACATAACACAGTAGACTTACTGCACTACATACATATATTCAATGTACAGCACCTCAACCAGCCTATGGTCATATAAAAAAACTTCATAGATTATTAAAGAAACTCCCCAGTTTATTATTATAGACACGATCAGAGCTGAGATGACTTCTAGGTATAGAGGAAAGCTAGCCAGTGTCCTCTTTTCCCCAGGACCTACCTTCTCAAAGCTGCTGCAGGGACCCCCATATTCAGTCATCTGGTAGCATCTTGCTGCTGTGTGAGCAGGTAATATTTGAATGTATCCATACGGTGGACCCCCAAAATGCATTTTACTGGTGGGCCCTAGACACCCCAGTCCGACACTGGTGACTTCTGTGCGTGAATTTAGTCCGCAACCATATATACAGTTAGTCACCAGAGAATTATTTCTATTTGCGACAAATTTCACTGGTTTTGGTCACATCTGTGCATGAATTTAGTCCGCAACCATATATACAGTAGTTCAGCAGAGAATTATTTATATTTGGGACAAATTTCAATACTTTTGGGCACATCTGTGTCTGCATTTACGCCGCAACCATATATACAGTAATCCAGCATAGATTTATTTCTATTTGGGACAAATTTCACTAGTTTGGGTGACTTCTGTGCGTGAATTTAGGCCGCAAAAATATATACAGTTAGTCACCACAGAATTATTTCTTTTTGGGACAAATTTAACTGGTTTTGGTCACATCTGTGCGTGAATTTAGGTCGCAACCATATATACACTAGTTCAGCAGAGAATTATTTCTATTTGGGACAAATTTCAGTATTTTGGGTCTCATGTGTGTGAGAATTTAGTCCGCAACCATATATGCAGTAATTCCTCAGAAAATTATTTCTATTTGGGACAAATTTAACAGTTTTATGCCAAATATACTGTCCATGTACTGTGGATTCATGTGACAAATACTCTATCACATTTGAAAAGAGTGTCTGTTGCACCAATCTAAATAATCTGTGCATATCTAGTGTTGTGGAAATTTTATTATGCGGACATTTTATCTTAGGATGTGTGTGTGTTTTATAGATTGTCATCATTTCTCTCAGTGGTAATGGTAGATTATTGTATACATGTGTTTGTCAGGATGGGGTGTGTCCATTGTCTGCACAGCCACATTGGCTGCCCCTCCCTGTCCTTTGATATGTCATCACTTCCTGTATCCTTGTCTTGGGCCAGCCCCTTTTACACCTTTTGTTTAGTCAATAAAGGACGGACTGGGCAAGGAGGAGGGGGGAGATGCTCAGGAGAATTCAATCAAGATGGTAGCATTTGGGTGGTTCTCTGGCTGCGGCTGAGGGAAGATGGACTTACCTTTTTCCTTACACAAACTTTGATGCGAGCTGATTGCAACTATTAATATTTTTACCACAACACTAGTGTCCATATTCTGTTCATTACTGGGGCATATACTGAGTCAAATTTTAAATTTGTGTGTCTAGCGACAAAATAAATAATCAGTTCAAAATCTAGTGTCCATAGCGCGTGGCTCTCTATTTCAAATACAGTACCACATGTGAAAACAGTGTATTCTTTTGAGAAGTAAAATATTTGTGCCACATCTACTGTGTGTGCATTTAATACATATTACTAACATATACTGTACTTCATCCGCAGACGGTATATGGTAGTCTGTGCCATTATCAGAGCTACATCCCCTGTGTAAAGTGTGCGCATCCAAAATACCTGTTTTAAGTGATTGGCGCGTACACGTACATATCCTACAATACTGTAGGTGTTAGATACTTTTAAGCATATATAACATTTCATATTAAGAAGGCGGCCAGTATGGGACGTGGAAGTGGCTGAGATGCTGATGGTTCACGCAGAGGCTGTGGCCCTGGGCTCAATGAAACAGAGTAAAATAATATAGATGAGGGCCTCCAGGTGCGCTAACCCTCTAAAGCAGCGAAGGCGATGGTGAACCTTTTAGAGACTGATTGCCCAAACTGCAACCACAAACGCACTTATTTATCGCAAAGTGCCCACACGATCATTTACCCAGAACACTATAGTCCAATATAGTATATCTTTCCTGTTCCTTATTATTTAGCTATAGTGGCCTGCCTACAGTCAATGTGCTGCCTGTGCAATTCATGGCGTACCCGACGCTGATAAATGGCAGGAAAACTGTGAGGCATATTGGTGCACCATAGACTTTTTCAAGAGTAAGGGTGCCCACAGAGATGGCTCTGAGTGTTGCACCTGGCACCTGTGCAAGGGTTTCGCTGACCCTATAAAACATTATAAGCGAGGGCACCTAAAAAGCATGTTGATATGATGGAGGAGGAGAAGGACCTTTTTGGTGGAGGCAGAGGTGCATGTGAATACAGTGTATTCAGTACTTTACAAACAACACATTTAAAGTGCCTTGTTGTTCACCCGCTTTCCTCTGGTGGAGTAGAGAAGTCAGGGGTTATCCAGGCCTTGTTCATTTTTTTTAAGTCGACCTTTCAGCATTTTCAGTTGACAGACAGATGCGCTTATCAGTTATTATGCCCCCAGCAACACTATATACCCGCTCTGATAAAACACTGGCGGCAGGGCATCCCAGCACCTCTGAGGCATAGAGTGCAAGTTTGTGGAAAGTGTTCAGCTTGGACACCTAATAGTTGTAAGGCACAGAGGGATCACCGAGGACGTATGCTATGTACTCCTTCACAATCTTCCACAATGTTTCTCTCCTTGTGACACTAGGCCACGCATCAGGGTGAGGGTGCTGGCAGGGTGTCATGAAACTTTCCCAGGCCTCGTACAGTGTTGTCCTGCCTCTGTTGGAACTGCGATATGTCCCCCTCATCTCCTCTCCTGGGTTGGCCAAGGAACTACGTACTCTGTCGCCAACGTTGTCAGCTGTAAATATTTCTGCAATGACGATCTGTTCTATTATTATAGTTTTTTGTTTGTATTATAGTTGGTATTATAATTGTTATTATGGTTTATGGTTGTAAAATATGCTATGGTTATTTGGTTATTTATGTGTTAATTAACAGGCCCAGCCATTGGAAGACCTCCACTCTCTGCCTCCACTGTTGTCATATGGAAATTTTCTAAGCAAGTTTTAAAGAAGGACATTCTGTTATTGCATCATTTTGCTCGTCCTCTCCAGCACAGGAATGAGAGATGAGAAGTTCCCTTTGTAGGGGGGGTCGATAAGGGTGAACAACTAGTAATCCGTGTTGTCTAACATGCATGTAACGCATGGGTCGTGGGAAAGGCAGCCTAACATGAAGTCAGCCATGTGTGCCAGATTTCCAACAGGCAAGACTTCGCTGTCATCATCAGGAGGATGACTCTCATTCTCCTTATCCTATTCCTCCTCTCCTGCCCATCTATGTAGAACAGATGGAATAAACCTGCTATTGCTACTACCCTCTGTAGTGTAGGCAACTGTCTCTTGCTCCTCCTTCTCCTCATCATCCAATTCACACTGAGAAGCCGAACTGATGGTGTTCTGGCTATCACCCCTTGTAATGTCTTCCACCTATTTCCACCTCTTCCACATTTGAGGCGTCCACCTTCATCGTTAGCAGCCAGCGTTTCACTAAACACAGAAGTGGTATGGTTCGGCATCGTCATTATCGGTGTTTATCCCTCAAAGTTGCGTAAAACCTCACAGAGGTTAGACATACAAGAGCATGTTGCAGCTGGTATTCCACTACTGCCCTCTGCTGCTCACAAAGCCTGGACCACATGTAGAACGTAGAGTTCCAGCGCGTGCTCACGTCGCACAATAGCCTGTTAGCTGGCAAATGCAAGCGCTGCAGCAGCATTGCCAAACCGACGGCAGCTGTAGATGACTTTTGGAAATGGGCACACACACAGCGACCATCACCAGTAGCTCAGGTAAAATGGGGGAGGTTGGGAGAAATTTAGAACACGTGGCCTAGGCATGGTATGGCCGGATCCCGGACATTAAGGTGGGATCCACACGGCCATATCAGTATTTGCCCCATGTACAATTTTACCTTCTTCACTGGGCAGAGGTTGTTTTCTGCCCCTGTGATGGCCTTGATTCGCTGTTCCAGGGTTTCATGTTTTTATTGTTATTGTTTGATTTTCAGACTAGGCTGTAAAATAAAATATGTTTTGGTTGTTTGGTTATTTATGAGTTCTTAAAAAGTTCATGCCATTGGTTTAACTCCACTCTTGTTTGTTAGATTTTTTTGTAATATTAGTGTATAAGTTTGAGATGTTTGTTGTGCATGGTACATATATGCTGTATGATTCCCATGTGTGTGAGCTTGACGAGCTACAAAGCTGCCAACAACTTGTTATGGCAATTATCAGACACAGCCAACCTGGTCCCTTATACCCTTCCCCAGCTCTGCGGCGGTGTAGTTTTTGTCACCCAAGCACATTTATTTCAGCAAGGCCTGTTGCCACTTCCCCATGAGAATTCAGAGTTTGCAGTGGAGGAGGAGGTGGAGGCAGAGGAGAAGAAGGGGGGGTTGCTGTCACTAATGTAGGTGGTGGCAGAAATCCTGATGGAAGTAGTGCCCTTTCAATCCTTGGCGTCGGTGGTACCTGTGCCATCCCAGGGTCCGACTCGCTAACAGCCTACACAAGGTTCACCCAGTGTGCCATAACGTAAATGTAGCATCCCTGGCCAGAAGCACTTGTCCATGTGTCCGTCGTTAAGTGGATCGTCCCAATAACTGCGTTGGTCAGGGCACGGGAAACACACACAATACTGGTGTAATGCGGGGATGGCACACTGTGAAAATCAGTGGCGGCTGGGGACTCAGTAACGAAGGGCGGCTGCCTCCCTGAGGCAGAGGAAAGCCCCAGTGTCCACAGGCCTAGATGTTAACATTGCCTACAAATTTTGAAATGTGCGCATTTAGTGCTATAGCCTTACCGGGTCAGCTCACCACAGGCCCGCACCTCAAATCTTTTACAGGATCAGCTCACCTGTAGGCCCTCGCATATAATGTTTTAGATTGTTAGCTCACCTGCATGCCCTCACCTAAAGTATTTTACAGGGTCAGCTCACCAGCAGGCCCTCACATATAATTTTTTACAGGGTCAGCTCACTAGCAGGCCCTCACATATAATGTTTTACAGGGTAAGCTCACCAGCAGGCCTTCATCTACAATCTTTTACAGGGTCAGCTCACCTGAAGGCCCTTGCATATAATGTTTTAGAGAGTCAGCTCACCTTCAGGCCCTCAACTACAACCTTTTAGAGGGTCAGCCCACCAGCAGGCCCACACCAAAAATCTTTTACCGGGTCAGCTCACCAGCAGGCCCGCACCTCAACTCTTTTACAGGGTCTGCTCACCTGAAGGTCCTCGCATATAATGTTTTAGATTGTCAGCTCACCTGCATGCCCTCGCCTAAAATATTTTACAGGGACAGCTCACCAGCAGGCCCTCACATATAATTTTGTACAGGGTCAGCTCACTAGCAGGCCCTCGCATATAATTTTTTACAGGGTCAGCTCACCAGCAGGCCTTCATCTACAATCTTTTACAGGGTCAGCTCACCTGAAGGCCCTCGCATATAATATTTTAGAGGGTCAGCTCACCTGCAGGCCCTCACCTACAATCTTTTAGAGGGTCAGCTCACCAGCAGGCCCACACCAAAAATCTTTTACCGGGTCAGCTCACCAGCAGGCGCGCACCTCAACTCTTTTACAGGGTCAGCTCACCTGAAGGCCCTCGCATATAATGTTTTAGATTGTCAGCTCACCTGTAGGCCCTCACCTACAACCTTTTAGAGGGTCAGCTCAGCAGCAGGCCCATACCTAAAATATTTTACAGGGTCAGCTCACCAGCAGGTCCTCACATATAATTTTTTACAGGGTCAGCTCACTAGCAGGCCCTCGCATATAATTTTTTACAGGGTCAGCTCACCAGCAGGCCTTCACCTACAATCTTTTACAGGGTCAGCTCACCAGCAGGCTCATACCTAAAATATTTTACAGGGTCAGCTCAAATGTAGGCCCACACCTAAAATCTTTTACAGGGTAATATCACCTTCAGTCCCTCACCTAATTATACCTAATAGGTAATTTGCGCACACGCTGCCTTGCTTGGATGTGTAGACGGAGTTGTTTCTCAGGCTCCCTCTCCGGAATTGAACCATGATTCCCCCGTTACCCTTATTTTCGAAATAACATCGAAAGTTGATCAACATTGAAAGTTGATCAACATCCGAATGGATCGTCGCCGTCACGGGGACGTGCGATTGGCCCCAGATTATCTAGAGTCACCAAAGTGGCAGCAGGCCTTCGCCCATAATGTTTTAGATGGTCAGATCAGCAGGCCCTCACTCCAAATGTTTTTGAGGGTCACCAGCAGGCCTTCACCTACAGTCTTTTACAGGGTCAGCTCACGTGCAGACCCTCACCTAATTATACCTAATAGGTAATTTGCGCGCATGCTGCCTTGCTTGGATGTGGTAGCTGTAGCTGTTTCTCAGGCCCCCTCTCCTGAATCGAACCATGATTTCCCCATTATCCATAGTCTACATGGTTTGCCCTGAAAATAACATTGAAAGTTGATAGGGCAGACATCCGAATGCATCGTCGCCGTCACGGGACGTGCGATCGGCCCCAGGTTATCTAAAGTCACCAAAGCGGCAGCAGGCCCTCGCCCATAATGTTTTAGATGGTCAGATCAGCAGGCCCTTGCTCCAAATGTTTTTGATGGTCACCATGAATTTTTTTAAGGGTGTGTATGATGCCCTTCTTTTATGTGTAATAAAGGGTATATTGGAGTGCCGATTCCTTGTAATGGCAGCCCTTTCACTTAGTGCATAGGCTTTATGAGTGTAGGAATCCCACTACCTGAACAATTGTACCAAAATGTGAATGAGGCCCTCCTTTATGTGATATACAGGTTGTATCGGAGTGCCTCTTCCTTGTAATTTTTGGCAGCACTTGCACTTAATATACAAGTAAATATACAGGAAAGAATGTTTCCTAACAATTTTCCCTCTAAAATCAATTTTATCTTCGGTTTGGTGCGTATTATTGTCAGTCTGTAAAAGTGGTGTACTACTCGGACAACATTGTTCCCAGCAGCGACCTGGGAGTCCAAGATGGATCGAGACATCCTTTCCATGCTGTTCCCAAACCATTTAGGTGATGTTTCCATCATTTTCTGACCTTTTCCTATGAACCAGTCACCCTCCCCTCTTCAGAGCAGTGTACGGCCTCGATGTGTACGGCCAGAGCACCCAAGCACCTGAGCACTTTGGTGCTCGATCAACACTAGTGATGTATGTTTGTATTGTTTTAGGTTGTGATTTCGTCATTGTTTTTATAAATATATTTATATTTTTCTGTATCTGTATCTGTTTATATGACTATTCTTGTGTTTGGATTTCTTTTCTGGTATCTTAATCCATTTATATGACTCTTTTGGTGTATCTGATCATTATATGATTCTTGTTGTATCTGTATCTATTTATTTGACTTTGTATTGTTTTTTTATGTATATGATTCTTTTCTTGCATTTGTATCTCTGCTGACATGACTCTTTTGTTGAATCTGTATCTATTTAATATGACTTTTTTGTTGTAGCATGTATCTCACAGAGGAGTGTTATGCATGGATAGCGCCATTCTAGATTTCTGTATTTTGGCTTGCAGGGTGTTTTATCAAGCTGTTATTGAATCATACCAACACGGCTCATTAATGGAATCTGTAGACTATACTTAATAGGGAATTCCAGCCTTCTGTGCAGGGGACTGTAAGGACTGTACTATCTCTCTGAGGTTTAGGAAAGGGAGGTGATAGATTGGAAAATGGATTGCCAGTGCTCCTTCTTCTCCAATAGAAAATGGCCTGCTATACTAAAGGCTCTTATGGACTGAGGCAACAATACTGGCATTTAAAGAATATATAGTGGCCCATTTTGTGCCTGGAATTTATAAAGAAATAATGTGGAGCCCCACCTGTCCCTAGACTAATTCTGTAATCCCTGTGCTGTGAAGACATGTAGCTGCTGTAGGTAGAACACTAGAGGATTTTCCTTAACCCCTTAAGTACTGGGCCACTGCATTCTGTAAAAAGATCAATGCAGTGCAATCAATGCCATTACTGGCATCCCCCAGCAGTGAAATGGTAGGTAAAAAGGG
Organism: Bufo gargarizans; assembly: GCF_014858855.1. Classification (NCBI taxonomy): domain Eukaryota; kingdom Metazoa; phylum Chordata; class Amphibia; order Anura; family Bufonidae; genus Bufo; species Bufo gargarizans. The sequence goes on from NC_058082.1 coordinate 414,987,706, forward strand.
GGAAGAACTTGGGATCTCCCCATTGCAACGTCAGCAATGAGACTCCTGTTGTGTTAAAAAAAAAGGCTCTCCAATGATCTCTACATAGTGCAGAATATTTGACAGTTAATTTTTCTGCATTTTGCATGTGGTGCTATACCTGATGACACATTTTTCAGCAGGGCGTCTCTTGAACATGCAGTATTAGATTTGCTAAGATTCCTTTTGCAAGAGATCAAATGTCAGCTTGCTGTCTGCTGTCAGTAAACCTATCCAATTGATTCAAGGCTCAATACCCTGGCAGCTCATTTGTTATGCAGAATACACTTGAATACACATTTCATTTGTCTTCTGAGCTGTGTGACCTGGGCAGGAGACAAAAAGCCTGCTTTATAGTTTAGGGGTGGGGAAGCACAGTATCCTGCGAGGACAGTGGGTGAACGCGAGGCAGGCAATGCCCTTGTGTTGCAGTTAAGAGCGACAGAGAGGGCTGAAACTATGATAACCATACATTATCTTCTTATAGCTTCACCATGGCTGCATCTGAATGACTTCTAGGACAAACTTGAAGGACATGTCTTGAAGTTAGAAGATGAATGATGAAAAGTGCAGAGATGTGCCCTGCATCCAAGCTGTTACTGCAGACATTAGGGTTTTCAGTTCACTTTATTTCGGCATTTGCATTGGGTGCAGTATGATGCGTGTTTTAGTAGACGCAGGTGTATCTTCATCCATCTGTTTCCATGCCTTGATGTTTCTGTAGAGAGGTTCCATTCTGTGTGGATGCCAGTGTTGCCTGTGTTCGGCTCCCCCTGTAATGTGGGATGTGATGTGAATGCTGCCTCTTGTTTTGTTGCAGTGCAGAATAGCGAAGCATCATAACGCAGGCTGACAAGGGGGAAGGCTGTGTGACTACTGCATCTGGAAACTGGGTCTCTGCAGATGTTTCATGATCTTCCAGCTTTACCTAGCTACTGCTTTTTTATTCCTTACCACCAAGCAACGTCACACCTCTTGAGGACACCAGACCTTTCCCCCCCCCCACCTTTTTATTTTTATTGCTGAGCTTAGCATCTTCCATCTATCGCATATACATTTTAAACAGAGGTTTTGAAGAAAGGGAACCTGCCAGACCAATCCTATCTTTTCACTTGAAGAAGAATGAGCTCCTCTTTCCACGGAATCCCCCATTTTAGCAACAGCTGATTTCATTTTTTTCCGGATCATTAGGACAAATAAATGTATAGGATGCCAGAAAACCTGTTTTTCTTCATTGTGTTCCCAGGAGAACGGATTCTACCTAGTCTGGTTACTAAGAAACCTGGAGGATTGTTTCTCAAGGTAATGTCTTGTTTCATTGCTTTCACATAGGAAGGCACTGCTCCAATAAACGTCACCCTGGGTTCTTATCACCTCAGATAGTTTATGATTATTACATCGCTTATCGTGTCCTTTAGTGACTTGCTTTACGTGTATCATGTCAGATTATAAAAATAGATCATAATATTCTCTGAGATATAATTATGCATTAATCTGTTTCACAATTTGTCATTGCTGTGCAACATTGAATAATTCCTGGAAGATGACAGGTGAGGAAATATCCATGTATACAGTACCATGATGTATGATTGTGCTATATATATATATATATATATATGACTGTAACCTATAAATAATCTATAGATTTTTGGCATTGTGCTAGTTGTTCAGGTGGGGTTTTATATATATATATATATATATATATATATATATATACATATATATATACTGTGTGATCTATTACTACATATTAGGCAGACATGAGGTAAATACAGTATATGCTGCATCCATACATGAAGCTATCTACACTGGCCTTGTAATGTATATTACTTTGGATGCTCCTGGGATCTTATATATAATACATTGAATGCAATTTAAGAACAGTAACACCCTTAGCATTGCATTTTTGATGCTGTCATGTAGGTTGACTGGGGTATGGCATATGGATACGGAGATATGTACATTGATCTACTCGCCACCCAATCCTACTTGATATTTTGATTTAAGTGTCTAGGCAAAAGATAACTCGCAGTCTATGTAATGGAGGGGTATGGAAAAAGGTGACCATTCTTTTAACTATTCTCTCCTCTTTCTTTAGGTGAGAGGTTATATGCCTCTCATTTCACAAAATTCTTTCCTATCCTGAGTGTATACATCCACAGTGTGTCATTGTGGTCACATTGCAACAGCCAACCAGAAGAACTAGGTTGTGCACTTATTTGGACTAACTATGACAGTTGCCACTGGAGATCCCACAGATGAAGCATCAGCTTTTCCAGGTCACCCACAGGACAGTTATGACCCCGATCCTGATCATGAATGTTGCGAGAGAGTTGTTATTAATATTTCTGGCCTTCGCTTTGAAACGCAGCTCAAAACCTTATCCCAATTTCCTGAAACATTGTTAGGAGATCCCAAAAAGAGGATGAGGTACTTTGATCCACTGAGGAATGAATATTTCTTTGATAGAAACAGACCAAGTTTTGATGCCATCCTGTATTATTATCAGTCTGGTGGCAGATTAAGGAGACCTGTGAATGTGCCCTTGGATATCTTCTCAGAGGAAATTCGGTTCTATGAACTTGGTGAAGAGGCAATGGAGATCTTTAGGGAGGATGAAGGATATATTAAAGAAGAGGAACGCCCTTTGCCCGACAATGAGTTTCAGAAGCAAGTTTGGCTTCTCTTTGAATATCCTGAAAGCTCTGGCCCTGCTAGGATTATTGCCATTATATCAGTTATGGTGATCTTAATCTCGATTGTGAGTTTTTGCCTTGAAACTTTGCCTGTTTTTAGGGACGAGAATGAAGACATGCATGGGAGTGCTGTAAATGTCCATCCATATTCCAACAGCACACGGCGATACCAACAATCTAATACCTTCACAGATCCATTCTTTATTGTTGAGACACTTTGCATCATATGGTTCTCCTTTGAGTTCTTGGTTCGTTTTTTTGCATGTCCAAGCAAAGCTGGATTTTTTACTAATATCATGAATATCATTGACATAGTGGCTATCATTCCTTATTTTATAACTCTAGGTACAGAACTGGCAGAAAAAACTGAAGATGGGCAACAGGGTCAGCAAGCAATGTCCTTAGCAATTCTTAGAGTAATAAGACTGGTTAGAGTGTTTAGGATCTTCAAACTTTCCAGACATTCAAAGGGCCTTCAAATTTTGGGTCAAACACTCAAAGCAAGTATGAGGGAACTAGGTCTTCTAATATTTTTCCTCTTCATTGGCGTGATTCTTTTCTCCAGTGCTGTGTATTTTGCAGAAGCTGATGAGAGAGATTCTCAGTTTCCCAGCATCCCAGATGCCTTCTGGTGGGCTGTGGTTTCCATGACAACAGTAGGATATGGAGACATGGTCCCTACAACAATAGGTGGCAAAATAGTAGGCTCCCTCTGTGCAATTGCAGGCGTGTTAACCATTGCCTTACCAGTTCCTGTAATAGTGTCCAACTTTAACTACTTCTATCACAGAGAGACAGAGGGCGAGGAGCAAGCACAATATTTGCAAGTAACCAGCTGTCCAAAGATCCCTTCTTCCCCTGACCTTGAAAAAAGCAGAAGTGCCTCCACGCTAAGTAAATCTGATTACATGGAGATCCAAGAAGGAGTTAATCATAGCAATGAAGATTTTAGGGAAAAGAATTTAAAAACTGATAATTGCACCTTAGGAAATACAAACTATGTAAATATAACCAAAATGCTGACTGATGTTTGACGAATCTGCTCTTTGCAAGTGTATGGAGCAGCTGCAGAATTTGTGTAACGCAATAATCTGCTAGGTAATATTTTCTTCTAGATGTGTCAATTCTGCATGGAAAGCAATAGTTGTGCAAGTGATGTTTTATTGCATCTGCAACAAATACTAATTCACGGAACATCTATTGTCAACACTGATAGGCCAGAAGAATCTGGTTGCAATCATGACTAGGGAGTATTTCAATTACGGTGTGTGGGCAACACTAAGGGTCACTTTATATACTGTACAACCTCTTGCAACACATAGGTGTCACATAATTGTGGCAGCTTAAAGACGTAGCATCATGAAGAACACTTTTCACAAGAGGTTTTGTAGCAACAACTGGCATTACTGCACTGGAGATATTGGTGGTATCGCTAAGCTATATTTATTGCATTGCTGAGGAGCAAAACTGCTCCCATTCAGTGCACCTAAAAGTTGACGGTTTCCCAAAGAAATGTACTTCACAATGAATTCAAGGATACCATATTACCATGGCAAGAAATCAGTCGTACAATATTATCCAACTCTATTGGATGTGCACCGCATATCCTGTAGTGATGTAAACTATAATTGCACTTAAATAATCAATGCACATATGTACAGCGCTACATTTCATGCTTTAATAATTAAATAGCTGATTAAAAAGTCCTTCCATATTTTAATGAGGAACATATATATTTTTATGTTAAGGTTCTATTATTTGTATATCAAAGCTTCAATCTCTGGATTTTATTTTTGAAAAAAAAAAAAAAAAAACTGTAGAAAAATGCCCTGCAGTGTGTCTCTGCTGGGATGTATAACACAATGCTAACAGGATCGTAATGTGTGCTATGATCTGCAGACCACTGAGGAAGAAATATGGCACCATGGTCTACTGCTTCTTAGTTGTGAGAGTCTTCTCATTAGATGACTGGAGGGGTTGTAGCTTGGATGGATGTATCAATACTAAGGAGGAACCTTCTCACTCCAAGGGGACATGATGCACAGAGTACAAAGGTTAAATATGATTTGTTTGGGACTGCAATAAGACCATGGTTAGGGTCACCCACGTATGTAATTTCCACTCTATGTAAACTAACTGCATGCATATGTTAATAGCCGTTCCTAAGCTGCTCCTAACAATCTTGTTAGAGAGTAGTTCTCTATAAAGAGGATAATGTCCGCTTAAAAACGTTTCTACTTCAGGCCTTCATACAGGGAGCCCCTGATTTTACACTTTGCTGTGTATAAGGTGATTATAGAGGTATATAGTACCTTGTAGGCTAAAGTGTGACAGGCCTCCTCCGGTGTGAAGGTTTCAGGTGTCGTGTTAGAAAATCTAGTATTCTACCACACTACTATACTCTTGACTACATTCCATTTAAAAATTAGTAACTGTGAAAAAAAATGAATAATGCATGGAGACTTATTGCATGGACGCACTATCTATCTATAGACATATATATTCCAACACACACCCAGACCTACATGCATACACATACGGTACACACACATTCCACCTTAGTCAGAATTCTCCCGCTACCTATTTAGTTGTACCTCTGTTTACGCTGTTTATTCTAGGACTGTATTCTTGTAATAAATTCCTTATAGGAATACGAAACTCAGATCAGGTAAAGGGACACACTGATTGTACATTTTAATCAAGAGATTCAAAGTACAAGTCAAATATGCTTGCACCAAGGATTGTACACACATTTCAGGGAAACTTTATTACACTTGAAAGTATATCTGTTGTATTGCTCGTCTACATTATTAAAAGACCATTCCATTAAAATGGTGGGAAAAAAGGACAAAAAGCGTTGGGAAAAAGCGTTATATCATGCTAAATAAAAAATATTATGGCAGCCATTGAAACATCATTTGATTGCCCATAAGCACAAGTGGCATCCTAAGCATTGCTCATTATTAGAGATAAGTGAATTTCTTAAAAGTTTGATTCGGCTCATTGGCCGAATTTCACCCAAAAATTTGCTTTGTGCCGAATTACTTCGCCATGAAGTGCATTTTTGTGTAAGTAGCAAGTGCAATGACAGGGAGCTACGATAGCACTGGCCCGGTCATCGTACCCCTCAGATGCCATGTTGATACATGATCGCGGCATCTGAGTGTAAAATTAACAATACATTTTTTTTACTCAAACTTACCACCTCCATTTGCTCACGACAGGCCGGGTGCCGCCAAGATCTTGGCCGAAATCCTGTGAGGCATGAGATTTCGGCCGAGATCTTCAAACAAGATGGAGGCTGGTGACCTGTCGCGAGATGATGGAGGAGGTAAGTTAGAATTTTTTTGTTTTTTATACTATTTCAGGTTAAATCGATTCGCTGACACGAAGTACGAGGAAATTCAGCTTCTAGGCAAATCGAATTTATCCTGAAATTTGGATCGAGATCTACTTTGTGGGATTTGATTCGCTCATCTATACTCATTATGTATGTTTGTTTGTGAGTGTGCCTCGGTGTAAATGTTTGAATAGAAGGTTCATTAAATGAGAATTTGTGCATATATATACAGGGGCGTAGCTAAAGGCTCATGGGCCCTGGTACAGCTTGGACCCCCCTTCCCTCAGTGCTTTGTGGCCAGGGGCAGGGAAGCACATTGCTTCGTGCTGCCTGAGGCAGAAATTGAAACAGCACCCCCCATGCCAAATTATTGACCTTACCCCTTCCCTCCAGACAGAGGTGTAACTTGACCAGCATGCACTTTATATAATACCAGTGTCTTTTTATGTGGCACCAGGATCTTTGGGTCCCCTTAGGCTGGTGGGCCTGGTAGCGACTGCTACATCTGCACCCACTATTACTACACCCCTGTATATATACATATATACTGTATATATATATATATATATATATATATATACATATCTAGCATACATTTGTGTGTATCTGGCAATATGCACAAATATGCACTCAGAAGTTGGCACAGTCCTATGGGATACATGTGCTCTATATACAGAAAGCAGAAATAAATGGGTATTCTTAAATATATATTTTCCACTGGTAAATTGTATGAATTTTTATTAAGATACTAAATATATTATATAATATGCTATAGGTCTATATGTTCTATCTCTTCATGGATGCCAATATTGTAAAGCATGTACATATATGACATCTATATGTACTAGTGCAATAGAACTGATACAGTTAGATTGCATTTAACAAGTGACATTTGTGCTGTGGGCTTTGATGCTTTATTTCAAAAATAAGAGATGGTTCGTGTCATTTTTACCAAAAGCAGGATCATTGCAAAAAGGGAAGTAGGAATACAGTTTTATGGTGCATATACACGACTGTATGTATTTTACGGTCCGTAAAATGTGGATCTGCAAAAAATGCAGATGACGTCCACGTTGCATCCGATTTCTTTGCAGACCCATCGTAATAATGCTTATTCTTGTTTGCAAAACGGACAAGAATAGGACATGTTCTATCTTTTTTATGGGGTTGCGGATCAGACATACGGATGCAGATAGCACATGGTGTGCTGTCCACATTTTTTGTTGCCCCATTGAAATGAATGGGTCTGCATCAAATTTGCGTATCGGATGAAAAGCAAAAAGTGCGGTTGTGTGAATGGTACCTTAGACTGGTTTGAGACAATCAGAACTTGGATGCATTTTAGTGTCTTTGTCAAGGCAGCAATTCTTAGACCATCCATAATTATACCAGACTTAACCTTTGGGACAGCATTTCTATTGCATTTTACCCATTTTGGGGAAAAAATCCTTTTTATTTGATTTTTATTGAAAATTCTCAGCCCTTTTTGAAATACAGGGGTAAAAAATGAATCTGTTTGCCGAATACCACTCTTTATCATTCCCTTCAGCTGACAGCACATGTAAAGTCTTATCTCTTGAACTCATAACACTCATTTATTTCTGATTTCTTTACCTCTTGACACTCATTGATGGCTAGTTGCACACTGGCAGCAGCGATTCAGTAAACTGTTCTGGCAGGGAACGGCCTACTGGATCGATCTGCATTCTGACATGGCTGGAAGTTTGTAAAGCTGTCTGGCTCCATTCTCAATGAGATTCAGCCACATTCCTGCAAATATGCAGAGAATCGTCCAGAAGAAAACCGCAGTATTATAATGAATGGGGCCAGACAGAGCCTTAGAAACCTCTGACAATGCAGGAGTGCACAGAGATCCGGCAGGCTGTTCCCTGCCAGAACAGTTATAATGAATGTTTATGAGGCCAGGGAATCAGATACAAGACTTTACATGAGCTGTCAGCTGACAGGACTGAAAAGTGATACTCTGCAAACAGACTGATTTGTAACCCCTGTACTCATAAATGGTTGAATATTTTTAATAAAGACCAATTGAAAAAAGGATTTTTTGCTCAAAATGAGTAAAGTCAATTAAAACAAATGCCCCAAGGTGTCTATAACCTAAACTGTAACTCATTATAGAACGCTGTTGTAATCTTTGTTTGGGCGAGTTGAAACATGGATGTCCATATATCATGGCTCTAATACAGACACTAAGTGTCCACATTAAGGCCATCTAAACCATGGCCTAAGGCTTTATTCCCACAGCAGTATGAATGCTCTATATTAGCCTGAGCACCGTATTATATGTGCCAAAATGGGATTCCACTCCCTACTTTTCTCTGATGAGAACCAGTCCTGCCTTTGGCATGTACAGTATGCGGCTCTCCTATCAATGGTCTGTGTAAATGAAACCTACACATGTGTCTTTCCTTACCATTTGGCCCGAAATACTGTATCCTGAGATGAGTGGCACAAGGTGACTTCCTTTGCAAAGAAAACAACTTAGGACTTTGTCTGGAATTGTGTTTCTTTGCTGCAAAGATGCCATCTCGAGTCACTGATCTTGGGATATCTCAAACAAGAGCAAGGGTAAGGAAGGACACGTGTGACTACCAGAAGCTCTCTAATGTGACTGTGTTATGCACATATAAAGCACAGTGTGATATAAAGTGTTACATTACTGATATGAAAATGACTTATTGTTTCGAGTAAACTAATTGGCTTAGTTTTTTTATTTAAAAAAAAATGTTTTTCTTTTTCTTTTAAGTTAATGCATCTACAGACGGGCAAGAACAACCAAATGTGCTGTTTCTAGTGATTGCTAAAGCAAATATGCAATTATTGCCAACTGCATTGTCTACAATTTAACCCTTGAGACCCAGAGACAGCAATACAGTGCTTGCAATGGCTTTGTTACTGCTATGCATCATTTAATTCTGACGCAGATCTGTGACAACCTCAAATTAGCATATCTGTAGAAGACATATTTTACAATACATCAAAGAGGTTTCCCTTTATATGTTATGTTAATAGGGTCATTTAACACCAGCTTGTTGGCCTATCAATCAGGGTTTACGTGTTGCTTTATTTTATTATTATATTTTTTTATTTCACATTAATAAAAATACATAAATACTTAAAAAAAAATAGACTTTATGCTTTTAAATAACTGCTGTAGTACTGTTATACATTTTTCTGCTTGTCATCATTGAATAGCCATATTCATTGTTTACTCCCAGGGTGTAAAAATCTGTCCAGGTCATGTGATAGGTGCACAGGTGTTCAGCTCTTATAACAGCATTGTAGACCGCTTGACGACTTTAACTGTCCATTTGGTCCACGTGTTTTGCAGCTGAAGGAACTTAGATCAGGTTGAGATAGTTTATTATTACTGTTCCTGCCGTCCTGTCGATCATGTGACAATGTGGCCCAGGGCACTGCATTCCACCTGTAAGGCCAGGTTCATATGAACATTTTATTTTTTGTTCTTCTGATCAATCAATCAGAAAAAATACAAAAAATTGATTCTTTATTTTGAGTATCCGTTGTGCTCTTTGCAGTCAGTTTTTGTCAGTTCCGTTAGAGATCCGTTATTTTAGATGGGAGAAAAAGGATACTGCTTGCAAAAGGATCTCTTTAAAAAAAAAAATAATAATAATTAGGCCTGTTTCACACTTGCATTGTGGTTTTTCAGTTTTGAGATCTGGTAGAGGAGCTCAAAACCAGAATGAAACGGATCCATGCAATTTAATACATCTGGATTGCATAGGTTTTGTGTCTGGTCAAAAAACGCTATGGAACAGAATGCATCCTAATGCATCCTGATCAGTTTTATCCCCTTTGACAATGAATAGGGACATAACTGACACGTTTTGGTCCAGTTTTGAGCTCAAGCCACAATCGAAGTGTCAAACAGGCCTTATGTTTCTGTTCTTCTGGCAGGTCTGAAGAACGGAAAACAAAACGGTGATATGAACCTAGCCTAAGTATACTAACATGTTACTGGAGAAATTGTCAACTAAAAAAAAACTAAATGTCCCCTAAAGAACTTGTATGATCTTATAGAAGGCATTGCAACTTCTAACCCTGCCCTCAGTGGCCATAAACTATATATTCCTTAAAAATATAATTTGTGTTGCATTTTCTGCTATTTAGGCATCATACACATGACCATGCCTGTTTTGCGGTCTGCAAATTGTGGATCCACAAAACACGGATAGCAGCATGTGCATTCCGCATTTTGCAGAGCTGTCAATAGAGAAGTCCTATCCTCGTCCGTGATAAGGACAAGAATAATACATGTTCTATTTTTGTTTTAATGCTTTCAAAGCCTAAAACAATTAAAATGTTTCTGGTCATGTACAGCGAAAAATTACCCAGTCTTCATCTGGTTAATTGCTCCTGTACCTGTGGGTCCATCATATGACCAGGAAAGATTTGCAGCCACCAAAATACACAATAAAGGTTCCTTCTAAAGGAATCCAAACAGAGATCTTGAAAACTAAGGGCTTAATACAAAAAAAATTATTAGAAAATGGGATCACTTTACTATACGCGTATAATGAAAAAACTCTTTACATTATTCATTGAATGGTATGTAGTGCATCACATACTGTATGTCTTCAGTGTGCCACAGAATAAGGCGTACCACAGTTATTAAATACAATACATAGTCATCTGCTTGTAAAACATGCTTTATAGTGTCTCTATCAGCAGTTATTTCACCTTGCTAAGGCTACTTTCACACTTGCGCTTGATCGGATCCGTTCTGAACGGATCCGATCATATTAATGCAGACGGAGGCTCCGTTCAGTACGGATCCGTCTGCATTAATAACTTTTAAAAAATTCGCAAGTGCGCAAGTGCGCAAGTAGCCTGCGCGGATCCGTTCAGACTTTCAATGTAAAGTCAATGGGGGACGGATCCGCTTGAAGATTGAGCCATATGGTGACATCTTCAAGCGGATCCGTTCCCATTGACTTACATTGTAAGTCTGAACGGATCCGCACGCCTCCGCACGGCCAGGCAGACAGCTGAACGCTGCAAGCAGCGTTCAGCTGTCCGCCTGTCCGTGCGGAGGCGAGCGGAGCGGAGGCTGAACGCCGCCAGACTGATGCAGTCTGAGCGGATCCGCTCCATTCAGACTGCATCAGGGCTGGACGGAGGCGTTCGGGTCCGCTCGTGAGCTCCTTCAAACGGAGCTCACGAGCGGACCAACGAACGCTAGTGTGAAAGCAGCCTAAGCTGCTGACAGCACAAGTTCACAAGTTAGGAAATTTAGTAGAAAGTACCTTTTTTGGAGCTTTTATTATCACTAGTAGTGTGGATATGAAGTTTTATACTGCCAGGCACAGCTCCTGAAAGTGCACTTGAGGCAAAGATTCATTATAAAGTGCTTTCTACATTAAGCTGTGAGTGCCCTCTTTTTTAAGTTTCAAAGTTATCCAACAACTATGTCAATCATGTAAAAATATGTACCCCCTTAAGATTCATGAATGGTTGTTCCACATTTAGCAGCAGGCACTGTCATATCATATTTCTAATATGATATCTAGTTCACATCATTATCAAGACATTTTAGCCCACCCTTGTGTATAGAGAGGCATTTTCTATTACACAGACTAGTTTTTTCAAAATAGAAACATGCCACTTTTATTTTATGCCATTCAGATGAAGAGTTGCTTTTTGTGCCTTTGATCATTTGGGTACTACCAATACAGCCATATTTTAAGAATTCTGATGTTCCCTTTGGATTACAGTATGTCTAGCACAATCCCATTACATCTATTTGTTGAGGACTTAGAGCTCTGCAGTTAATTTAAATTTTAATTGCATATTCTGGAATGTTTATGACTTTTTGGGTTCAGGTGCTACAATTTCAAGTATTGTTGGCATATTTGTTACTCTTGTCTTCTTTAATTTGAGAAATGGTAATTGCTTTCACTGTGGCTTGATTCAATCCAAGAGACTAAGGACAATGCCAAATGCTCGTACCCACTCACTTTATTCAGTGGGCATACAAAAAAATCTGTGGGCTTGGCTGACAGCTTGTCCTCATGACTCCCTCATAGCTCAAGGGTGCATGTGCTCTCAGTGGGTTGAAGGGAAGTTTCTGGAAGTAGCTTATCTTTCATGATTAGATTGGGTATTTTAAATACCAACTGCCCAATCGTTCCTTCTGTTGACATCTCTTGTTGGGGTAGGTACAGAACATCTCTATACACATTAGAGGGTTGTTCAGTCTCGTTGAATTTGGCAGGTTCAGGCAATGTTCATCAAATGTGTATGGCAAAGTCTTTATGAACTTTTTTGGGTATTTGTTCAGAAATTTTGTGATTAGGGTCCTTTCTTTTACCTTAAGCAGCAATGAGCAACAATCTTTGATACGGCATGTTTATTGGGAGCAAATGATTGTTAATAATTAGATGCAATCGCCAGGCAATGAGCGCCTGCTTATATTTTGGTTGGTGTGTTTACAAGGAGCAGTGATAAAAAACAAGCATTCTTTGTTCCTGATCATTGGCCTTTGGTGTTCTTCTAGAAACTTTGTGGAGATTAGTGATGAGCAAGCACCAAAGTATTCGGGTGTTCGGCCTGAACACATTTATATTTGTGTGCTCGGCCGAGCACCCGAGTATAATAGCAGTCAATGGTAGACAACCAGGCACCCCCTGCTCGGAAGAGAAGAAGGTGTCTGGTTCATAAAAAAAGGTCAGAAATTGATGGAAACCCCATCAAACTGGTTTGGAAACTGCATTAAGAGGATAGCTGCATGTGTCTTAGACTCCTATTATGTACGACATACAATAGACAACCACACAAAGGCTATATGCCAAAAGCCAGGTATGTACAAGCCATCCATCTATCCATGAGACAGATAACAGTCAGCATACCTTACAATGGCAGCCTTGTGCACTATGAGATATTCTAAACCAGCTCTCATCTGACTGACAACCAATAAAACTCAAAGTTATTTTGCATCTGTTGGATGGCTTGGGTGGACCTGCACACCTAGATTAATATCATTAGGGCGACAAAAAGTTTTGCGATTGTCCAAACATAATATTCTATACAGTTTGTTCATGTAAAAACTAATTTGCATAAACATGGGCATATGGGAAAGACATGCAAATGAGCAGAATCTGCCTTGTTTTTCAGCTGTCATAAGTCTATGAAAACCAATAGAGGGCTCTATTGACTTATGAACATCGCCCTCTATTGGTTTCACAGTCTTATGACAAGACAAATATTATTGTCAGAAGACTATGAAACCAATAGAGGGCGGTATTGAGTTATGAACAGCGCCCTCTAATAGTTTCACAGTCTTATGACAAGACAAATATTCTTGTCAGAAGACTATGAAACCAATAGAGGGCACTGTTCATAACTCAATAGCACCATCTATTGGTTTCATAGTCTTCTGCCAAGAATATTAAACTGAGTCTTTTGACAAGCTTATTAGTGTAGCCTTTTGCATGGAAAATTTGCAATAAAAATTCACAATTAGAATATTCAACGAATTAAAAAAAAAAATATATATATATAGCAATATGGCTTTCCCAGTGTCAGATAGCATCCAGCTATCCTCTTAATGCAGTTGCCAGACCATTTTGATGGGGTTTCCATCAATTTCTAACCTTTTTTTAATGAACCAGACACTCTCTTCTCTTCCGAGCAGGGGGTGCCTGAGGTTCTTCCATTGATTTCTATTGTATTAAATTGTATTCGAGTATCCAAACTATTTGGCCTAGCACTCGGATCTGCCGAGCATAGCGATGCTCGAGCCGAACAGCAGTTTGGCCGAGCATGCTCACTCATCACTAGTGGAGATACCTCACTCTCAAGAGAATAATTCATTTATAGTTAGGTTTGTGTTCGACAGTGATTTGAAAGACTTATATAAAATTATTGGAATTGTATTGCTAATTGAGGTTCAAAAAGTTGGCAAGCGATGCTCGAGCCGAACAGCAGTTTGGCCGAGCATGCTCACTCATCACTAGTGGAGATACCTCACTCTCAAGAGAATAATTCATTTATAGTTAGGTTTGTGTTCGACAGTGATTTGAAAGACTTATATAAAATTATTGGAATTTTATTGCTAAGTGAGGTTCAAAAAGTTGGCAAAAGGGGCACTTGACAGTACATGTATTTGGTCCCATAATTTTAGAATGAATATCCTAGCATATTTTAGACTATATGGGGTTTATTTGCAGTGGCCTGGTTTGGGGTGGCCAAAAGGCTAAGCTGGGTTCCCTGGACACCGTCCAGGTGTCACCACGTGGTGAACCCAGATGGGAAATAAGTCCAGAGTGTTGGGTCTGTAGTAAACCAGTGTTATTCTTTACTGGAGAAATTCAAGTGCAAAACAATACAGGCGAGGCATAGAGCTGTCTTCTCTAGTGTCCTTTCTGGCAAAAGAAGGGTTTTATGCAGAGGAAAGGCTTAGGCTAGCTTTTCCTCTCTCTCTCTCTCTCTCTCTCTCTCTCTCTATATATATATATATATATATATATATATATATCTTTATCTCTGACTCAGAAGGCTGGTGACCCTGGCTACCCTTGCCAAAGGCTTGAGGTCCACAGTCTGTGGATCAGTAGTCTAGGTAGCTCCTTGGTCACCGGGCTGGTGACCCATGGTCTGTGACACAGCATCCCTATCTCAGCGTCTTCTTCTTGTCAACTCCAGTCTGTCATAGACTTACATTGGAGCTTCAATGATACCTAATAGCAAAGACACAGCCGTTTTTACAGACACAAACAGGTTTTCAGACATAACATAGCTAAACCAGACATTCAAAAGGTCAGTCTAGCTGGTTTTGGTGGTAAACAAGTCTGTTTTTTTCTTTCAAAACATGTGCTTCTCATTCAAAGTACCAAATGTCTCTCGGTATTCATTAACCCGTTCAACAGAGCCTCACACATATAGTGCAAATGAACAGGATATAGATCACAACAAAATATAAAATGCAGTTACACAGTATTAAACAGTGCACGTTAACCCTTTTAAGTTCAATAAAGTAAAATTACTTTGCATAGAGGAAACAGGGGAAAATGTCCACAAATATCCAGACCTCAAAGTACCCTCGCTCCAGGGCACTTAAATTGTCTTCACATAACTTGCTTTTTCATTATCATGAATTTCACCTTGCATCTTACTCCATAATGGATTCTCATGAATGGCTGTCTTCTAGAATACATAGCTTAGCAGCATCCCTTGCATGCTGAAAGTTGCCTGGCATGTCTTGTGATCTCACATTTGCAGCTGAGCAACAGTCAACACGATTAGTCAGATCCCTCAATGAATCTCCACCTGTAAAGTGAACCTGACAGCTCTCCTGACATGTCTGTTTTACTAGATTCTTACATTCCCAATGAATTAAGAATGCTGGAACATTGCTTTGTGCCATTCCTCGTTATTCCTCCTGAAAATGTATGAATACATTTAAAAGTGTATGTTACCATTCCCCTTGCCAATTGGGAGTGTCCCCACATAGACTGATAATGTCATCACTAAATGGACAGTAGCACAGTTTGTAGGAAAATACATCTCATACACAAAATGGTAATGTACAATTTCATACAGGAAAAGAAGACTGGCGCTGCTGACAATTTATTACAAAAAGTACATACAGCAACGTGTTTCGATGTGGGCATTACATCTTCCTCAGGCCATAAATATTTATGACCTGAGGAAGATGTGGTGCCCACATTGAAATGCGTTACCGTGTGCACCTTTTAAAAAAAATTGGAATACTACACTGTCAGCAGCGCCGGTCTTCTTTTCCTGTATGAAATGTTGCATTAGTCCAACATTCACCAAGGATGCCCTGCTCCATGCCTGGCTGGAGCTGAAGATTGCTATACTACGTGTCTATTCAGAGTTGTGCCTTTCTTTACAGTCACAATTTATGCGCTATGTGGCACTGTGTGTGCATTTATTTCTAATTACAGCAAAAAATTGTAATGCCCAGTTCTAATTTATCCCTACATTTTTAGGAGGAATAATAGAAGAAAGGCAGAAAGCCTTTCATTCCGGGGGCCCTTTGTGAAGCTACATGCAAATATAATCCTCTCACATAGTGGCAGGCAGCAACATGATGATTTATTATGGGGGGTCTCTACAGCAGGTCCCTGAGGAAAGAGAATACTGGCTGGCCGACCTCTGTACCTACATGTAACCTCATTCAGCTATAATAAAAACAAAAACAAATGGGCAATTTGTTATATAATCTACCCAGGTTTTTTATATGGACCCATAGGATGGATGAGATGCTGTACACTGCCTGTCTGTATGAATTGCAGTCAATGTGCCATGTGCCTCTTGTGCAGGTGGTAGGAGACTATGGGCCCACTGTACTCAGTCCAAGCCTGAACAGACATATAAGGAGAGCTGACACATCCTCTTTAAAGGGAATGTGTCATCAGAAAATGACCTAATGTTTAAGTCACATTTTTATGTTTAACATATTTTTAAAGAAATTTTGGTGGTTAGTTTTAATTTTCCATGTTAATATCTATATTTAAACAAAAACCATAAAATCCTGCAGTTTTCGTACTGGCCACTAAGCCTAATAATAGGCGCCACTTCGTGGTCTGTACAGATCACTTTACTACAGTTATCTCCTTATCATTCTAATCCTGCCTATAATGATAAGGATATATCACCTCAGTGTATAGATAAGAAAGGATCCACTATTCACAATAGGTGATTGCCAAACCTTATCTCTTTTTCCCTTGTACAATGACCTCTGCACAGGTCACAGAGCATGCCTAGAAAACTGTACCATAGAAGTCAATGAGGTCCCCTCCTGATCATTGTGTCTATGGCCCATGGGGCTGCTGTAAAGCAATTTTTTTAATACTGCTAGTAAATGCTGTTAAGGGAATACGGCAGCCCACATAATAATGTTCTAGGAATAGAATAAAAAAATCTGTAATCAGAAAGTAAAAACAGATTAGATTGTTTTTTATTGGCAGATAATTTTTTGGGTGACACATTTCCTTTAAGAACTATTCAGAAAAGAAAAAATTTCTTCTACTTATTTGCTTTATAAAATTTTATGGAAATTATCTCTTGTAAAACGATTTAAACTGAAAGCAGCAAGAAATTAAATGTAATTAAATATAACCCTTACAATATGAATATATTATACTATTACACTCATTGACAATTGTGTTTCATAGGAGAAATGGATTTTGGATAACTTTGTTTCTTTACATATTTTTTTCTTTACCTATTACTGCATTTTATGTGTTCTCTATATCTAATATTAAACTTTGTATAAAGATCAGTATTATGAAGATAAAATAATTATGAATGGCTACTACAATTAACCCTTTTTTTAAGGGCTCATTCAGACGGATGTATGCTGTCCACAAAAATGCGGATCATTTTTTTTGTGGACAGTTCAGCATGTCTGCAAAAATCAGATTGCATTCTACATTTTTGTGGACCCATAGACTTCAATTGGACCTCGTCCTGATTTTCACTGACAAGTACAGGACATGTTTTATTTGTTTTGTGGAGCCATAGAACAGAAGATGGCCCATAGAAGTCAATAGGTTTGCAACTAATACAGATCCTATTTTTGCGGACGGCATGAGGCTGTCTGAATGAGCCCTAAGTCTGATATTCTTTATAAAAAAAAATTCTTGTGTGCAGATTCTACATTTCAATTTCTGACCATGTCTTTGCATAAATAATTGCATGTGGTAAACTATATTACTTTTAAGTTATAATATCATTTACAACCTGATAACTAGTGTTGAGCGAATCGAGTTCAATCCAAATTTTAGGGAAAATTCGATTTGCCACAAAACCGAATTTCCTCGTTCTTCATTGTAGTGAATCAATTGTCCCTGAATGGTTGTAAAAAAATAAAATAAAATCATACTTATCTCATATGTTTGAGCACAAAGAGCCATCTGCCGCCATCTTGATTGAAGATCTTGCACCAAATCCCGTGTATTGTGACGTATGACGTCCTCACTCCAGCCGAAGTGGTGACGTCATCACGGGCCGCACAAGATTTTGCACTAGATCTTCAATTAAACGGACGAGGTAAGTATGATTTTTTTTATTTTATTTTTAAAAATTACACTTTAATGTTAATGTCAGATGACGCAATTAGCTATGAACGTGGCATCTGAGGGGTACAATGATGGGGCGAAGCAATCGTAATTTGTCACAAGGCAAATTTTTTTGCAGCCCAAGAGTCCTAATGGAGTTTCCCACTAAAATAATGGCATATTGCTTGGATTGATGGTCTCCAGTTGATCCACAATCTTTAGAAGTAAAGGAGTTGGCCGTTTTCTGGCTACTTGTGACTATTATATTTGTAAGTTGCCTATATGACACTAAATAACATAGCCTTTGTCATTTTCTATATTTCATACGATATGCCTCGTTTGCCAATTTTTGTGCTGTCCACAGGGAGGTCCTGTCCATAAAATGGCAACTAATGAAGTATCACGTGACCAGGTAAATCACCTCCATGTGATGTCTCCTCCAAATATACCACACCTGCCATCTGCGCTTGCACTGTTGGGTGTTTAGAGCATGTGCAGTGTTTAAATAAAGGAGACTGAGTGATGTGTCTGATCACATGACCCTCTATCAGCGTCCATCTTATGGACAAGACCTCCCTGTGGACAGCACAATAGACTTGGCAAACAAGAGGCATATCCTATGAAATATAGAAAATGGCACAGCATTTCAACAAAAGCTATATTAGTAAGTGTCATATAGTCATCTTACAAACACACTGGTCAACAGTAGCCAGAAAGTGGCCAACCCCTATAAATGGCTGCTGTCATGCTCACCTGACTGTAGCTGTGTTTTGGTTTCCTGCAATGCAGGTGGATGGGAGCACTGCTGTGCAGGAGAACTGTCCACGGGTCCTCCATTCCTTTGCTTACAGCATCAATGAGATTTCCAGAAGTCAGAACCCCACAATGTGTATAATTAATAATGGCAATACCCTTTAAGTGAGTAGATTTAAAGTTTGCTCCTACCAAATGAAATAATATAATAATAATATAATGTTCATGAAATAGCTTATAGAATACTTACACATACCGTACATTGCATTTAGAAATGATTTCTGCCTTGTCTTGCACACAGGCAATAATCAATAGGTGAGGCCCTCAGGCCCTTCACCAGGCATTACTCAATCTATTCATTTTGTTTGCAGTGATTCTTTAAAGGGGTTTTCTGGGAGTAGAATATTGTTGATCTATCTTCAGGATAGGTCATCAATAGCTGATAGGTGGGGGTCCGACACCCTGCATCATCACTGATCAGCTGTTATACTATATACTAATATACTCACAGAGAACCTTGTTAAGTAATATTCTCATAACGAGCTTCTTTTATATTCACAATTGTTTATAGATATGGTTTTCAGCTACTTTAAAGGACATCAGTCAGCAGATTTGTACCTAGGACACTGGCTGACCTGTTACATGTGCACTTAGCAGCTGAAGCCATCTGTGTTGGTCACATGTTTATATGTGCCCACATTGCTGAGAAAAATTATATTTTATTATATGCAAATGAGCCTCTAGGAGCAATGGGGACGTTGCTGTTACACTTTGAGGTTCTGCTCTCTCTGCAACTGCCGCACCCTCTGCACTTTGGTTGACAGGACCAGGCAGTGAAAACTTCATCACGACTGGCCCATGAATCAAAGTGCAGGGGGCGCGGCAATTGCAGAGAGAGCGGAGCCTATAGGTGAAATGGCAATGTCCCCATTGCTCTCAGAGGCTCATTTGCATATATTAAAACATCACTTTTCTCAGCAATGTGGGCAAATGTGAACATGGGACCAACACAGATGCCTTCAGCTGCTAAGCGTACTCGCAACAGGTCAGCCAGGTTCAGAGGTACAAATCTGCTGACAGATGCCCTTTAAGGATTACGTTAGAAAATTGCATAATGAGCCATTCCCTAGTATAATGTTATTATCCAAATCAATACTTTAAGAAGATGAAGAGATCTTATAATAAACCTGCGTAGACCTGTGGAGAATATGAGATTCTTGACCGTGGTCCTACATGACCTATGCGGCCATGAGCAGCACATATTGTTGATTATGAAATTACCCGATGAGGTTTGATTTCTTCATCTTGTAAAAGCTGAAATTCTTATAGCATTGTAGTAGAGGAATTATTGGTCGCTAAGACTGGCATGGCATTTTAACTATTAACTGAATGACATATGTGGGGCTTGTCTAAATGATAGTCTCAATACTATATTATTATTTTGGGTAAAATAGTGGCTGCTCAAATGTAGAAAATGTAAAAAAATAATAATGATTTACAATCAATGTCTAAAGGCTGAATATATAAAAGGACAATCTACATCCATGGTTTGGGCAATGCATTTTACAGTTAAACATATACAAAAATGTTGCTAATGTGTCAATTCAGGATTTTTCATTGCATTTTTACCCTTTTATGTGTGATCTATTATAGTTTTGTGTAATTCTGCTAAATTCATTTGGTTTTATACATTACATATGTATTACATTATCTTTACAGCAGGGTTGTGCTTAGAAATGCTATAAGTTTCCTTAAAGGGAATCTGTCATTTTCAAAATTCAGTCCGTCATGTTATAGCGCCGGAGGAGCTGAGAAGATTGATATATAGACGGCTGTCAAAGACTGATTAGGATGCCCCACTGGACTTATAAGCACAGATTTAAATGAATGCATTAAAGCATTTTTCCACTAAGCTATATATCGCTCATCTCAACCAGCTCTATAACATGACGACTGTAGATTGAACTTAATTTTAAATGTTGCGGGTTTCCATTAAGCACCAATATAAAAACATGTTGTGGGAGAATATATGCCAGGAAGTATATTTTGCATTCTGTAAAAGGGGTTGGCTCATCTCATACATTGATGGTGTCAATGTCAGATAGGTGCAGGTCTCACATTTAGGACCATCTCCTATCTCCAGAATGGGGCCCGGAAATTAAAGAGGAGCACACCACGCAAGCGCTGCGTGCTCTCCATTCATCGCTATGCGAGGTCTGAAAAAAGCTGAGCGAGCTCGGCTATTTCCAGAATTCCCATAGCGGTGAACAGAGGGTGGCATGTGCGGCTGCTCTCCATTCACTTTGGGAGCCCTATTCTAGAGATAGAAGCAAGTCTTAAAGGTGAGATCCACACTTATCCTAGTCATATGCCATCAATGTTTGAGATGAGACAACCCCTTTAATGTTTTGTTTCTAAATTATTTCACTAACTGATATCACATACTATATATGTTTATATCCCCTAATGTTAAAAGTTGCGTAACAACTCCTACGAAAACCGCTGAAGTGGATGTCACACAAGACTAAACCGTGGAATAGAATAAAAAATACATCACACAAAATCAAAATGTCAAAAATAAAAAATCCTGCCATTTTTCATTTTAGGGAGCATTGCTTATTGTTTGGACTGTCTGAACTTAGAAAAAGAGGGTCTATTGTTTTCCAGAAGCAGTACCACTCTTGTCCGTAGGCTGTGTCTGATGAGTGCAGCTCAGGCCCATTGACTTAAATTGAAAAGAGCTGCAATACCACAGGCATCTCATTGACAATAGTGGCGCTGTTTATGGAAGGAATGCAAAGCGATTTTCCCAAGCCAGAAAACCCTTTTACATCATAAGAATTGTAATCATTTGTAATTCTAGATGAACATCACTGCCCAATGCGCTCACATTTTGCTGCTAAATACAGCCCTGGCTACAAGCAGAAACTAAGTATTTGCTTAAATGAATTGTGTATTCGTTTCTTTTTCCAAACGTCTGTCTTTCTTTATTACAATGTAAAGACTATTTCTTGCTAGACATTCTAGAAAAACAGGTTGAAATGCAGATGTTTATATTTTATAGGCATATGTATTACATGCAAAGCACATACACATATAAACACATACATGTTCTTGAACACAATCATTTTATTCTTACATACCATATGTAAGATTTATTTACACCATATTGGTCCATTATACGTATAAATGATGTAATTAATAGATGACGATAATGTATTCTATTGATTCTTGTGTATAAAATGCTCAGTTTGACCAATGACCTGTGTTTTGTAACATTCATTTGCTCATGCGCTACAGAAAGTTTTGTGGTATTCACAAGGGCTTCACTTTATTGACCAAAGAAAAGCTGGTTACTTAGATTGACCCTTAGGTCCAACGTCCAAACCTTAAATTGACTAGACATGACACATATACAGTCAGCATACCTAATGCACTCTCATTCCGCCTCTGTTCCATTTTGGACCCATGTTTTCCTTTCAAGATGGCCATCATCATCTCAGACTCCCCCTCCTTGCCCCTGCCCTTGGATCGAAACACCGCCTTCATCGTCATCACTGGTCCATCCAGTGGAAGATAGGGTGTCTCTTAGACTTTCTTATAGTGCTCTGCTTGGTGAGCTCTAAAATGAGGATGGACATCTTTAAAAGAATGCAAAGAGAGACAAGAGTGGAAGAATGAAGGGCGCATGGGAAGAAAGGCAGGGCACCAGGAACAGTGACTATAAATGTGTCGTGCATAGGCAACTTTTAGGAATGGACTAGAGGGACACTTGAAGGCTAAATTAAAATATCCCACAATTTACATCTAACCACAGAGACTTCCATCAATTTAGGCTAATTTCACATTTGCGGCTCCGTATTCCGGCAGGCTTTTCCAGCAGAGAACAAATATGCTGACTGACTGTATCAGCTGTACAAAAACTGCGGTATGCTGCATGTTTTTGTCTGGCTGATTCCTGGCATTCTTTGTAGGAACAGCCTGTTAGAAGGCTGTACCACATACAGTGAGGAACAGAAGTATTTGAACACCCTGATATTTTACAAGTTCCCCCCCTTAGAAATCATGGAGGGGTCTGAAATTTACATTGTAGGTGTATTCCAACTCTGAGAGACAGAATAAAAATAAAAATAAATCAGGAAATTACATTGTATGATTTTTAAAGAATTTATTTGTTATGCACTGCTGAACATAAGTATTTGAACACCTGAGAAAATCACTGTTAATATTTGGTACAGAAGCTTTTGATTGCAATTACAGAGGTCAAACGTTTCCTGTAGTTCTTGACCAGGTTTGCACACACTGCAACAAGGATTTTGGCCTACTCCTCCACACAGATCTCCTCTAGATCTGTCAGGTTTCAGGGCTGTCGCTGAGCAACACAGAGTTTCAGCTCCCTCCAAAGATGTTCTATTGGATTTAGGTCTGAAGACTGGCTAGGCCACTCCAGAACCTTGATATGCTTCTTATGGAGCCGCTCCTTGGTTATTCTGGCTGTGTGCTTCAGGTCGTTGTCATGTTGGAAGACAAAGCCATGACCCATCTTCAATGCTTTGACTGACGGAAGGAGGTTGTTGCTCAAAATCTCACAATAGATGGCCCCATTCATCCTCTCCTTAATTCAGTGCAGTTGTCATGTCCCCTTCGCAGAAAAGCACCCCCAAAGCATGATGTTACCACCCCCATGCTTTATAGTAGGGATGGTGTTCTTGGGATACAACTCATCCTTCTTTTTCCTCCAAACAGGATGAGTAATGTTTAGACCAAAAAGTTCTACTTTGGTCTCATCTGACCACATGACTTTCTCCCATGCCTCCTCTGGATCATCCAGATGGTCATTGGCAAACTTCATAAGTGCCTGAACATGTGATTAGGGATGAGCGAACTCGAACTGTATAGTTCGGGTTCGTACCGAATTTTGGGGTGTCCGTGACACGGACCCGAACCCGGACATTTTCGTAAAAGTCCGGGTTCGGGTTCGGTGTTCGTCGCTTTCTTGGCGCTTTTGTGACGCTTTCTTGGCGCTTTTTGAAAGGCTGCAAAGCAGCCAATCAACAAGCGTCATACTACTTGCCCCAAGAGGCCATCACAGCCATGCCTACTATTGGCATGGCTGTGATTGGCCAGAGCACCATGTGACCCAGCCTCTATTTAAGCTGGAGTCACATAGCGCCGCCCGTCACTCTGCTCTGATTAGCGTAGGGAGAGGTTGCGGCTGCGACAGTAGGGCGAGATTAGGCAGATTAACTCCTCCAAAGGACTTGATTAACTGATCGATCTGCAGCTGTGGATCATTGAGCTGCTGATCCTCAATTGCTCACTGTTTTTAGGCTGCACAGACCGTTTGTCAGTCTCATTTTTCTGGGGTGATCGGCGGCCATTTTGTGTCTTGTGGTGCGCCAGCACAAGCTGCGACCAAGTGCATTTAACCCTCAATGGTGTGGTTGTTTTTTGGCTAAAGCCTACATCAGGGTGAAGCTGTCACACCAAGTGCATTTAACCAGCAATAGTCTGTTCATTTTTTGGCCATATACAAAATCAGGGGCAAGCTGCGCCTGTCACCAAGTGCATTTAACCCTCAATGGTGTGGTTGTTTTTTGGCTAAAGCCTACATCAGGGTGAAGCTGTGACACCAAGTGCATTTAACCAGCAATAGTCTGTTCATTTTTTGGCCATATACAAAATCAGGGGCAAGCTGCGCCTGTCACCAAGTGCATTTAACCCTCAATGGTGTGGTTGTTTTTTGGCTAAAGCCTACATCAGGGTGAAGCTGTCACACCAAGTGCATTTAACCAGCAATAGTCTGTTCATTTTTTGGCCATATACAAAATCAGGGGCAAGCTGCGCCTGTCACCAAGTGCATTTAACCCTCAATGGTGTGGTTGTTTTTTGGCTAAAGCCTACATCAGGGTGAAGCTGTCACACCAAGTGCATTTAACCAGCAATAGTCTGTTTATTTTTTGGCCATATCCCAGTCTAATTCTGTCACTAAATCCATACCGGTCACCCAGCGCCTAAATACTAGGCCTCAAATTTATATCCAGCTAAATCTGTCCCTAGTGCTGTAGCTGGGCGAGTTATTTAGTGTCCGTTCAAGCACATTTCTTGTTCTGGGTTGAAATACAATTCCCAATTTAGCAATTTCATAATTTAGTGGTTCCTGCTATATCAGAGCTATTTGAAATCTATCCCAAAAAGGGTATATAATATTGAAGGTGCACATTGGGTCATTCAGAATAACTTCACACACACCCGCTACTGTGTATTTCCAAGTCTAATTCTGTCACTAAACCCATACCTGTCACCCAGCGCCTAAATACTAGGCCTCAAATTTAAATCCCTCTAAATCTCTCGTTACCGCTGTACTGTTGTTGCTGGGCAAGATATTTAGTGTCCGTCAAAGCACATTTTTTGTTCTGGGTTGAAGTACAATTCCCAATTTAGCAATTTCATAATTTAGTGGTTCCTGCTATATCAGAGCTATTTGGAATCTATCCCTAAAAGGGTATATAATATTGAAGGTGCACATTGGGTCATTCAGAATAACTTCACACACACCCGATACTGTGTATTTCCAAGTCTAATTCTGTCACTAAACCCATACCTGTCACCCAGCGCCTAAATACTAGGCCTCAAATTTAAATCCCTCTAAATCTCTCGTTACCGCTGTACTGTTGTTGCTGGGCAAGATATTTAGTGTCCGTCAAAGCACATTTTTTGTTCTGGGTTGAAGTACAATTCCCAATTTAGCAATTTCATAATTTAGTGGTTTCTGCTATATCAGAGCTATTTGAAATCTATCCCTAAAAGGGTATATAATATTGAAGGTGCACATTGGGTCATTCAGAATAACTTCACACACACGCTTCTGTGCATTTCCAAGTCTAATTCTGTCACTAAATCCATACCGGTGACCCAGCGCCTAAATACTAGGCCTCAAATTTAAATCCCTCTAAATCTCTCGTTACCCACCGCTGTACTGTTGTTGCTGGGCAAGATATTTAGTGTCCGTCAAAGCACATTTTTTGTTCTGGGTTGAAGTACAATTCCCAATTTAGCAATTTCATAATTTAGTGGTTTCTGCTATATCAGAGCTATTTGAAATCTATCCCTAAAAGGGTATATAATATTGAAGGTGCACATAGGGTCATTCAGAATAACTTCACACACACGCTTCTGTGCATTTCCAAGTCTAATTCTGTCACTAAATCCATACCGGTGACCCAGCGCCTAAATACTAGGCCTCAAATTTAAATCCCTCTAAATCTCTCGTTACCGCTGTACTGTTGTTGCTGGGCAAGATATTTAGTGTCCGTCAAAGCACATTTTTTGTTCTGGGTTGAAGTACAATTCCCAATTTAGCAATTTCATAATTTAGTGGTTTCTGCTATATCAGAGCTATTTGAAATCTATCCCTAAAAGGGTATATAATATTGAAGGTGCACATAGGGTCATTCAGAATAACTTCACACACACGCTTCTGTGCATTTCCAAGTCTAATTCTGTCACTAAATCCATACCGGTGACCCAGCGCCTAAATACTAGGCCTCAAATTTAAATCCCTCTAAATCTCTCGTTACCGCTGTCCTGTTGTAGCTGGGAAAGTTATTTAGTGCCCGTCAAAGCACATTTTTTGTTCTGGGTTGAAGTACAATTCCCAATTTAGCAATTTCATAATTTAGTGGTTCCTGCTATATCAGAGCTATTTGAAATCTATCCCAAAAAGGGTATATAATATTGAAGGTGCACATTGGGTCATTCAGAATAACTTCACACACACGCTTCTGTGCATTTCCAAGTCTAATTCTGTCACTAAATCCATACCGGTGACCCAGCGCCTAAATACTAGGCCTCAAATTTAAATCCCTCTAAATCTCTCGTTACCCACCGCTGTACTGTTGTTGCTGTGCAAGATATTTAGTGTCCGTCAAAGCACATTTTTTGTTCTGGGTTGAAGTACAATTCCCAATTTAGCAATTTCATAATTTAGTGGTTTCTGCTATATCAGAGCTATTTGAAATCTATCCCTAAAAGGGTATATAATATTGAAGGTGCACATAGGGTCATTCAGAATAACTTCACACACACGCTTCTGTGCATTTCCAAGTCTAATTCTGTCACTAAATCCATACCGGTGACCCAGCGCCTAAATACTAGGCCTCAAATTTAAATCCCTCTAAATCTCTCGTTACCGCTGTCCTGTTGTAGCTGGGAAAGTTATTTAGTGCCCGTCAAAGCACATTTTTTGTTCTGGGTTGAAGTACAATTCCCAATTTAGCAATTTCATAATTTAGTGGTTCCTGCTATATCAGAGCTATTTGAAATCTATCCCAAAAAGGGTATATAATATTCAAGGTGCACATTGGGTCATTCAGAATAACTTCACACACACGCTTCTGTGCATTTCCAAGTCTAATTCTGTCACTAAATCCATACCGGTCACCCAGCGCCTAAATACTAGGCCTCAAATTTATATCCCGCTGAATTTGAATACAATACATTGGGCCAAATAATATATTTGTTGTTGTGGTGAACCATAACAATGAGAAAAACATCTAGTAAGGGACGCGGACGTGGACATGGTCGTGGTGGTGTTAGTGGACCCTCTGGTGCTGGGAGAGGACGTGGCCGTTCTGCCACATCCACACGTCCTAGTGTACCAACTACCTCAGGTCCCAGTAGCCGCCAGAATTTACAGCGATATATGGTGGGGCCCAATGCCGTTCTAAGGATGGTAAGGCCTGAGCAGGTACAGGCATTAGTCAATTGGGTGGCCGACAGTGGATCCAGCACGTTCACATTATCTCCCACCCAGTCTTCTGCAGAAAGCGCACAGATGGCGCCTGAAAACCAACCCCATCAGTCTGTCACATCACCCCCATGCATACCAGGGAAACTGTCTCAGCCTCAAGTTATGCAGCAGTCTCTTATGCTGTTTGAAGACTCCGCTGGCAGGGTTTCCCAAGGGCATCCACCTAGCCCTTCCCCAGCGGTGAAAGACATAGAATGCACTGACGCACAACCACTTATGTTTCCTGATGATGAGGACATGGGAATACCACCTCAGCATGTCTCTGATGATGACGAAACACAGGTGCCAACTGCTGCGTCTTTCTGCAGTGTGCAGACTGAACAGGAGGTCAGGGATCAAGACTGGGTGGAAGACGATGCAGGGGACGATGAGGTCCTAGACCCCACATGGAATGAAGGTCGTGCCACTGACTTTCACAGTTCGGAGGAAGAGGCAGTGGTGAGACCGAGCCAACAGCGTAGCAAAAGAGGGAGCAGTGGGCAAAAGCAGAACACCCGCCGCCAAGAGACTCCGCCTGCTACTGACCGCCGCCATCTGGGACCGAGCACCCCAAAGGCAGCTTCAAGGAGTTCCCTGGCATGGCACTTCTTCAAACAATGTGCTGACGACAAGACCCGAGTGGTTTGCACGCTGTGCCATCAGAGCCTGAAGCGAGGCATTAACGTTCTGAACCTGAGCACAACCTGCATGACCAGGCACCTGCATGCAAAGCATGAACTGCAGTGGAGTAAACACCTTAAAACCAAGGAAGTCACTCAGGCTCCCCCTGCTACCTCTTCTGCTGCTGCCGCCTCGGCCTATTCTGCTGCTGCCGCCTCGGCCTCTTCCTCCGCCTCTGGAGGAACGTTGGCACCTGCCGCCCAGCAAACAGGGGATGTACCACCAACACCACCACCACCACCTCCGTCACCAAGCGTCTCAACCATGTCACACGCCAGCGTTCAGCTCTCCATCTCACAAACATTTGATAGAAAGCGTAAATTCCCACCTAGCCACCCTCGATCCCTGGCCCTGAATGCCAGCATTTCTAAACTACTGGCCTATGAAATGCTGTCATTTAGGCTGGTGGACACAGACAGCTTCAAACAGCTCATGTCGCTTGCTGTCCCACAGTATGTTGTTCCCAGCCGGCACTACTTCTCCAAGAGAGCCGTGCCTTCCCTGCACAACCAAGTATCCGATAAAATCAAGTGTGCACTGCGCAACGCCATCTGTAGCAAGGTCCACCTAACCACAGATACGTGGACCAGTAAGCACGGCCAGGGACGCTATATCTCCCTAACTGCACACTGGGTAAATGTAGTGGCAGCTGGGCCCCAGGCGGAGAGCTGTTTGGCGCACGTCCTGCCGCCGCCAAGGATCGCAGGGCAACATTCTTTGCCTCCTGTTGCCACCTCCTCCTTCTCGGCTTCCTCCTCCTCTTCTTCCACCTGCTCATCCAGTCAGCCACACACCTTCACCACCAACTTCAGCACAGCCCGGGGTAAACGTCAGCAGGCCATTCTGAAACTCATATGTTTGGGGGACAGGCCCCACACCGCACAGGAGTTGTGGCGGGGTATTGAACAACAGACCGACGAGTGGTTGCTGCCGGTGAGCCTCAAGCCCGGCCTGGTGGTGTGTGATAATGGGCGAAATCTCGTTGCAGCTCTGGGACTAGCCAATTTGACGCACATCCCTTGCTTGGCGCATGTGCTGAATTTGGTGGTGCAGAAGTTCATTCACAACTACCCCGACATGTCAGAGCTGCTGCATAAAGTGCGGGCCGTCTGTTCGCGCTTCCGGCGTTCACATCCTGCCGCTGCTCGCCTGTCTGCGCTACAGCGTAACTTCGGCCTTCCCGCTCACCGCCTCATATGCGACGTGCCCACCAGGTGGAACTCCACCTTGCACATGCTGGACAGACTGTGCGAGCAGCAGCAGGCCATAGTGGAGTTTCAGCTGCAGCACGCACGGGTCAGTCGCACTACAGAACAGCACCACTTCACCACCAATGACTGGGCCTCCATGCGAGACCTGTGTGCCCTGTTGCGCTGTTTCGAGTACTCCACCAACATGGCCAGTGGCGATGACACCGTTATCAGCGTTACAATACCACTTCTATGTCTCCTTGAGAAAACACTTAGGGCGATGATGGAACAGGAGGTGGCCCAGGAGGAGGAGGAGGAGGATGAGGAAGAGGGGTCATTTTTAGCACTTTCAGGCCAGTCTCTTCGAAGTGACTCAGAGGGAGGTTTTTTGCAACAGCAGAGGCCAGGTACAAATGTGGCCAGCCAGGGCCCACTACTGGAGGACGAGGAGGACGAGGATGAGGAGGAGGTGGAGGAGGATGAGGATGAAGCATGGTCACAGCGGGGTGGCACCCAACGCAGCTCGGGTCCATCACTGGTGCGTGGCTGGGGGGAAAGGCAGGACGATGACGATAAGCCTCCCACAGAGGACAGCTTGTCCTTACCCCTGGGCAGCCTGGCACACATGAGCGACTACATGCTGCAGTGCCTGCGCAACGACAGCAGAGTTGCCCACATTTTAACCTGTGCGGACTACTGGGTTGCCACCCTGCTGGATCCACGCTACAAAGACAATGTGCCCACCTTACTTCCTGCACTGGAGCGTGATAGGAAGATGCGCGAGTACAAGCGCACGTTGGTAGACGCGCTACTGAGAGCATTCCCAAATGTCACAGGGGAACAAGTGGAAGCCCAAGGCCAAGGCAGAGGAGGAGCAAGAGGTCGCCAAGGCAGCTGTGTCACGGCCAGCTCCTCTGAGGGCAGGGTTAGCATGGCAGAGATGTGGAAAACTTTTGTCAACACGCCACAGCTAACTGCACCACCACCTGATACGCAACGTGTTAGCAGGAGGCAACATTTCACTAACATGGTGGAACAGTACGTGTGCACACCCCTCCACGTACTGACTGATGGTTCGGCCCCATTCAACTTCTGGGTCTCTAAATTGTCCACGTGGCCAGAGCTAGCCTTTTATGCCTTGGAGGGGCTGGCCTGCCCGGCAGCCAGCGTTTTGTCTGAACGTGTATTCAGCACGGCAGGGGGCGTCATTACAGACAAACGCAGCCGCCTGTCTACAGCCAATGTGGACAAGCTGACGTTCATAAAAATGAACCAGGCATGGATCCCACAGGACCTGTCCGTCCCTTGTCCAGATTAGACATTAACTACCTCCCCATAACCATATATTATTGGACTCCAGGGCACTTCCTCATTCAATCCTATTTTTATTTTCATTTTACCATTATATTGCGATGCTACCCAAAGTTGAATGAACCTCTCCTCTGCCTGTGTGCTAGGCCTAAATATATGCCAATGGACTGTTGCAGTGGTGGCTGACGTGAAGCCTGATTCTCTGCTATGACATGCAGACTGATTCTCTGCTGTCATGAAGCCAGATTGTCTGTTACGGGACCTTTCTCCTCTACCTGGGTTCTGGGCCTAAATTTATGAAAATTGACTCTTACAGTGGTGGGTGACGTGAAGCCTGATTCTCTGCTATGATATGAAGACTGATTCTCTGCTGACATGAAGCCAGATTGTCTGTTACGGGACCTTTCTCCTCTGCCTGGGTTCTGGGCCTAAATTTATGAAAATTGACTCTTACAGTGGTGGGTGACGTGAAGCCTGATTCTCTGCTATGATATGAAGACTGATTCTCTGCTGACATGAAGCCAGATTGTCTGTTACGGGACCTTTCTCCTCTGCCTGGGTTCTGGGCCTAAATTTATGAAAATTGACTCTTACAGTGGTGGGTGACGTGAAGCCTGATTCTCTGCTATGATATGAAGACTGATTCTCTGCTGACATGAAGCCAGATTGTCTGTTACGGGACCTTTCTCCTCTGCCTGGGTTCTGGGCCTAAATTTATGAAAATTGACTCTTACAGTGGTGGGTGACGTGAAGCCTGATTCTCTGCTATGATATGAAGACTGATTCTCTGCTGACATGAAGCCAGATTGTCTGTTACGGGACCTTTCTCCTCTGCCTGGGTTCTGGGCCTAAATTTATGAAAATTGACTCTTACAGTGGTGGGTGACGTGAAGCCTGATTCTCTGCTATGATATGAAGACTGATTCTCTGCTGACATGAAGCCAGATTGTCTGTTACGGGACCTTTCTCCTCTGCCTGGGTTCTGGGCCTAAATTTATGAAAATTGACTCTTACAGTGGTGGGTGACGTGAAGCCTGATTCTCTGCTATGATATGAAGACTGATTCTCTGCTGACATGAAGCCAGATTGTCTGTTACGGGACCTTTCTCCTCTGCCTGGGTTCTGGGCCTAAATTTATGAAAATTGACTCTTACAGTGGTGGGTGACGTGAAGCCTGATTCTCTGCTATGATATGAAGACTGATTCTCTGCTGACATGAAGCCAGATTGTCTGTTACGGGACCTTTCTCCTCTGCCTGGGTTCTGGGCCTAAATTTATGAAAATTGACTCTTACAGTGGTGGGTGACGTGAAGCCTGATTCTCTGCTATGATATGAAGACTGATTCTCTGCTGACATGAAGCCAGATTGTCTGTTACGGGACCTTTCTCCTCTGCCTGGGTTCTGGGCCTAAATTTATGAAAATTGACTCTTACAGTGGTGGGTGACGTGAAGCCTGATTCTCTGCTATGATATGAAGACTGATTCTCTGCTGACATGAAGCCAGATTCTCTGTTACGGGACCTCTCTCCTCTGCCTGGGTGCTGGGCCTAAATTTATGACAATGGACTGTTGCAGTGGTGGCTGACGTGAAGCCTGATTCTCTGCTATGACATGCAGACTGATTCTCTGCTGACATGAAGCCAGATTCTCTGTTACGGGACCTCTCTCCTCTGCCTGTGTGTGTGCTGGGCCTAAATATATGCCAATGGACTGTTGCAGTGGTGGCTGACGTGAAGCCTCATTCTCTGCTATGACATGCAGACTAATTCTCTGCTGACATGAAGACAGATTCTCTGTTACGGGACCTCTCTCCTCTGCCTGGGTGCCGGGGCCTAAATATCTGAGAATGGACTGTTCCAGTGGTGGGTGACGGGAAGCCAGATTCTCTGCTATGGAACCTCTCTCCAATTGATTTTGGTTAATTTTTATTTATTTAATTTTTATTTTAATTCATTTCCCTATCCACATTTGTTTGCAGGGGATTTACCTACATGTTGCTGCCTTTTGCAGCCCTCTAGCTCTTTCCTGGGCTGTTTTACAGCCTTTTTAGTGCCGAAAAGTTCGGGTCCCCATTGACTTCAATGGGGTTCGGGTTCGGGACGAAGTTCGGATCGGGTTCGGATCCCGAACCCGAACATTTCCGGGATGTTCGGCCGAACTTCTCGAACCCGAACATCCAGGTGTTCGCTCAACTCTACATGTGATGACTTGAGCAGGGGAACCTTCCGTGTAATGCATGATTTGAAACCATGGCAGCGTAGTGTTCTACCGACAGTGACCTTTAAAACTGTGGTACCAGCTATCTTCATGTTATTGACCAGCTCCTCCCTTGTAGTTCTGGGCTGAATCCTCACCTTTCTTATCATCAGTGATACCCCACGAGGTAAGATCTTGCATGGAGTCCCAGTCCGAGGGAGACTAACAGTCGTCTTTAGGCTGGGTTCACATGGGCGTGTCCGGATTAGGTCCGGATGCGTCCCGGTGTATTGCGGCAAACCCGCGCGATTAGGTACACAATTGCAGTCAGTTTTGACTGCGATTGCGTTCCGATGTTTAATTTTTATCGCGCGGGTGCAATGTGTTTTGCACGCGCGTGATAAAAAAACGACTGTGGTACCCAGACCCGAACTCCTTCACAGAAGTTCAGGTTTGGGTTCGGTGTTGTGTAGATGTTATTATTTTCCCTTATAACATGGTTATAAGGGAAAATAATAGCATTCTGAATACAGAATTTACTCACCTTCCCCTCTTGATCGCGTAGTTCCCGGTCTCTTCTTTACTTCTTTAATGATGAATTACCGGCTAGGAACTGTGGTGACGTCAGATCACATGCTCCAATCACATGGTCCATCACCGTGGTGATGGACCATGTGATTGGAGCATGTGATCTGACATCACCACAGGTCCTAGCCAGAAATTCATCATTAAAGAAGTAAAGAAGAGACCGGGAACTACGCGATCAAGAGGGGAAGGTGAGTAAATTTTTTTATTTTTTTTTAACCCTCAATTGATCACCTACTAAGCATTCTGTATTCAGAATGCTATTATTTTCCTTTATAACCATGTTATAAGAGAAAATAATACAGTGAATAGACTGTCACCTAGCAAACATGCGTGAAAATCGCACCGCATCCTCACTTGCTAGTGGATGCTTGCGATTTTCACTCAGCCCCATTCACTTCTATGGGGCCTATCCTGCATTAAAAACGCAGAATATAGAGCATGCTGCGATTTTCAAGCATTGAAGAAGTGATGCGTGAAAAAAAAACGCTCATGTACACAGCCCCATTGAAATGAATGGTGCCGGATTCAGTGCGGGTGCAATGCGTTAACCTCCCGCATTGCACCCGCGCTGAAATCTTGCCCGTGTGAACTCAGCCTTAGCCTCTTCCATTTTTTTACAATTGCTCCAACAGTTGATCTATTTTTTCACCAAGCTGCTTGGCAAATGCCCCGTAGCCCTTTCCAGCCTTGTGGAGGTCCACAATTTTGTCTCTGGTGTCTTTTGACAGCTCTTTGGTATTACCCATTGTAGTTGTTGGCATCTGGCTGACTGTGGGGTGGACAGGTGTGTTTAAAGAACTCAGACAGGTGCTACTAAGTTAGATTAATGAGTATAGTAGAGTTGGGTTTTTTAAAGGCACAGTAACAGGTCTTTGAAGGCCAGAATTCTTGCTGTGTCTCAGGTGTTCAAATACTTATGTTCAGCAGTGCAAGACAAATACATTCTTTAAAAATCATACAATGTGATTTTCTGATTTTTTTTTTTTATTCAGTCTCTCAGAGTGGGAATGCACCTAGCTTGCATTATTCCCAAAGTGCATTTCTAAGTGCACAAGAGATATTCAGGAGACTAACTTCAAGCTTTTCCACTGTAGCAAAACTTCAGCTGTGTTTTTGGTGGCTACTCAAAAACTCTGCTTCAAAACAGCAGAACTTCAGCTATGTTTCTGGTGGCTACTTAGACACTGCTTCAAAACAGGTAAGGAATTTGTTAGACAGGTTTTTGCTATTGTCTGATTTCAAATGAGCATATAGCCATTAAAGGATAACTGTCACACTTAGACCCTAATTTCAATTTTCATATATGTAGTTACTAATAACATGATATTCCAAAATCAGTTACTATTAGACTGACTTACCCCATATTTAATACTATTCAGCCCTTAGCAACCAGTCTGCATAAAACTGCAATTTCACTATTCAGTTAAGATGGCCGCCATTGCCCTCACCCTGAGGCTAATCCCGCCTGCCCTCACTAGCCAATAACAATAGCCCCCCAAAAGTGTCAGTAACCAGAGCACTCCCCCCTAAAGGGTTAATCTCCTGCAGCACAAAGGGGTCCTCTTACCACATGTTGCTTTCATCTATACACTGAGAAGATGGCAGATCTCCCTTCCCTGGTCTGCGCTGCTTTGACTCTACTTCTCCAGCTCTGCTGAGTGAGGGAGCGTCTGCCAAGTGCAGGGAGATGTGCACACAGTCCAGGCACTGTTATCAGCTGCTGGGGAGGACCTGGCTTTAATCATTTACTTACAGTCCCTGGCTGTCAGTAATCTGTCCTTGCACGCTGCCTGCTTCTGCGTCCTCCGTCCTTCAACAGAGAGACGGACCATGCCTAGCAACCCTATTTTATGCATAGGTAAAAATAGGCAGTACAGGGAACAAAACTGTAGAATTAAGGGGTAATTGAATACACAGTGAAAAGTTGAAATAAGGCCATCAAGGAGATATTAATCACCACAATCCAATACTCAAAAAATAAAATAAAAAAATATGACAGTTATACTTTAAGGTGTTAAATTTGCTGTTGGGGGAGGAACATTTGTGGCAGTGTGTGTATATATATAGCAACATAGTATTAGCTTGCATAATTATAGCTTGCATCATTCTCAAAGTGCAGCATTTCTAAGTGCACTAGAGATATTCAGGAGACTAACTTAGAGCTTTTCCACTGTAGCAGAACTGCAGCTGTGTTTTTGGTGGCTACTCACACACTCTGCTTCAAAACAGGTAAGGAATTTGTTAGACAGGTTTTTGCTATTGTCTGATTTGAAATGAGCATAAGGTCATTAAAGTGTTAAATTTGTTGTTGGGGGAGGAACTTTTGTCGTAGTGTTTGTATATATAGCAACATAGTATTAGCTTGCCTAATTATAGCTTGCATCATTCTCAAAGTGCAGCATTTCTAAGTGTACTAGAGATATTCAGGAGACTAACTTAGAGCTTTTTCACTGTAGCATAACTTCAGCTGTGTTTTTAGTGGCTACTCACACACTCTGCTTCAAAACAGGTAAGGAATGTGTTAGACAGTTTTTTGCTATTGTCTGATTGCAAATGAGGAACTTGCCTAATTATAGCTTGCATCATTCTCGAAGTGCAGCATTTCTAAGTGCACTAGAGATATTCAGGAGATACTCAGGAGGTAATCTGGAGGTGGATGCAATCTAATAAAGTAAGATTTGTTTGTTTAAAATCTTTCCCCTCTTTAAAATGGCAGACCTGGTTCTGTGCAGGAGATGTTGTGCTTTTATTTCATGTTCTACTCTTTGGAGGTTTGAATGCTGTCTGATCTGTAGACAGCTCTCCGTAATGCAGCAGGAAATTGCATTTGTGAAATCTGAGATTTGTAATTTAACTGTTAAACAAACTCAAGCTGGGAATGTTCCACTGCCACAGAGGCCCCCTAGAAATAATGGAAGATGGGTTACTGTAGGTTCTGGTAGACTTAGAGCTGTTGATAGAAGACATTTCTCACAGTCTGTGGCTCTCCATAATTCATTTGCAGCCCGTTAAGAGTGCAAGAGCAACATGGAGGATGGCTCAAGCACAGTGGGTGAGGAACAATCATCTCCTATGCCTAAGGTATGCAAGACTGCAGCCAAAGACAGAAAGGATAAGGTGAGGACTGACAGTAAGCAGCTGTTGGTGGGCGATTCTATCATAAGAGGTGTGAAGTTTAAGGAAAATGGTTTTGCGAGATGTCTCCCTAGTGTTACCGCTAGCAGGGACAGATGACATATCCTTAATATTGTTACGCAAGCAAAGCAGGAAAGGGAGGTGGATGTTATTGTCCTTCTTGGGACAAATGATCTAGCTTGCAATGAGGTTTCAAAGGAGAAGGAAGATTTTCACACACTTGGTAATGAGATATGGTAGGTTGCATCAACTGTTACATTCTCTGCAGTTTTGCCTGTGCATAACCTTCAGCATGACAAGCAGATGCGCATTAAGGAATTAAATGTATGGCTTGGTAAATGGTGTCTGAACCAAGGGTTTGGCTTTGTGTCTCATGTTAGCTCTATTTGGAATGGAAAAGAACTGTACAAGAAAGATGGTTTGCATCTTTCTCTCAAGGGAACGAACGTCCTCAGTGAACAGTTCAAAGTATTTGCTAAGGAGAATTTAAACTAGGAAAGGGGGGCAAAAGAGTGATAATCCATCAGTCCGACTGCCCCCCAGAACAATGCCAGAAGATGCCAGTAGCACATAGGTTAAGAAATGAGAAGCTCAGAGTCTTTTCTACAAATGCTCACAGTTTAGGGAATAAGATCAATGAACTTTAGTCTATAATGGCATCTGAGAATATAGATTTAGTGGCTGTTACTGAGACATGGTTCAATGAGAGTAATGACTGGGATATAACAATACCAGGGTTCTCTCTATATAGAAAAAAACTGAGAAGGCAAGAAAGGGGGAGGGGTGGCCCTGTATGTGAAAGATAGCATAAAATCTAATCTAATATAAGTTAGCAGGACCAATTTAGAGTCAGTTGAAGCTTGATAATAATAAAATAACTCGTGTAGGTGTGATATATAGACCACCTGGCCAAGTAAAAGAATTAGATGATCTACTAGTTGAGAAAATAGCAAAAATAACATTAAAAGGGAAAGATACTATTATGGGAGACTTTAATCTTCCTGATATAAGCTGGAAAACAAAAATAGCTAGTTCTGCCAGGAGTAGCAAGTAGCAACAGCAAGTAGTTGAGGAGTCAACCCGGAAGGAGGCCATTTTAGATTTAGTAATCACAAATGGGAATTTTAGAAAAACTGCCTTTTCTAAAATTAGATTAGTGGTATACGAGTCCCTATCAGACTGGAACAGTTTTAATGGAGTCAAGGAGAAATGGGACTACTTAAAAGTAGCACTATTGAAGGCAACAGATAATTGCATTAGGCTTGTCAGTAAAAGCAAAAAAAAGGAAGAGACCAGAAGTGGCCAAAATCATTAAAAACAAAAATATAGCATTTGGTAATTATATATATATATATATATATATATATATATATATATATAAAAAGACGAGGATGACAGGGAAATTTATAAGATTAGACAGAGAGAGGCCAAGCAAGTTACAGTCCTGATCAAAAGTTTAAGACCACTTGAAAAATGGCAAAAAATCATATTTAGTATGGCTGGATCTTAACAAGGTTCCAACATGCAACAAGAAGAAATGGGAGTGAGACAAAACATTTTTTGAGCATTGAATTTTATGAAAACAACAAATAAACTGAAACAGGCTGTTTTTCAGCTGATCAAAAGTTTAGGACCACAAAAAAAACGAAATCCTCCCAAAACAGAAATCCAACTTCCAAACATGAACTCAGTAATGAGTAGATCCACCGTTATTGTTTATCACTTAAAAAATTAGTTTCGGCATGCTTGATGCAAGCGTTTCCATGAGGTGAGTGGGAACATTTCTCCAAGTGGTGAAGATGGCCGCACAAAGGCCATCTACTGTCTGGAACTGTTGTCCATTTTTGTAAACTTCCCTTGCCATCCATCCCCAAAGGTTCTCAATTATATTTAGAGCAGGGGAACATGCAGGATGGGCCAAAAGAGTGATGTTATTCTCCTGGAAGAAGTCCCCTGTCCTGCAGGCATTGTGTACTGTAGCATTGTCCTGTTGAAAAACCCAGTCGTTACCACACAGACGAGAGCCCTCAGTCATGAGGAATGCTCTCTGCAACATCTGGACATAGCCGGCGGCCGTTTGACGCCCCTGCACTTCCTCAAGCTCCATTGTTCCACTGAAGGAAAAAGCACCCCAGACCATTATGGCGTCCCCTTCACTGTGGCGCATAGAAAACATCCCTGGTGGGATCTGTTTGTAATGCCAGTAACGTTGGAAACCATCAGGACCATCAAGGTTACATTTTTTCTCATCAGAGAATAAAACTTTCTTCCACCTTTGAATGTCCCATGTTTAGTGCTCTCTTGCAAAGTCCAAACGAGCTGTTCTGTGGCGTTCAAGGAAACGAGGTCTTTGAAGACGTTTTTTGTTTTTGAAGCCCTTCAGTCTCAGATGCCGTCTGATGGTTCTGGGGCTACAGTCAGCACTAGTAAGGGCCTTAATTTGGGTCGAGGATCGTCCAGTGTCTTGACGGACAGCCAATTGGATCCTCCGGCTCAGCGCTGATTCAATTTTTTGGGGTCTTCCACTTGACTTTTTTATTCCATAACCCTCAGGATCATTTAAGAATTTAAGAAATTCAAAATGACTGTCTTACTGCGTCCCACCTCAGCAGCGATGGCGCGCTGTGAGAAACCCTGCTTATGCAGTTCAACAACCCGACCGCGTTCAAAAAGGGAGTTTTTTTTGCCTTTGCCATCACCTGACAGAAAATGACAATGAATCCACAGATTTGGCCTTTTAAAGGCATGTGGTCCTAAACTTTTGATCAGCTGAAAAACAGCCTGTTTCAGTTTATTTGTTGTTTTCATTAAATTGAATGCTCAAAAGATGTTTTGTATCACTTCCATTTCTTCTTGTTGCATGTTGAAGCTCTACTTGGAACCTTGTTAAGATCCAGCCATGCTAAATAAGATGTTTTGCCATTTTTAAAGTGGTCTTAAACTTTTTATCAGGACTGTACAAGAGCTTCTAAAGCATAGGAAGAAGAGAAATTAGCTCAGTCTGTGAAAAAAGGTTATAAAACATTCTTCAGATACATACATGAAAAAAATAAATTAAAACAAGGAATTACAAAATAAAAAAGTACAGAAATAAGGTATACGGAAAAAGATAAAGAACTAGCTGACTGCCTCAATTAATACTTCTGTTCAGTTTTTACAAAAGAAAATGAAGGAAAGGGTCCTCAGTTAGGGAGTAGAGTTGAGCAGACACCTAGATGTTTGGGTTCGACGGGTTCGGCCAAACTTCGGAAAACAGTTTGAGTTCGGGACCCGAACTTGACCTCGAACCCCATTGAAGTCAATTGGGAGACTGAACTTTTGAGCACTAAAATGTCTGTAAAAATGTCATGGAAAGGGCTAAAGGGCTGCAAATGGCGTCAAAATGTGGTTAAGAGCATGGCAAGTGCTCTGCAAACAAATGTGGATAGTGAAATGACTTTAAATAACATAAAATACGTAAAAAAAAAAAAAAAATATCTTGATCTAGGAGGACCAGGTCCATATGGAGTAGGAAGTTGAGGAGGCGGTGGATGTGGCGGTGTAGGTGGAAGTGGCGGTGGAGGAGGAGAAGGTAGCCTACACTGCTTTTGGTTTAAAATTTATTTTTATCTTTTTAAATTAGGGTACACCCCAAAACATTGGGAAATATAACCCTCCAGTCGTGCTAAACACACGTTCAGACAATACACTGGCTGCAGGGCAGGCCAGCACCTCCAAGGCGTAAAGGGCAAGCTCAGGCCATGTGCCAAATTTGGAGACCCAGAAGTTGCAGGGGCTGACCCCGGTCAGTCAGTTCGTGTAGGCATGTGCACACTTACTGCCCCACCATGTTGCACGTCCCAGTGATGTTTGCGATCCAATTTGATATCTGCTTTATCAACTTTCAATGTTGTTTTATGTGCCTACCATGGTGATCACGGGTGGCGGGGAATCAGGGTTCCAGGCTAGAGAGGGAGCGTGAGAAAGAGAGACCACATCCAAGGGAGGATTAATTTTTTCACATTTCAAATTAGAGTTCAAATTTGGGAGAAATTGTTAAAGCAACTATTCAAAGTTGAATTGAATGTAAGGATGTGGTGCGCATTGACTACAGAATAATTTATTACCTTTTATTCCTTGTCACCTATGCATAGCAGGTGTTTATTCATGTCTAAAATTGTATAATGTCAACCCAAGAATGTAACAGAAAAATTATTAAAATTTATTACGCTGTCAACTAGGTAGAGGAGGGGTATATTACACCCAAAAATTGGTTA
The DNA here is from genome assembly GCF_014858855.1 of Bufo gargarizans. NCBI lineage: Eukaryota > Metazoa > Chordata > Amphibia > Anura > Bufonidae > Bufo > Bufo gargarizans. The sequence goes on from NC_058082.1 coordinate 415,028,733, forward strand.
ATTTTACCCAAAAATATAACTGACAATTTATTTATTTTTTAACTGGCCTACTAGGTATAGCAGTGGTACACCCAAAATTTGGTTAATTTCACTTGAAAAAGTTAATTTTTAGTGGTACTATACACCCAAAAATTTGTTAATTTAACCCCGAAAAAGTAAATGACAATTTATTTATTTTTTAACTGGCCTACTAGGTATAGCAGTGGTACACCCAAAATTTGGTTAATTTCACTTGAAAAAGTTAATTTTTAGTGGTACTATACACCCAAAAATTTGTTAATTTAACCCCGAAAAAGTAAATGACAATTATTTATTTTTTTGTTTAACCTGTCTACTAGGTATAGCAGTGGTACTATACACCCCAAAATTGGTGATATTCACCAGAAAATGTTAGTGACAAAGTAGTAAAATGATATAAAATAAAACACGTACAAAAAAAATGAATGCATTTATGAGGTGGAGTTCCATATGGAGTAGGAGTTTGAGGAGGCGGTGGATGTAGCAGAGTAGGTGGAAGTGGCGGTGGAGGAGGACGAGATAGCCAACACAGGTTTTTGGTTTTAATTTCATTTTGTAAAATTAAAGTACACTCCAAAAGAGTGTGAAATATCCAAAATACAAACATGAGCAATTGCGCTGCAGTATAATAATGGCTGCTTAGTGCCGGTATACATGTCTATTCTGCACAAGATATGGACAAGTCCTGAGGGATCCATGCCTGGTTCATTTTAATGAAGTGAGCTTGTCCACATTGGCTGTGGACAGGCAGCTGCGCTTGTCTGTGATGACGCCCCTTGCCGTGCTAAACACACATTCAGATAATACACTGGCTGCAGGGCAGGCCAGCACCTCCAAGTCGTAAAGTGCAAGCTCAGGCCATGTGCCCAATTTGGAGACCCAGAAGTTGAAGGGGGCAGACACGTCATTCAGTACGTGTAGGCGTGTGCACACATACTGCTCCACCATGTTGGTGAAATGCTGCCTCCTGCTAAGACATTGCATATCAGCTGGCGTGCTGACAAAGCTTTTCCACATTTCGGCCATGCTAACCTTGCCTTCTGAGGTGCTGGCAGTGCCCCAGCTGCGTTGGCCACCTCTTTCTCGTCCTCTGCCTTCGCCTTGTGCTTCCACTGTGCCCCCACTGCATTTACCCAGTGTGCTGTTATGGAGATATAACGGCCCTGATCGTATTTACTGGTCCAAGTATCCTTAGTCAGGTGCACCTTGCCACAGTTGGCGTTGCACAGTGCACACCTGATTTTGTCCCCTACTTGGTTGTGAAGGGAAGTGAAGGCTCGCCTTGAAAAGTAATGGCGGCTGGGCACGACGTACTGTGGGACAGCCACCGCCATAAGGTCTTTAAAACTCCTGACAAAGCCGTTGAGGTGAAACGCGCGTCGAGGTCTCGCGCTCAGGGTCTGACATCCACTTTACTACCATGTCTTCAGGTACGTTCTGCTATTAGTACAGCCTCACATTCCCTATAGGGCACCCCCATATATATCCATAGTGGGTCCCTCGGATCTAGGCGCATGTTATTTTTGTGATTTAGATACTGATTTTTACTTGGATTGATTTTTATACCTGTTAGTCTCGGCGCCTATGTATTTTGGTATGTGGGTGATTGCTCACGGGTTACCAGGCATGGTCTTTTTGTACCTTGTGCACATAGCCCTATGAGGGCGACCCTTTTGTGTCATACTGTCTTGGTTATCCTTGAGCTTCACGCCTTGATTCATTGGTTGTACTTACCTGTGCTTTACTTTGCACAGATACCCTGGTAGTTCATTGGTGTCATTGGCCCTGTGCTTCTCCGTATACTGTATACCATCCTGTTGTCTCCCCACATGTTGTATTTTTTTAATAAATGATATTTTGATACATTACTTCCACTTGTTTGTTTTGGTCTATTCTGGATGTTGTACAAGTGGAAATTGTAGCTGTCTAGTTGACAGAACAGCCTTTGTGTAGGTTAATAGGTCTTTAAAACTATCTGTCTTCACCAGACGGAATGACAGCATTTCAAAGGCTAGTAATTTAGAAATGCTAGCATTCAAGGCTAGGGATCGTGGGTGGGTAGGGGAATACTTCCTCTTCCTCTCCAGCGTTTGGGATATGGAGAGCTGAACGCTTCCGTGGGACATTGTGGAGATGCTTGGTGACCCAGGTGTTGGTGTTGCTGGCAGATCCTCTGTTTGCGGGGTGCCAGGTGGCACTGTCACTCCAGAAGTGGATGAAGAGGCCGCGACTGCAGCAGAAGAGGAAGCAGGAGGAGCCAGAGACCTTTCTTGGTTTTTGAGGTGTCTACTCCACTGCAGCTCATGCTTTGCACTTAAATGCCTGGTCATGCAGGCTGTGCTCAGGTTGACAACGTTTATGCCTCGCTTCAGGCTCTGATTGCACAGCGTGCAAACCACTCGTGTCTTGTTGTCAGCACATTGTCTGAAGAACTGCCACGCCAGGGAACTCCTTGGAGCTGGCTTTGGTTTGCTCGGTCCCTTTCTGCGGTGGGCAGTACGAGTGTACTGTCTAGAGGACAGCCGCTCCGCTTTTGCACCCTGCTTGCTCTTCTGCTGTGCTGGTGGCTCTGTGCAACCACCGCCTCTTCCTCCGTACTACATAGGTAACTCGCATGACCTTGATTCCATGTGGGGCCGATGACCTCATCGTCCTCCACATCATCTTTCACCCAGTCTTCACCCCTGCCTTCCTTGTCGGTCTGCACACTTTCGAAAGCCCCAGCAGTTGGCACCTGTGTTTTATCATCACCCGAGACGTGCTGCGATGGTCCTCCCATGTACTCATCTTGAAAGATAAGTGGATGGGCATCGATGCACTAAATCTCTTCCACTTCTGGGACAGGGCTAGGTGCATGGCCCTGGGAAACCCGTCTAACAGAGTCATCAAAAAGCAGAAGAGACTGCTGCATGACTTGGGGCTCAGACTGCTTGGCTGATTTGCAAGGGGGTGAGGTGAAAGACTGATGGACATCGACTGCAGGTGCCAACTGTGGTCTTTCAGCAGGAGACTGGGTGGGAGACAATGTGAAGTAACTGGATCCACTGTCAGCAACCCAATCTACTATCACCTGTACTTGTTCAGGCCTCACAATTCGTAGTGCAGCATTAGGCCCAACCAAATACCGCTGCAGGTTTTGTCGCATACTCGCACCTGAGGAAGGGGTTTCACTTGTGCGTGTAGCTGGCACAGATCGACCACGTCCTCTACCTGCAACAGGAGCTTAACCAGCAGCACCACGACCTGGGCCAGGTCCCTTATTTGACGCTCTCCTCATATTTTTTGAATTTAGGATCTTGAACTAAATGGGTGTTTAATTAATAGTAGAATAAAACGAGAGTATGCAAAGGGAGTATCTTACAGGGCCTGAACCAGTGTAGGCCTAAAGTAAATATATCTTTGACCAAAATGGCTGTATTTCAAATGGCTGTATTTAAATGCCTGATTCAAACCCCTGTATGTAGAGGAAGTATCTCACACGGTCTGAACCACTGTAGGCCTGAAGTAAATATATATTTGCACAAAATGGATGTATTTCAAATGGCTGTATTTCAAATGCCTGATTCAAACCCCTGTATGTAGAGGGGGGATCTCACAGGGCCTGAACCAGTGTAGGCCTGAAGTAAATATATCTTTGGCTAAAATGGCTGTATTTCAAATGGCTATATTTCAAATGCCTGAATCAAACCCCTGCATGTAGAGGGAGTATTTCACATGGTTTGAACCAGTGTAAGCCTGAAGTAAATATATCTTTACCCAAAATGGCTGTATTTCAAATGGCTGTATTTCAAATCCCTGAATCAAACTCCTGTATGTAGAGGGAGTATCTCACACGGTCTGAACCACTTTAGACCTGAAGTAAATACATCTTTGCCCAAAATGGCTGTGTTTCAAATGGCTGAATTTCAAATGCCTGATTAAAACCCCTGTATGTAGAGGGGTTATCTCACAGGGCCTAAACTAGTGTAGGTGTTAAGTGCATATATCTTTGCCCAAAAAGGCTGTATTTCAAATGGCTATATTTAAAATAGCTAATGCAAACCCCTGTATGTAGAAGGGGTATCTCACAGGTCCTGAACAAGTGTAGGCCTGAAGTAAATATATCTTTGCCCAAAAAGGCTGTATTTCAAATGGCTGTAATTCAAATCCCTGATTCAAGCCCCTGTATGTAGAGGGGTATCTCACACGGTCTGAACCACTGTAGGCCTGAAGTAAATATATCTTTGCACAAAATGGCTGTATTTCAAATGGCTGTATGTCAAATGCCTAATTCAAACCCCTGTATGTTGAGGGGGTATCTCACAGAGCCTGAACCAGCGTAGGCCTGAAGCAAATATATCTTTGCCCAAAATGGCTGTATTTAAAAAGGCTGTATTTCAAATCCCTGATTCAAACCCCTGTATGTAGAGGTGGTATTTCACTCGGTCTGTACCACTGTGGGCCTGAAGTAAATATTTCTTTGCACAAAATGGCTGTATTTCAAATGGCTGTATTTCAAATGCCTGATTCAAACCCCTGTATGTAGAGGGGGGATCTCACAGGGCCTGAACCAGCGTAGGCCTGAAGTAAATATAACTTTGGCTAAAATGGCTGTATTTCAAATGGCTGTATTTCAAATGCCTGATTTAAACCCCTTGTATGTAGAGGGGGTATCTCACACGGTCTGTACCAGTTTAGGCCTGAAGTAAATATATCTTTGCACAAAATGGCTGCATTTCAAATGGCTGTATTTCAAATGCCTGATTTAAACCCCTGTATGTAGAGGGGGTATCTCACATGGTATGAACTAGCGTAGGCCTGAAGTAAATATATCTTTATACAAAATGGGTGTATTTCAAATGGCTGTATTTCAATTCCCTGATTTAAACCCCTATATGTATAGGGAATATATCACAGGGCCTGAACCAATGTAGGCCTGAAGTAAATATTTATTTGCACAAAATGGCTGTATTTCAAATCCCTAATTCAAACAACAGTATGTAGAGGGGGTATCTCACATTGACTGAACAAGTGTAGGTCTGAAGTAAATATTTCTTTGCCCAAAATGGCTGTATTTAAAATGGCTATATTTTAAATCCTTGAATAAAACCCCTGTATGTAGAGGCAGTATCTCACAGGGCCTAAACCAGTGTATGCCTGAAATAAATATATATTTGCACAAAATGGCTATATTTTAAATGGCTGTATTTCTAATGCCTGATTCAAACCCCTGTATGTAGTTGGGTATCTCATAAGGTCTGAACCAGTGTAGGTGTAGGTCTGAAGTGATTATATCTTTGCACGAAATGGCTGTATTTCAAATGGCTATATTTCAAATCCCTGATTCAAACCCCTGTATGTAGAGGGAGTATCTCACACGGTCTGAACCAGTGTAGGCCTGAAGTAAATATATCTTTGCCCAAAATGCTGTATTTTGAATTGCTGTATTTCAAATCCTTGAATCAAACCGCTGTATGTAGAGGGAGTATCTCACAGGGCCTGAACCAGTGTAGGCCTGAAGTAAAATTTTCTTTGCACAAAATGGCTGTATTTCAAATCCCTGATTCAAACCCGTGTATGTAGAGAGGGTATCTCACACGGTCTTAACCAGTGTAGGCCTGAAGTAAATATATCTTTGCACAAAATGGCTGTATTTCAAATGCCTGGTTCAAACCCCTTTATGTAGGGGGGTATCTCACACGGTCTGAACCAATATAGGCCTGAAGTGAGTATATCTTTGCACAAAATGACTGTATTTCAAATGGCTGTGTTTCAAATCCCTGATTCAAACCCCTGTTTGTAGAGAGGGTATCTCTCTCAGTCTGAACCAGTGTAGGCCTGAAGTAAATATATCTTTGCACAAAATGGCTGTATTTCAAATGGCTGTATTTCAAATCCCTGATTCAAACCCCTCCATGTAGAGTATCTCACAGGGACTGAACCAGTGTAGGACTGAAGTAAATATTTATTTGCCCAAAATGTCTGAATTTCAAATGGCTGCATTTCAAATCCCTGAATCACTCCCTCTACATACAGGGGTTTATCTCACAGGGCCTGAACCAGTGTAGGCCTGAACTACATATTTCTTTTGACCAAAATGGCTGTATTTCAAATCCCTGATTCAAACCCCTGTATGTAGAGTGGGTATCTCACACGGTCTGAACCAGTGTAGGCCTGAAGTAAATATATCTTTGCCCAAAATGGCTGTATTTCAAATCCCTGAATCAAACCCCTGTATGCAGGGGTCAAGTCCTGGGAAAAAAAAGTGTGGGAACTCACCCAAGATTCAGTGCCTCCACGTGAAGTCACGGCACGCGGCGTATGCAAAGGGCAGGGAAGGTCGGGAGGAGGAGCAAGCAAGTGCCTTATTTTTCGCCCTATAAGATGCACCTAGGTTTTAGAGGAGGACAATAAGAAAAAAATATTTTTCATTACACCTCAGGTCAGACCTCCAATGTTAATCATACCTCAGCTAACAGCCCCAATAAGATCCCCAATGTTAATAAGAACCCAATAAGACCTCAGATCAGACTTCAGCTCAGACCCCAATATGAATGACCCCCAATCAGACCTCAGATAAGAGCCCCATGCCTTATAGCAGCCCCAGTAGCCTCATAGCAGCCCCCAGTAGCCTCATAACAGCCCCCAGTGTCTCTTCAGCAGCCCCCAGTGCCTCTCCAGCAGCCCCTAGTAGCCTCATAGCAGCCCCTAGTGCCTCTCCAGCAGCCCCCAGTGCCTCTCCATCAGCCCCCAGTAGCCTCATAGCAGCCCCCAGTAGCCTCATAGCAGCCCCCAGTGCCTCCCCATCAGCCCCCAGTGCCTCTCCACCAGCCCCCAGTGCCTCTCCATCAGCCCCCAGTAGCCTCATAGCAGCCCCCAGTGCCTCTCCATCAGCCCTCCATTGTCACTCTCTTTCTCCTCAATCCCTCCCTCCCTTGTCACTCTCTTTCTCCCCGCTCCCCCTTGTCACTCTCTTTCTCCCCCTTCCCTCCCTTGTCACTCTCTTTTTCTCCCCCTCCCTCCATTGTCACTCTCTCTTTCTCCCCCTCTCTCCCTCCCTTGTCACTCTCTTTCTCCCCCCTCCCTCCCTTGTCACTCTCTCTTTCTCCCCCTTCCCTCCCTTGTCACTCTCTCTTTCTCCCCCCTCCCTCCCTTGTCACTCTCTTTCTCCCCGCTCCCCCTTGTCACTCTCTTTCTCCCCCCTCCCTCCCTTGTCACTCTCTTTTTCTCCCCCTCCCTCCATTGTCACTCTCTCTTTCTCCCCCTCTCTCCCTCCCTTGTCACTCTCTCTTTCTCCCCCTCTCTCCCTCCCTTGTCACTCTCTCTTTCTCCCCCTCTCTCCCTCTCTTGTCACTCTCTCTTTCTCCCCCTCTCTCCCTCCCTTGTCACTCTCTCTTTCTCCCCCTCTCTCCCTCCCTTGTCACTCTCTCTTTCTCCCCCTCTCTCCCTCCCTTGTCACTCTCTTTCTCCCCCTCTCTCCCTCCCTTGTCACTCTCTTTCTCCCCCCTCCCTCCCTTGTCACTCTTTCTCTCTCCCCCTCTCTCCCTCCCTTCTCACTCTCTCTTTCTCCCCCCTCCCTCCCTTCTCACTCTCTCTTTCTCCCCCCTCCCTCCCTTGTCACTCTCTCTTTCTCCCCCCTCCCTCCCTTCTCACTCTCTCTTTCTCCCCCCTCCCTCCCTTCTCACCCTCTCTTTCTCCCCCCTCCCTCCCTTCTCACTCTCTCTTTCTCCCCCCTCCCTCCCTTCTCACTCTCTGTTTCTCCCCCCTCCCTCCCTTCTCACTCTCTCTTTCTCCCCACCCACCTTGGGTGTAGCGTGGCTGAGCTCTGTCCGGTCCTTGGTACAGGAGCATTTGTTTTCTGTACCCGGCCGGACTGAAAGGAAGTGCACACTAAGTGAGCACTTCCTGTCAGTCCGGCCGGGTACAGGAAACAAAAGCTCCTGTACCGCGGACCGGACAGAGCTCGGCCACGCTACACTTGAGGCGCTTACCTCCTGTCAGTCCCTCTCTTCATGCTGCGCCAGAGCGGGGCGCCGGCAGTGTTGAGGGGCAGAATGCGCTGCCCTGCTGAAAGGGAACGGCGTTCCTGCTAAGAAAAAAGTGCAGGACTCGAGCCCTGCCTGTATGGTATGTAGAGGTAGTATTTTACAGGGCCTGAACCAGTGTAGGCCTGAAGCAAATATTTCTATGCCCAAAATGGCTGTATTTCAAATGGCTGTATTTCAAATCCCTGATTCAAACCCCTGTATGTAGAGGGGGTATCTCACACGATCTGAACCAGTGAAGGACTGAATTAAATATATCTTTGCACAAAATGGCTATATTTCAAATGGCTGTATTTCAAATCCCTGATTCAAACCCCTGTATGTAGATGGGGTATCTCACATGGTCTGAACCAGTGTAGGCCTGAATTCAATATTTCTTTGCCCAAAATGGCTGCATTTAAAATGGCTGTATTTCAAATCCCTGAATCAAACCCCTGTATGTAGAGGGGGTATCTCAACCGGTCTGAACCAGTGTAGGCCTGAATTAAATATATCTTTGCACAAAATGGCTGTTTTTTAAATGGCTGTATTTCAAATCCCTGATTCATACCCCTGTATGTAGAGGGGGTATCTCACACGGTTTGAACCAGTGTAGGCCTGAAGTTAATATATCTTTGCCTAAAATGGCTGTATTTGAAATGCCTGAGTCAAACCCCTTTATGTAGGGGGGTACCTCACACGGTCTGAACCAGTGTAGGCCTGAGGTGAATATATCTTTGCACAAAATGGCTGTATTTCAAATGGCTGTATTTCAAATCTCTGATTCAAACCCCTGTATGTAGAGAGGGTATCTCTCTCGGTCTGAACCAGTGTAGGCCTGAAGTAAATTTATCTTTGCCCAAAATGGCTGTATTTCAAATGGCTGTATTTCAAATCCCTGATTCAAACCTCTCCATGTAGAGGGAGTATCTCACAGGGACTGAACCAGTGTAGGCCTGAAGTAAATATTTCTTTGCCCAAAATGGCTGTATTTCAAATGGCTGCATTTCAAATCCCTGAATCACTCCCTCTACATACAGGGGTTTATCTCACAGGGCCTGAACCAGTGTAGGCCTGAACTACATATTTCTTTGCCCAAAATGGCTGTATTTCAAATCCCCGATTCAAACCCCTGTATGTAGAGGGGGTATCTCACACGGTGTGAACCAGTGTAGGCCTGAAGTAAATATATCTTTGCACAAAATGGCTGTATTTCAAATGGCTGTATTTTAAATACCTGATTCAAACCCCTGTATGTAGAGGGGGTATCTCACACGGTCTGAACCAGTGTAGGCCTGAATTCAATATTTCTTTGCCCAAAATCGCTGCATTTAAAATGGTTGTATTTCAAATCCTGAATCATACCCCTGTATGGTCTGTGTAGTGTCCCACTAGGTAGGAGTGGGCACTACACAAAGGTCAATTGGGTAACGTGTTACTTCTACTCACAAGGGACAGTGATATTATATTTATCCATGCATTGTAATGTATTTTCTGTGTGTTTTTACATTGGTATGTTTCCCCTGTTAATGCTTAGCAGGCCTAGTTGGGTGTAATCAGACATCCCAGACACTAGAGGGAAATAGGGAGCCCCTAGTATAAATGTCCAGGCCCAGACAGGGAGAGGTTAGGTCATAGTCAGGAGTCTGTGGAGACAGAAGTGAGAAGGCACCAGCCCAAGACATGCTGAGGGCCTCCTCCTGACATGCAGCTAGACAGTCCTGGTTCCTAGTTGCACCAAGAGGCTAGAAGGAGTACAGCCTGCCTGGAGACCAGTAATCCAGCAAATACAGATGAGACACCCCAGTAGTAGGAGTGCACCTCCAGGGAGAAACCTGCAGCCACCTTTCCAATCCAGCAGAGAATCCAGCTAAGAAGCAAAGGTACTGTGATATAAAGCAAGTGCCAATACTGGAGGAAGGATTTTATATACCAAGGATTCAAGCCAGCAATTAGGCATCCGGGCCTTGGGATCCAGCCAGCTAGAATAGCTGTGGGGATAGAGCAGCATTGTACTGCAAAGCATTAACTGTATACCCTCCAAGTATCTTGCAAGATTGAAACCTGCTGTGCTGTGAAGTAAACCTGCTGTGCATTTGTACTGTAAAGGACTGCATTATACACCACTGCAACTGCTTGTATAAAGTTTGACTGTTTCCTAAAGTAAAGCAACGTTTGGTTTCCCAACTGTGTACTCCATTAATCCTCCTGCAAACCGATGTGCCACCGTTACAGGCACTGGCTTCACGATTCTTAAAGGGACCTTACCTAAGGCACTCAAAATACCTGCAACATCCAGGGCACCTCACACACCATCAGGCCTGGTCCCTATCTACAGAGTGTGCCCCAGAGGAACTAGTGTCTGCCTCTCCTTCACTGTCGCATGTCTGCCCAGGGTTCCCCTCTAAAAAGTGAGTAACCCTCGATTGCCCATAACCGTGAGCTCACTATCGCTATACCCTGCAGGTCTGGCGTGCTGCATATGTAGAGGTAGTATTTTACAGGACCTGAACCAGTGTAGGCCTGAAGAAAATATTCTTTGCCCAAAATGGCTGCATTTAAAATGGCTGTATTTCAAATCCCTGAATCAAACCCCTGTCTGGTATGTAGAGGTAGTATTTTACAGGGCCTGAACCAGTGTAGGCCTGAAGAAAATATTTCTTTGCCCAAAATGGCTGCATTTAAAATGGCTGTATTTCAAATCCCTGATTCAAACCCTTGTATGTAGAGGGGGTATCTCACACGGTCTGAAACAGTGTAGGCCTGAATTAACTATATCTTTGCACAAAACGGCTGTTTTTTAAATGGCTGTATTTCAAATCCCAGATTCAAACCCCTGTATGTAGAGGGAGTATCTCACAGGGCCTGAACCAGTGTAGGCCTGAATTCAATATTGGTGCACCAAATGGCGGTATTAAAAATTTCTGAATGTAACCCAAATGTATTAAGGGTGTATCTTACAATGACATCTGCATCAAAGGCTGACAACTACATTTTTTCTGCCCAAATGAATGTTTGTTTTAACAACTAAATTTGACAGCAGTATATAAGCCTGTAATTTCACACGTGCTGATGCTGCAAGGCCTGAAAATAGTGTTTTTTGTCAAAAACACTATTTTTTTTTAAGAAAAAAAAGTGTGTTTTTAAAACCCCAGAAAATGATGGGTGTATTTCTACCTTAAATTGCACACTGACTAATCCAGATGTTGTAGTTTGCCCCCCAAAAATTGTGATTTGCAATGTCCCAAAAGCTCAGATGCAGTGCTGGTGCACTGAGCATGCATAAAATGGCCGCTGCCGCCACCCACCTAACTAACAGAATTATAAAAGTTTTTTGGGGTCAATGGCCTCAGGGCAGGGTAAAACGATTGTATTCTGCACCCACACAACTATTTCTAGGTAGATCGCTGAGTTAGATTCTATCCTATTCTCTCCCTCAAATCACAAGTCCAGCAACATCCTCTCCCTACACTTGTAACAGCAGAGTGACGCGCAGCGCTACGTGACTCAAGCTTATACAGAGCCTGGGTCACATGCTGCTCTGGCCAATCACAGCCATGCCATTAGTAGGCATGACTGTGATGGCCTCTTGTGGCAAGTAGTATGACGCTTGTTGATTGGCTGCTGTGCAGCCTTTCAAAAAGCGCCAAGAAAGCGCCGAACACCGAACCCAAACTTTTTCGGAAATGTTCGGGTTCGGGGTCCAAAAATCCTAGAGTTCGGTGCGAACCCGAACTTTACAGTTCAGGTTCGCTCAACCCTATTAGGGAGGAAGACTAATTAATCTTTTGATGCATGTGTCTTTACAGAGGAAGAAGTTCTAAGTCAGCTGTCTAAAATTAATACAAATAAGTCACAGGGGCCTGATGGGATACACCCAAAGCTATTAAAAGAGCTCAGCGGTAAACTAGCAAAACCATTAACAGATTTATTTAACCAATCAATGGCAACAGGAGTCGTCCCAGAAGATTGGAAATTAGCAAATGTTGTGCCCATTCACAAGAAAGGTAGTAGGGGGGAATCAGGCAACTATAGGCCAGTAAGCCTGACATCAATAGTGGGGAAATTAATGGAAACCATACTTAAGGAGATGATTGTGGAACATCTAAAATCCCATGGATTGAAAGATGAAAAACAGCATGGGTTTATTTCAGGGAGATCATGTCAAACTAATCTTATTGATTTTTTTGATTGGGTGATAGATGAAGGAGGGGCAGTAGACATGCTTATCTAGACTTTAGTAAGGCTTTTGATACTGTCCCACATAGAAGGCTTATCAATAAACTGCAGTCTTTGAGCTTGGACTCCCATATTGTTGAATGCATTAGGCAGTGGCTGAGGGACAGACAACAGAGGGTTGTAGTCAATAGAGTATATTCAGACCATGGTCTTGTTACCAATGGGGTACCTCAGGGATCTGTTCTGGGACCCATATTGTTTAATATATTTATCAGCGAAATTGCAGAAGGCCTCGATTGTAAGGTGTGTCTTTTTGCTCATGACACAAAGATTTGTAACAGGGTTGATGTTCCTGGAGGGATGCACCAAATGGTCAAACATCTGGCAACTAAAATCGAATGTTGATAAGTGCAAGATAATGCACCTGGGGTGTAAAAACCCAAGAACAGAATATTAAATCAGTCATACAGTCACAACCTCAGTATCTGAGGAAAGGGATTTAGGGGTCATTATTTCAGAAGAAATTAAAGGTAGGCAGACAATGTCATAGAGCAACAGGAAATACTAGCAGAATGCTTGGGTGTATAGGTAGAGGCATTACCAGTAGAAAGAGGGAGGTGCTCATGCCGCTCTACAGAGCACTAGTGAGACCTCATTTGGAGTATTGTGCTCAGTACTGGAGACCATATCTCCAGAAGGATATTGATACTTTGGAGAGAGTTCAGAGAAGAGCTACTAAACTAGTACATGGATTGCAGGATAAAACTTACCAGGAAAGATTAGGGAAAGATTAAACGACCTTAACATTTATAGCTTGGAAGAAAGACGATACAGAGGGGATATGATAGAAACTTTTAAATACATAAAGGAAATCAACAAGGTAAAAGAGGAGAGAATATTTAAAAGAAAAAAAATGCTACAAGAGGACATAGTTTTAAATTAGAGGGACAAAGATTTAAAAGTAATATCAGGAAGTATTACTTTACTGAGGAAGTAGTGGAGGCATGGAATAGTCTTCCTGCAGAAGTGGTAGCTGCAAATACAGTGAGGGAGTTTAAGCATGCATGGGATAGGCATAAGGCCATCCTTCATATAAGATTGGGCATGGGGCTATTCATAGTATTCAGTATATTGGGCAGACTAAATGGGCCAAATGGTTCTTATCTGCTGACACATTCTATGTTTCTCCATCATTTCTAAGTAGGAGAACTTTCAAAATCACAGGGTGTTCAAATATTTATATTCCTCACTGTATGTGAAACTAGCCTTAGCTATCAAAACAGAACCTTCACTGTTAAAGAGCAGTGCACCCACACACCTAGTACTGTAGCTCTGCCCATGTCCATATAGCTTGAGAAAGACCAGAGATGGTTGAAACGTTGCATTCTATATGCTGCTGTTACCAATAGAGTAACCGGCCTTTTCACCAAAACTGAGGAGTGCTGTGGATTTTCTATTTATTTGTAACCTTATGGGACCCCCAGCCAGGATCCCCATCCGCGGGAACCAACTTATCTATTTTTCTACTGGCAACTGTCCCCAGATTGGGACCTGGAGTGCTGCTTAACCCATTTTTTTGTCTGCCCATGTCCAGACATGTGCACTGCTGTGTCTAGAACATTACCCCCTGTAAATCCCCAGAATTAAAGGGACACTCCATGGCCCTTTTATTCTGATGGTCATTTGAGGACTGAATAAACACAACTTAGTCAGGAAAGTGTATACTTCGACAGCGTGTAGTCAACTGTCTTTTGAGGTATAGCATTTTTAATCAATACATGATACATGACTTTCTTGAAAAGAGAGTCAAAGCTTCTAGGAGAACGTGTAAATAATTTTTAGATTAATCTCTTCATATAACTTTAACCTGGTGTAAGGAATATGGATTATTGTTCTTTGTCAGCCATGTTCCCATACTAGCCATCAGCTGCCAGATAGCAGAGGTAGTGAACTCCACAGGAGGGGCCCTGCTTCAAAGCCCAGCCATATGGCAGAGAACCTCTAGCAGGCCACCGTTGTTTACAATTTCTCACCTCCATCCAGCCAGCCAGGAACCCAGCAAATGGGACAGGAAAACCCTCTCTGCAGGGGGTCTAGGCCATTCCCTAGTTCAATGAACATTATCAGACCTCATGGAACCGGCGATTTATAAGGAATTATGAATCACCTGTCCATCACAGACATAAACCAGATGCATATTTGTGTCCCTGTGGCCACTATGAACAGGCCCGTGGTCACAGTTTGGTGGTTGGATGCTAGGGAGGGGAGATATACATATCTCCCCACAGAAACCAAATAACAGTACTATGCTTGAACTCTACTGGTAGCCGGAACCCAGGCGGATCTATTGGTCCCAGAACCACCTCCCTGTGACATTCTGGTCTGGAGCCATGAGCCCTAATCGGTTTTGTGGCTCATGTGCTGCCAGCCCAGCAGAGGTGGGTGGACCCCTCCAAGAGGGGCCGGCTACAGGTTAAAAGGCTTGTGTCAGCAAGCGGGCGTGCCTTTCTCTGAAGGGATGTCACATCGTGCCATGTGTTTAGGGACCTGCAACCAGCTGACATCACTGTTTCCCATGTGACCACAGCTAAGAACTCATCACAACCCATAGGACTCCTATACTTGGTACACTGACTTTTGTTCTGGTTAACCCTGTTTGTACCACGCCATTTGTATTTGTAACCTCAGACCACTGTATATATTCTTTGTGTGTATAGTGTTAATTCTAGTGAGCCCTTAACCCTTAAGGCAATTAAATATATCATTTAATCTTATGCTGTCTTGTATCTCCATCACGAATCCCCACTTCCATGTTTCGGCCTAGTAATACGCTACCGCTGGTTGGTTTCTTACCCTATATAATCCCAGACCGGGCTTATATAAAAAAAATAAACTGGTGGCAGTATACCTGGGCTGAGAATGCACTGTTTCACTGGGGCAGCTCAGCTTGTTACCTCTCTGTGCCCGCATGAACAGGAGGAGTCTGTAAACACTGTACTAAGCTGACCTTACCTGCTCCTCCTCCCACCTTGGTAACCAGTGACCATACTGTATCTCGCTGGCTCTACATATTTGACATCCGACGTCAGTCGGGGTACGGTATTCGTCACACCTGGTTTCCACAAAAAAAATTCTGATACAGAGCTCCAAATCTAATCTATTGACATGCATAACCCCTTTGACACCATGAACATTTCAAAATTTGCTTTGTGTCGCCATTCTGACAACCATAACATTTTTATATTTCCATCTACAAAACTGTGTATGGGGCTTTTTTATGATTAAGATTTTTACCATTTTAGGGTGCACTACTTTTTTAACACTTTTTATTCATTTGTCTTCAGGACACAAGGTGACCATTAAATAGATATTCCAGCAGTTTGATTACCGCATTTTTCGCCCTATAAGACGCACCCTCCCCCCAAAAGTGGGGGGGAAATAGCAGTGCGTCTTATGGGGCGAATGCAGAATTTTCAATGATACGCCGCGCCGTGTATCAGCTGAGAGGGAGGAGGGGCTGGGGGCCGACATCTGCTTTTATAATAACAGCAGGGCCTGTGCAGTGACTGTATTCTACTACATGGGCCCCGCTCACTGTATATAATCGTATCTGTAATTGTAGGCATTGTTAATGTATAAAAATTCTGGGTAATCAGCGCCTGTATTACTTACAAGCGGAGGGAGGAGGCAGCCTGGGAGGACGGGCGCTGGCAGCTTGAGTCACTACATCATGCGCCCACGCCTCTTGCTTCATTCATAAAGTGGGCGGCGCAGGCGCGTGACATAGTGACTCGCGCTGCCAGCGCCCATCCTTCCGGCCTGCCTCCTCCCTCCTCTCTGCTACTGAGCTCTTGTAAGTAATACAGGCGCTGATTACCCAGAATTTTTATATATTAACAATGCCTACAATTATAGATAAGATTATATACAGTGAGCGGGGCCCGTGTAGTAGAATACAGTCACTGCACGGGCCTTGCTGTCATTATAAAACCAGATGCGACCCCCACCCCCTGTATTGGGGGTCATTCACATTACAGGGACACTGTTATGGAGGGGATCTGTGGATGACACATAGCATAACAAGCTATATATGTCATCCACAGATCCCCCCCATAACAGTGTCATCCACAGATTCCCATAACAGTGCCATCCAGAGACCCCAAAAAGAGCCATCCAGAGATCCCCCATAACAGTGTCACCCACAGATCCCCCATAACAGTGTCACCTAAAGATCCCCCATAACAGTGTCACCTAAAGATCCCCCATAACAGTGTCACTCACAGATCCCCCATAACAGTGTCCTCAACAGATCCCCCATAATAGTGTCATCCACAGACCACCATTAGTTCAAAACCCACCAAAAGCACACCTTTTGGTTCAAAATATTTTTTTTCTTATTTTCCTCCTCAAAAATCTAGGTGCGTCTTATGGGCAGGTGCGCTTTATAGGGTGAAAAATATGGTATATTTCCAATTACGATGTTCACCAAACACTTTAATATTTTAACAGTTTGGAAATTTTAGGACGTGACATTACCAGTTATATTTGTTATTTTTATTATATGAAAATTTTTAAAGGGGGTATTTTTAAAATACAATTCTCAACTTTTAGTCCCTGTAGGGGACTTGAACATGCAATCATTGGAACACTTATACCATACACTGCACCACAGGCATGGCAGGCTTGGGAGCATTAACAGGGACAGCCGGTCAGAACCATTGTGTGGAGGCAATTCGGGGAAAGAGGGAGCTACCTCTCTCGGGCTAACTGCTCAGATGTCATGGTCACTATTGATCACAGCTTCTGAGAATTTATCCATAATATGGGCTATTTCTGATCACAAACAATAGCTGTGTCAGACAGCTTTCACCTGCAGGCTATGATTTGGACTCAGCACCATATTTAAACTTCCAACATCTGCCATACATGTACAGCATGGGTTTAGAGAGAACACTAGAGCTTAATCCAGATAGTTTTTCACTGGTCTCTCAGTAAGCTCTTAGGCACCCTCCAATGATGTCTTCAGCCAATGAGTATGTTGTGCTTTGAAAGGAATCTATCACCACAGTCTTAGACTGCACATAAAGAGGCCATACCTCCTGCTGTCTTACCTGTCATATCCCTAGCATCTCCTGCCTCTCTGGCTGTTGGTGTCTTCTCCAGATGGGGCAGGAGTGGGCCTACCAGGCGCGTCCTCTGGCATTGCTGCCTCCATGCTGTATGCCATGCTGGCGTCCCATAGGGGCATGCGCCTCCTGCCGCTTCCAGTCATTTATGCTTCCAGGGACAAGTGCTTCCTGCCTCCTAGCATGGCCCCTGGGAGGCGTTACAAGTTTAAATAGCAGCTTCCTCTCCCAGGAAGTTGACTGATCGTTGAGTTACTAACAGTAATAGCAAAATTGTTCTGTTCTGATCTTCTGTGTTTGAACAAGCCTGTTTGACCATTCTGTTTGCCTGCTGCCTGTATCGGCTACTGGACCTGTCTAACCCTGAGCCTGTCTGATACTCGTCTTCTCTGCAATACCACTTCTCACCACCGTGTCTGCTATTGAACTTAGTTCACAATAACTGTGGTTCTAACCCCAACTTAAAAGGGGTTCTATCCAGGTTCCTCTGGATAGATCATCAGCATCTGATCGGCGGGGGTCCGACACCCGGGACCCCCGCCGATCAGCTGTTTGAGAAGGCAGCGGTGCTCCAGCAGTGCCGCGGCCTTCTCACTGTTTACAGCAGGCCCAGTCACATCACGACTAGTATCATTGGCCTGGACACGGCTTAGCTCCATTCCCTTGAATGGAGCTTAGCCTCACCCAGGCCAGTTGATACAAGTCGTGACGTCACTCGGACAGCCGTAAACAGTGAGAAGGCCGCGGCGCTGATTGGGTGTCGGACCCCCGCCGATCAGAAGCTGATGATCTATCCAGAGGATAGATCATCAGTTTAAACAAAGTGCAGAACCCCTTTAAGCTATTGGATCATTACCTGTTGTCTGACTCAGTGAGTCAGCTATCAACCATATTAGCTAATCCTGTAGGTAGTGGTTCAGTTTCTCTCTTGCTGAATTCTGTCCTGTCTCATGTGAGAGTACTGAATAACACTCTTGGGTTTAGCGGATGCCTTCCCTTGGATGACACAGAAAATCCACACTATCTCTGGTTTGACCAGCGGGTCCCATGCACTGGTCATGACAGAGTCCAGATCACAATTTTTTATGCCTCCCTGTTCTCCCGCTGTCAGTGCTTAAAGCTTCACTGAAATACATAGTCTGGACTGCATGCTCTGCTACAATAATGGAGACGATTCCTGTCCGCATGCATAGCTATCTTGACAATTTGTTTCAACACAGCTTTGAGCTCTAACAGTGGGGGAACAGGGGGCAGTAGGAAAAAAATTGTGATCTGGACTGCTTATCTGCAGTACTACTCGTGTATTAGAGCAACTAATAGTCCAAGATCATGGTGAATAATTTCCCTTTAAATTGATGTATCTATGGGGCCCTAGTAGTAGCAGTAGTTGTGATAATGATAATTCATCCAGTAACAGGTTTTATTAAGGTAGGATTATGCAATAGAAGTCAGCAGACAGTCAGGACAGTTCAAACACCAGAAGGCTTTATTTAATTGAGGTTCGTAGGCATGGCAGCTTCAGTTCACTCCACAAGTAGAGGGCACAGTGTTACACTTCCGAAGGTTGCTGGTGGCAGCATTCCACAGACACAAGCTTATGGGCCACTGGGACTGCTAAACACACTCAAGTTCAGGTGGAACTGGCTATATATACTCTGTTAAAAAGAAAATACTACAAGGTGGCTCTCCTGTTGATCGCAAGGAATATGGTGTTCTGTACTAATTGGCTTACCCTGTCAGTAGTAAATAATAGATATAAATATATATAGACAGGCACTCATTCAGAATCATGTGGATATAGACATATTTATTATACACAATGATGCATAAACAACCAATTAAAAATATGAAAAATTGTAAAAAAATATATAAAAAAATACAAGAAAATACAAAAAGTTAAAAAGGCAGATATTAAGAACCAGCAATTGTCACGGGTAGAGTCACGGGAATCAAGATAGAGCGGAATTGCACCCCCTGAGCTGCCACCTGGTCCACTGTCCCTGCCTACTTGCACCACCCGCCTTAGGTGACGGAGCGCAACTGGGTGACAGTCCCTAACCTACTAAGTGCAAGCAGAGAGAAAGAGACTGCAATGAAGAGGACAGCCACTGAGAAGTTACAATAAGTGGACAAGAGGTAGAACAAAAACGGAAGGCGAGGCGGGTCAACTAGCCGAGGTCAGTCCAGGAGGTCACGTCAGAACAAGGGAAGACGCAAAGACAAATCCGTAAACAAGCCGAGGTCAAAATCCGAAAGGCAGCGTCAAGGTACAGGGAGCAGGCAGAAGAGGTGTCAAGAGGCGGATCGAGGTTCAATTCCAGAGGTAGCTTAATAACAATAAAGTACAAAGCCTATAGGACAAAAATCACAGGCAACCTGTAGCCTGCAAGCCGCCTGTATTTATAGTGGGGAGTGAGGGTCATGTGATGAGGCCAGCGTCACATGACCGACAGACAGACAAGTCGAGCACCGAGTGATCTGCTCGGTGCTTAAGGCAGACCTAGGAGCAGGGAGCCTCCCAGCTAGCAAAGCCGCCCTGGGAACAAGGCCAAACACAGATCCTCGCTCCCGAAGCTAAGCAGCAGGTCTGCAGCTGATGGGAGACCGAGTGCGCCTTCGGTGCCCCGTTATAGCAATATTAATAATGTCCAATTGGGTTGGAAAGGTATTCTTCAAAATATTGCAAAGAGCACAATGAATAATATTTCTACTATTTTACTCCATCATATATCCAATATCCATAAGCAGCTATAGTAGCAAAAGAAGTAAACTGAAAAATATGAACTGCAAAATGAGCTAGCTTTCTTCTAAATGTTGAGAAAGTGCATGGTAATGTATCACATCAATCCTGAATGGAATAAATCAATGTAGATACATTTAAGAGGTCTCTCTCTCTCTGATTCTTTTTTGTGAAGTTATAGTCATAATATTTTTTGATTGTATCTCCTGGTTTATATCATCAGCCAATGCATATTTGACCAACTGTTTTTGGCGTAGTCATTGCAAGGTACTCACAGTTTGCTGTTTTTATAGATGAAGAACAGCACTAGTATCACTTACCTCCGCTATATTTCACTTCACTGTGAGCTTTGTGAAGCGGCGTTCAGTCGGTTGTTTTTGTTTGGATGCCGGCTTCGGATCATGAGCGGAGTCACACGTGATGCACAATGCTATTCCCTGATTTCTCTGCCATAATTCAAGGACTCCTCTTGTATTACTCCAACATCGATAATAAAAACATTTGTCAGATGGAGGTCCCCAGCTTCCCCAGATGCGTTTCGGAACTAACTCTTGTTCCTTCTTCAGTTGTCAAGACCTCTATCTCGTCACTTCCTTTTATATATTATGCTGGGGGTCCAAATAAACTCCAATCTGTATCTCAATTCGGAATAGGAGTCATTTACAGGCATTATGCAATTTTCTTTTGTTAAGCGCTTTATTTTCGCTATATAGATATTTATAATATCCATATGTGCAGTGGACACATTCACCTTATCAAGCAGTTCAGAAAGGGTTCAATTTATAGAGAAAATAACATATTCAGTTCATCATGCGATTTTCATGCATCTTTGCTGCGTTTTTGATATCTTTAATGCAAAAAACACTAAAAAAGGGGATATCTACATTATATTCAGATGAATTCAAAAACATTTATTTGTTTCTAACTTATTTGTATAATGTATTTTACACTTCTTATTTTTCTGATATATTTCATCAAGATCTGATGTGAGTTATGGGTAGAGGCCTTCCACCAAGGGGGGGGCCGAGGTATCTTTCTCCGGTCGGTGAAGGTGTCCACCCGTTTTCTACAGAAAGCCAAAGATTTCTAGTTCAGCATTTAAACCATCTGGTAGGAGTGAATCAAATTCAAATATTCTTCTTGATTCTAACCTTGACATCCTTCCTATATAGTCACCCCCTCTCCAATGCTTTTCCACTTTTTCTAATGCTGCATATTTTATCCCAGTTGGATCTCTATTGTGTATTTGTTTGAAATGATCAGATAATGTATGTTTATCATACCAACTTTTAATGTTTGTGAATAGGGTTGAGCGAACCCGAACTATTACTAGTTCCCGAACAACCTACTAATGGCATGGCTGTGATTGGCCAGTGTAGCATGTGACCCAGCCTCTATATAAGCTGGAGTCACGTAGCGCTGCACTTCACTCTGCTGTGCTTAGTGTAGGGAGAGGATGCTGCTGATGATTTCAGGGAGAGAATAGGAGAGAATCTTTGCTCAAAACGTGAATCTAACTCAGCGATCGACCGAAAAAAAATAACTTTTATAAGTCAGTTAGGTGGGCAGCGGCGGCGGCCATTTTATGCAAGCTCAGTGCACCAGCACTGCATCTGAGCTTTTGGGACATTGAAATCTAAGCTTTAAAAACAGCACAGATAATCTGTTTAGTTGGCAGCCTTTGCTGCAGATGTCAGTTATTTGAAATAAAGCCATTTTGGGCACAATTCTTTGATAGCGTCCTAGTGTGGATCAGGGCGTGTGAGATACACCCTGTATATACAGGGGTTCTATTCAGGTATTTGAAATACTGCCATTTTGGGCAAACTAATTTAATTGCGGCCTAGTATGGATCAGGGCATGTGAGATACACCCTGTATATACCGCAATGTCCTCAGCTCTAAACATAAAATCCCGGTGACAGGTTCTCTTTAAATACAGGGGTTTTATTCAGGTATTTGAAATACCGCCATTTGGTGCACAAATCTTTAATTGCGGCGTGGGTGTGGGTCAGGCCGTGTGAGATACACCCTGTATATACAGGGCTTATATTCTTCTTATATTCTATTAATAAAACACCAATTTTGTGGCAAAATACACAATTGTTGCGCCCTTGCAGCATCAGCACGTTTGAAATTCCAGGGTTATATACTGGTGTCATATTCAGTTATTAAACTAACACCCGTTTGGGCAAAAAAAAAATTGTTGGCAGCCTTTGCTGCAGATGTCATTGTGAGATACACTTTTTAAATACAGGGCTTCTATTCAGTTATTTGAAATACCACCATTTGGTGCACAAATTTTTATTGAGGCCTATTGTGGGTCATGCTGTGTGAGATACACCCTGTATATACAGGGCTTATATTCTTCTATTGGCACCTGCAGCCGATGTCCATCAGTTTTTCACCTCACCCCCTTGCAAATCAGTCAAGCAGTCTGAGCCCCAAGTACATGCAGCAGTCTCTTCTGCTTTTTGATGACTCTGTTAGCAGGGTTTCCAAGGGCCATCCACCTAGCCCTGCCCCAGAAGTGGTAGAGATTGAGTGCACCGATGCCCAACCACTTATCTTTCAAGATGAGTACATGGGAGGACCATCGCAGTACGTCTCGGATGATGACGAAACACAGGTGCCAACTGCTGGGGCTTTCGAAAGTGTGCAGACCGACAAGGAGAGCAGAGGTGAAAACTGGGTGGAAGATGATGTGGAGGACCCCACATGGAATTAAGGTCATGCGAGTGACCTATGTAGTTCAGAGGAGGAGGCGGTGGTCGCACAGAGCCACCAGCACAGCAGAAGAGGGAGCAGGGTGCAAAAGCGGAGCGCCCATCCTCTAGACAGTACGCCTGCTACTGCCCACCACAGCAAGAGACTGAGCACACCAAAGCCAGCTCCAAGGAGTTCCCTGGTGTGGCAGTTCTTCAGACAATGTGCAGACGACAAGACACGAGTGGTTTACACGCTGTGCAATCAGAGCCTGAAGCGAGGCATAAACGTTCTCAACCTGAGCAGAACCTGCATGACCAGGCATTTAGGTGCAAAGCACGAGCTGCAATGGAGTAGACACCTCAAAAATCAGGAAAGGTCTCTGGCTCCTCCTGCTTCCTCTTCTGCTGCAGTCTCGGCCTCTTCATCCACCTTTGAAATGACAGTGCCACCTGCCACCCTGCAAACAGAGGATCTTCCAGCAACACCACTACCTGGGTCACCAAGCATCTCCACAATGTCCCACAGAAGCATTCAGCTCCTCATCTCCCAAACACTGGAGAGGAAGAGGAAGTACCTTCCTTTGAAATGCTGTCATTCCGTCTGGTGGAGACGGATAGTTTTGAAGGCCATATGGTGGTGGCTGTCCCACAGTATGTCGTGTCCAGCTGCCACTACTTTTCCAGGCGAGCCATCCCTTCCCTGCACAACCAAGTAGGGGACAAAATCAGGTGTGCACTGCGTGACGCCATGTGTGGCAAGGTGCACCTCACTAAGGATACAGAGACCAGTTAGCACGGTTAGGGACGTTATATCTCCATAACAGCACACTGGGTAAATGCAGTGGCGGCTGGGCCTGAGGCGGATACCAGATTGGTGCATGTCCTTCCACCACCTAGGATTGCAGGGCGCTTCAGTTTGCCTCCTGTTGCTTCCTCCTCCTACTCTGCTTCCTCATCCTCTACCAGCTCCTCATCCGGTCAGCGAAACACCTTCACCACCAACTTCAGCACAGTAAGGGGTAAACGACAGCAGACAGTTTTAAAACTTTTCTGTTTGGGGGACAAACCGCTCACCGCGCAGAAGCTGTGGATGGGCCTTGAACAACGAACCGATAAGTGGTTGGTGCCAGTGAGCCTCAAGCCTGGCCTAGTGGTGTACGATAATGGGCAAAATCTCGTAGCAGCTCTGGGACTAGCCGGTTTGACGCACATCCCTCGCCTGGCGCATGTGCTGAATTTGGTGGTGCAGAGATTCCTTAAAAATTGCCCCGATATGTCAGAGCTGCTGCATCAAGTGCTGGCCATCTGTGCACGCTTTTGCCGTTCTCACCCTGCTGCTGCTCGCTTGTCAGCGCTGCAGCGTAACTTCGACCTCCCCGCTCACCGCCTCATTTGCGACGTGCCCACAAGGTGGAACTCCACCTTGCACATGCTGGCCAGACTGTGCGAGCAGCAGCAGGCGATAATGGAGTTTCAGCTGCAGCACGCACAGGTGAGTCGCTTATCGAAAAGCACCACTTCACCACCAATGACTGGGCCTCCATGCGAGACCTGTGTTCCTTGTTGCGCTGTTTTGAGTACTCCATCAACGTGGCCAGTGACGATAACTACGTTGTCAGCCTATAGTATCCCACTTCTATGAAGTATCCCACTTCTATGCCTCCTTGAAAAAACGCTGCTGAGGATGATGGAAGAGGATGTGGCACAGGAGGAGGAAGAGGGATCATTTTGTAGGGTTTCCGGCCAGTCATTCACAAGTGGCTCCGAGGGCGGGTTCCTGCACCCTCAAACACCGGGTACACAATTGTCCAGCCAGGGCACAGTTCTGGAGGATGACTAGGTGGAGGATGAGGAGGAGGAGACTGAGGAGGAGGAGGAACCATGTTCACAGCAGGGTGGCACCCAGACCCGCTCATGGCCATCACTGGTGCGTGGCTGGGGGGATACAGAGGACACAGACGCTACACCTCCCACATAGGACAGCTTTTCGTTGCCTCTGGGCAGCCTGGCACACATGAGTGATTACATGCTGCAGTGTCTCTGCAACGACCGCCAAGTTGCCCACATTCTAACTTGTGCTGATTACTGGGTGGCCACGCAGCTGGATCCCCATTACAAGGACAACGTACCGTCCTTAATTCCGTCACTGGAGCATGATCGTAAGATGCGCAAGTACAAGCGCACGCTAGTAGACGCGCTGCTGGTGGCATTCCCACCTGACAGCGAGGGCACAGTTGAAGCACAAGGCGAAGGCAGAGGATTAGGAAGAGGTCGCCAATGCAGCTGGGGCACCGCCAGCACCTCAGAAGGAAGGGTTATCATGGCCGAAATGTGGAAAAGCATGCCAAAACAACCAGCACCATGAGATGATATGGAGCGTCTTAGAAGGAGGCAGCATTTCAGCAACATGGTGGAGCAGTATGTGTGCACACGCCTACACATACTGAATAACGGGTCTTCCCCCTTCAACTTCTGGGTCTCAAAATTGGGCACATGGCCTGAGCTTGCCCTTTACGACTTGGAGGTGCTGGCCTGCCCTGCAGCCAGTGTATTATCTGAACGTGTGTTTAGCAAGCGCAGACAAGACAAGCGCCTGTCCACAGCCAATGTGGACAAGCTGACGTTCATTAAAATGAACCAGGCATGGATCCCTCAGGACTTGTCCGTACCTTGTGCAGAAAAGACATGTATAGCAGCACTAACCAGCCATTGTTATACTGCAGCACAATTGCTCATTGTTGTATTTTTGATATTTCACACTCTTTTGGAGTGTACCCTAATTTTAAAAAATAAAATAAAAACCAAAAACCTGTGTTGGCTACCTCGTCCTCCTCCACCACCGCTTCCACCTACACCACTACGTCCACGCCTCCTGAAACTCCTACTCCATATGGAACTCCACCTCATAAATCAATTTTTTTATTTTTTTATTTATACGTGTTGTATTTTTGGGTGTGATGTAACTCTGCTATACCTAGTAGACCGAAAAATTAAAATAAAATTGTCAGTTACATTTTGTGGTAAAATTCATCGATTTTTGGGTGTGAAGTACCACTGCTATACCTAGTAGACAGGTTAAAAAAATAAATAAATAGTTACATTTTCCGGTGAAATTCACAAATTTTTGGGTGTGGGTGTGAGGTAACACTGCTATACCTAGTAGACAAAAAAAAATATAGAAAAAAATTGTTAATTACATTTTCGGGTGAAATTCAACAATTTTTAGGTGTGATGTACCACTGCTATACCTACTAGACCGGTAAAAGAAAAAAAAAATTGTCAGTTACATTTTCAGTTGAAATTCAACATTTTTTGGATGTGATGTACCACTGCTATACCTAGTAGACAGGTTTAAAAAAT
Source organism: Bufo gargarizans (assembly GCF_014858855.1). Taxonomy (NCBI): domain Eukaryota; kingdom Metazoa; phylum Chordata; class Amphibia; order Anura; family Bufonidae; genus Bufo; species Bufo gargarizans. Next base: position 415,054,866 of record NC_058082.1, read on the forward strand.
AAATTGTCTGTTACATTTTTTGGTGAAATTCACATTTTTTTTGTGTAATATACCCCTCCTCTACCTTGTTGACAGCTTAATAAATTTCAATAATTTTTCTTTAACATTTTCGGGTGACAATAAACAATTTTTTTCTGTCATAGACCCCTGCTCTACCAAGTAGACAGGTTAATAAATTTCAGGTTAATACATTTCACTAATTTTTCTGTTACATTCTTGGGTTGAAATTATACAATTTTAGACGTAAATAAACCCCTGCTCTGCATAGGTGACAGGGAATAAAATTTCAGAAATTCTTCTTTAATTGATGCGCGCCACCTCCATTAATTCAATGCTTAAACTTTAACAAGTTGTACCACAATTGCGCTTCAATTCTTTGTCCCACATTTCCGCTTTACTCTTTTGGCCCACATTTGGGCTTCTGTAATTTGTACCACAATTGCGCTTCAATTCTTTGTCCCACATTTCCGCTTTACTCTTTTGGCCCACATTTGGGCTTCTGTAATTTGTCAAAAATTTTTGCCTCAATAATTTTTCCCATAATTCCGCTTTACTCTTCTGGCCCACATTTGGGCTTCTGTAATTTGTCCAAAATTTTCGCCTCAATAATTTTTCCCATAATTCAGCTTTACTCATCTGGCCCACATTTGGGCTTCTGTAATTTGGGACACCTGTACATAGGTGACAGGAACATAAATGTAAAAAAATCGTCAATTACATTGTGAGGTGACATTTTTAAAATTTTGACAGATAGAACCCCCTGCTTTGCATAGTTTACAGGGAATTACATTTTATAAATTCTTCAGTAATTAATGCGCGCCACATCCTTTCATTCAATGCTTAAACTTTAAAAAGTTGTCACACTTTTATGCTTTAATAATTTGTCCCATAATTCAACTCTATAATTTGAAATTTGAAAAAAAATAATCCTCCCTAGGATGTGGTCTCTCTTTCTCACGCTCCCTCTCTGGTGCGGAACCCTGATTCCCCGCCACCCGTGATCACCATGATAGGCGCATAATAGAACATCGAAAGTTGATAGAGCAGATATTAAATTGTATCGTGACTAGGGATGAGCGAACTCGAACTGTATAGTTCGGGTTCGTACCGAATTTTGGGGTGTCCGTGACACGGACCCGAACCCGGACATTTTCGTAAAAGTCCGGGTTCGGGTTCGGTGTTCGTCGCTTTCTTGGCGCTTTTGTGACGCTTTCTTGGCGCTTTTTGAAAGGCTGCAAAGCAGCCAATCAACAAGCGTCATACTACTTGCCCCAAGAGGCCATCACAGCCATGCCTACTATTGGCATGGCTGTGATTGGCCAGAGCACCATGTGACCCAGCCTCTATTTAAGCTGGAGTCACATAGCGCCGCCCGTCACTCTGCTCTGATTAGCGTAGGGAGAGGTTGCGGCTGCGACAGTAGGGCGAGATTAGGCAGATTAACTCCTCCAAAGGACTTGATTAACTGATCGATCTGCAGCTGTGGATCATTGAGCTGCTGATCCTCAATTGCTCACTGTTTTTAGGCTGCACAGACCGTTTGTCAGTCTCATTTTTCTGGGGTGATCGGCGGCCATTTTGTGTCTTGTGGTGCGCCAGCACAAGCTGCGACCAAGTGCATTTAACCCTCAATGGTGTGGTTGTTTTTTGGCTAAAGCCTACATCAGGGTGAAGCTGTCACACCAAGTGCATTTAACCAGCAATAGTCTGTTCATTTTTTGGCCATATACAAAATCAGGGGCAAGCTGCGCCTGTCACCAAGTGCATTTAACCCTCAATGGTGTGGTTGTTTTTTGGCTAAAGCCTACATCAGGGTGAAGCTGTGACACCAAGTGCATTTAACCAGCAATAGTCTGTTCATTTTTTGGCCATATACAAAATCAGGGGCAAGCTGCGCCTGTCACCAAGTGCATTTAACCCTCAATGGTGTGGTTGTTTTTTGGCTAAAGCCTACATCAGGGTGAAGCTGTCACACCAAGTGCATTTAACCAGCAATAGTCTGTTCATTTTTTGGCCATATACAAAATCAGGGGCAAGCTGCGCCTGTCACCAAGTGCATTTAACCCTCAATGGTGTGGTTGTTTTTTGGCTAAAGCCTACATCAGGGTGAAGCTGTCACACCAAGTGCATTTAACCAGCAATAGTCTGTTTATTTTTTGGCCATATCCCAGTCTAATTCTGTCACTAAATCCATACCGGTCACCCAGCGCCTAAATACTAGGCCTCAAATTTATATCCAGCTAAATCTGTCCCTAGTGCTGTAGCTGGGCGAGTTATTTAGTGTCCGTTCAAGCACATTTCTTGTTCTGGGTTGAAATACAATTCCCAATTTAGCAATTTCATAATTTAGTGGTTCCTGCTATATCAGAGCTATTTGAAATCTATCCCAAAAAGGGTATATAATATTGAAGGTGCACATTGGGTCATTCAGAATAACTTCACACACACCCGCTACTGTGTATTTCCAAGTCTAATTCTGTCACTAAACCCATACCTGTCACCCAGCGCCTAAATACTAGGCCTCAAATTTAAATCCCTCTAAATCTCTCGTTACCGCTGTACTGTTGTTGCTGGGCAAGATATTTAGTGTCCGTCAAAGCACATTTTTTGTTCTGGGTTGAAGTACAATTCCCAATTTAGCAATTTCATAATTTAGTGGTTCCTGCTATATCAGAGCTATTTGGAATCTATCCCTAAAAGGGTATATAATATTGAAGGTGCACATTGGGTCATTCAGAATAACTTCACACACACCCGCTACTGTGTATTTCCAAGTCTAATTCTGTCACTAAACCCATACCTGTCACCCAGCGCCTAAATACTAGGCCTCAAATTTAAATCCCTCTAAATCTCTCGTTACCGCTGTACTGTTGTTGCTGGGCAAGATATTTAGTGTCCGTCAAAGCACATTTTTTGTTCTGGGTTGAAGTACAATTCCCAATTTAGCAATTTCATAATTTAGTGGTTCCTGCTATATCAGAGCTATTTGGAATCTATCCCTAAAAGGGTATATAATATTGAAGGTGCACATTGGGTCATTCAGAATAACTTCACACACACCCGCTACTGTGTATTTCCAAGTCTAATTCTGTCACTAAACCCATACCTGTCACCCAGCGCCTAAATACTAGGCCTCAAATTTAAATCCCTCTAAATCTCTCGTTACCGCTGTACTGTTGTTGCTGGGCAAGATATTTAGTGTCCGTCAAAGCACATTTTTTGTTCTGGGTTGAAGTACAATTCCCAATTTAGCAATTTCATAATTTAGTGGTTTCTGCTATATCAGAGCTATTTGAAATCTATCCCTAAAAGGGTATATAATATTGAAGGAGCACATAGGGTCATTCAGAATAACTTCACACACACGCTTCTGTGCATTTCCAAGTCTAATTCTGTCACTAAATCCATACCGGTGACCCAGCGCCTAAATACTAGGCCTCAAATTTATATCCCGCTAAATCTCTCGTTACCGCTGTACTGTTGTTGCTGGGCAAGATATTTAGTGTCCGTCAAAGCACATTTTTTGTTCTGGGTTGAAGTACAATTCCCAATTTAGCAATTTCATAATTTAGTGGTTCCTGCTATATCAGAGCTATTTGAAATCTATCCCAAAAAGGGTATATAATATTGAAGGTGCACATTGGGTCATTCAGAATAACTTCACACACACCCGCTACTGTGTATTTCCAAGTCTAATTCTGTCACTAAACCCATACCTGTCACCCAGCGCCTAAATACTAGGCCTCAAATTTAAATCCCTCTAAATCTCTCGTTACCGCTGTACTGTTGTTGCTGGGCAAGATATTTAGTGTCCGTCAAAGCACATTTTTTGTTCTGGGTTGAAGTACAATTCCCAATTTAGCAATTTCATAATTTAGTGGTTCCTGCTATATCAGAGCTATTTGGAATCTATCCCTAAAAGGGTATATAATATTGAAGGTGCACATTGGGTCATTCAGAATAACTTCACACACACCCGCTACTGTGTATTTCCAAGTCTAATTCTGTCACTAAACCCATACCTGTCACCCAGCGCCTAAATACTAGGCCTCAAATTTAAATCCCTCTAAATCTCTCGTTACCGCTGTACTGTTGTTGCTGGGCAAGATATTTAGTGTCCGTCAAAGCACATTTTTTGTTCTGGGTTGAAGTACAATTCCCAATTTAGCAATTTCATAATTTAGTGGTTCCTGCTATATCAGAGCTATTTGGAATCTATCCCTAAAAGGGTATATAATATTGAAGGTGCACATTGGGTCATTCAGAATAACTTCACACACACCCGCTACTGTGTATTTCCAAGTCTAATTCTGTCACTAAACCCATACCTGTCACCCAGCGCCTAAATACTAGGCCTCAAATTTAAATCCCTCTAAATCTCTCGTTACCGCTGTACTGTTGTTGCTGGGCAAGATATTTAGTGTCCGTCAAAGCACATTTTTTGTTCTGGGTTGAAGTACAATTCCCAATTTAGCAATTTCATAATTTAGTGGTTCCTGCTATATCAGAGCTATTTGGAATCTATCCCTAAAAGGGTATATAATATTGAAGGTGCACATTGGGTCATTCAGAATAACTTCACACACACCCGCTACTGTGTATTTCCAAGTCTAATTCTGTCACTAAACCCATACCTGTCACCCAGCGCCTAAATACTAGGCCTCAAATTTAAATCCCTCTAAATCTCTCGTTACCGCTGTACTGTTGTTGCTGGGCAAGATATTTAGTGTCCGTCAAAGCACATTTTTTGTTCTGGGTTGAAGTACAATTCCCAATTTAGCAATTTCATAATTTAGTGGTTCCTGCTATATCAGAGCTATTTGGAATCTATCCCTAAAAGGGTATATAATATTGAAGGTGCACATTGGGTCATTCAGAATAACTTCACACACACCCGCTACTGTGTATTTCCAAGTCTAATTCTGTCACTAAACCCATACCTGTCACCCAGCGCCTAAATACTAGGCCTCAAATTTAAATCCCTCTAAATCTCTCGTTACCGCTGTACTGTTGTTGCTGGGCAAGATATTTAGTGTCCGTCAAAGCACATTTTTTGTTCTGGGTTGAAGTACAATTCCCAATTTAGCAATTTCATAATTTAGTGGTTTCTGCTATATCAGAGCTATTTGAAATCTATCCCTAAAAGGGTATATAATATTGAAGGTGCACATAGGGTCATTCAGAATAACTTCACACACACGCTTCTGTGCATTTCCAAGTCTAATTCTGTCACTAAATCCATACCGGTGACCCAGCGCCTAAATACTAGGCCTCAAATTTAAATCCCTCTAAATCTCTCGTTACCCACCGCTGTACTGTTGTTGCTGGGCAAGATATTTAGTGTCCGTCAAAGCACATTTTTTGTTCTGGGTTGAAGTACAATTCCCAATTTAGCAATTTCATAATTTAGTGGTTTCTGCTATATCAGAGCTATTTGAAATCTATCCCTAAAAGGGTATATAATATTGAAGGTGCACATAGGGTCATTCAGAATAACTTCACACACACGCTTCTGTGCATTTCCAAGTCTAATTCTGTCACTAAATCCATACCGGTGACCCAGCGCCTAAATACTAGGCCTCAAATTTAAATCCCTCTAAATCTCTCGTTACCCACCGCTGTACTGTTGTTGCTGGGCAAGATATTTAGTGTCCGTCAAAGCACATTTTTTGTTCTGGGTTGAAGTACAATTCCCAATTTAGCAATTTCATAATTTAGTGGTTTCTGCTATATCAGAGCTATTTGAAATCTATCCCTAAAAGGGTATATAATATTGAAGGTGCACATAGGGTCATTCAGAATAACTTCACACACACGCTTCTGTGCATTTCCAAGTCTAATTCTGTCACTAAATCCATACCGGTGACCCAGCGCCTAAATACTAGGCCTCAAATTTATATCCCGCTAAATCTCTCGTTACCGCTGTACTGTTGTTGCTGGGCAAGATATTTAGTGTCCGTCAAAGCACATTTTTTGTTCTGGGTTGAAGTACAATTCCCAATTTAGCAATTTCATAATTTAGTGGTTCCTGCTATATCAGAGCTATTTGAAATCTATCCCAAAAAGGGTATATAATATTGAAGGTGCACATTGGGTCATTCAGAATAACTTCACACACACCCGCTACTGTGTATTTCCAAGTCTAATTCTGTCACTAAACCCATACCTGTCACCCAGCGCCTAAATACTAGGCCTCAAATTTAAATCCCTCTAAATCTCTCGTTACCGCTGTCCTGTTGTAGCTGGGAAAGTTATTTAGTGCCCGTCAAAGCACATTTTTTGTTCTGGGTTGAAGTACAATTCCCAATTTAGCAATTTCATAATTTAGTGGTTCCTGCTATATCAGAGCTATTTGAAATCTATCCCAAAAAGGGTATATAATATTCAAGGTGCACATTGGGTCATTCAGAATAACTTCACACACACGCTTCTGTGCATTTCCAAGTCTAATTCTGTCACTAAATCCATACCGGTCACCCAGCGCCTAAATACTAGGCCTCAAATTTATATCCCGCTGAATTTGAATACAATACATTGGGCCAAATAATATATTTGTTGTTGTGGTGAACCATAACAATGAGAAAAACATCTAGTAAGGGACGCGGACGTGGACATGGTCGTGGTGGTGTTAGTGGACCCTCTGGTGCTGGGAGAGGACGTGGCCGTTCTGCCACATCCACACGTCCTAGTGTACCAACTACCTCAGGTCCCAGTAGCCGCCAGAATTTACAGCGATATATGGTGGGGCCCAATGCCGTTCTAAGGATGGTAAGGCCTGAGCAGGTACAGGCATTAGTCAATTGGGTGGCCGACAGTGGATCCAGCACGTTCACATTATCTCCCACCCAGTCTTCTGCAGAAAGCGCACAGATGGCGCCTGAAAACCAACCCCATCAGTCTGTCACATCACCCCCATGCATACCAGGGAAACTGTCTCAGCCTCAAGTTATGCAGCAGTCTCTTATGCTGTTTGAAGACTCCGCTGGCAGGGTTTCCCAAGGGCATCCACCTAGCCCTTCCCCAGCGGTGAAAGACATAGAATGCACTGACGCACAACCACTTATGTTTCCTGATGATGAGGACATGGGAATACCACCTCAGCATGTCTCTGATGATGACGAAACACAGGTGCCAACTGCTGCGTCTTTCTGCAGTGTGCAGACTGAACAGGAGGTCAGGGATCAAGACTGGGTGGAAGACGATGCAGGGGACGATGAGGTCCTAGACCCCACATGGAATGAAGGTCGTGCCACTGACTTTCACAGTTCGGAGGAAGAGGCAGTGGTGAGACCGAGCCAACAGCGTAGCAAAAGAGGGAGCAGTGGGCAAAAGCAGAACACCCGCCGCCAAGAGACTCCGCCTGCTACTGACCGCCGCCATCTGGGACCGAGCACCCCAAAGGCAGCTTCAAGGAGTTCCCTGGCATGGCACTTCTTCAAACAATGTGCTGACGACAAGACCCGAGTGGTTTGCACGCTGTGCCATCAGAGCCTGAAGCGAGGCATTAACGTTCTGAACCTGAGCACAACCTGCATGACCAGGCACCTGCATGCAAAGCATGAACTGCAGTGGAGTAAACACCTTAAAACCAAGGAAGTCACTCAGGCTCCCCCTGCTACCTCTTCTGCTGCTGCCGCCTCGGCCTATTCTGCTGCTGCCGCCTCGGCCTCTTCCTCCGCCTCTGGAGGAACGTTGGCACCTGCCGCCCAGCAAACAGGGGATGTACCACCAACACCACCACCACCACCTCCGTCACCAAGCGTCTCAACCATGTCACACGCCAGCGTTCAGCTCTCCATCTCACAAACATTTGATAGAAAGCGTAAATTCCCACCTAGCCACCCTCGATCCCTGGCCCTGAATGCCAGCATTTCTAAACTACTGGCCTATGAAATGCTGTCATTTAGGCTGGTGGACACAGACAGCTTCAAACAGCTCATGTCGCTTGCTGTCCCACAGTATGTTGTTCCCAGCCGGCACTACTTCTCCAAGAGAGCCGTGCCTTCCCTGCACAACCAAGTATCCGATAAAATCAAGTGTGCACTGCGCAACGCCATCTGTAGCAAGGTCCACCTAACCACAGATACGTGGACCAGTAAGCACGGCCAGGGACGCTATATCTCCCTAACTGCACACTGGGTAAATGTAGTGGCAGCTGGGCCCCAGGCGGAGAGCTGTTTGGCGCACGTCCTGCCGCCGCCAAGGATCGCAGGGCAACATTCTTTGCCTCCTGTTGCCACCTCCTCCTTCTCGGCTTCCTCCTCCTCTTCTTCCACCTGCTCATCCAGTCAGCCACACACCTTCACCACCAACTTCAGCACAGCCCGGGGTAAACGTCAGCAGGCCATTCTGAAACTCATATGTTTGGGGGACAGGCCCCACACCGCACAGGAGTTGTGGCGGGGTATTGAACAACAGACCGACGAGTGGTTGCTGCCGGTGAGCCTCAAGCCCGGCCTGGTGGTGTGTGATAATGGGCGAAATCTCGTTGCAGCTCTGGGACTAGCCAATTTGACGCACATCCCTTGCTTGGCGCATGTGCTGAATTTGGTGGTGCAGAAGTTCATTCACAACTACCCCGACATGTCAGAGCTGCTGCATAAAGTGCGGGCCGTCTGTTCGCGCTTCCGGCGTTCACATCCTGCCGCTGCTCGCCTGTCTGCGCTACAGCGTAACTTCGGCCTTCCCGCTCACCGCCTCATATGCGACGTGCCCACCAGGTGGAACTCCACCTTGCACATGCTGGACAGACTGTGCGAGCAGCAGCAGGCCATAGTGGAGTTTCAGCTGCAGCACGCACGGGTCAGTCGCACTACAGAACAGCACCACTTCACCACCAATGACTGGGCCTCCATGCGAGACCTGTGTGCCCTGTTGCGCTGTTTCGAGTACTCCACCAACATGGCCAGTGGCGATGACACCGTTATCAGCGTTACAATACCACTTCTATGTCTCCTTGAGAAAACACTTAGGGCGATGATGGAACAGGAGGTGGCCCAGGAGGAGGAGGAGGAGGATGAGGAAGAGGGGTCATTTTTAGCACTTTCAGGCCAGTCTCTTCGAAGTGACTCAGAGGGAGGTTTTTTGCAACAGCAGAGGCCAGGTACAAATGTGGCCAGCCAGGGCCCACTACTGGAGGACGAGGAGGACGAGGATGAGGAGGAGGTGGAGGAGGATGAGGATGAAGCATGGTCACAGCGGGGTGGCACCCAACGCAGCTCGGGTCCATCACTGGTGCGTGGCTGGGGGGAAAGGCAGGACGATGACGATACGCCTCCCACAGAGGACAGCTTGTCCTTACCCCTGGGCAGCCTGGCACACATGAGCGACTACATGCTGCAGTGCCTGCGCAACGACAGCAGAGTTGCCCACATTTTAACCTGTGCGGACTACTGGGTTGCCACCCTGCTGGATCCACGCTACAAAGACAATGTGCCCACCTTACTTCCTGCACTGGAGCGTGATAGGAAGATGCGCGAGTACAAGCGCACGTTGGTAGACGCGCTACTGAGAGCATTCCCAAATGTCACAGGGGAACAAGTGGAAGCCCAAGGCCAAGGCAGAGGAGGAGCAAGAGGTCGCCAAGGCAGCTGTGTCACGGCCAGCTCCTCTGAGGGCAGGGTTAGCATGGCAGAGATGTGGAAAACTTTTGTCAACACGCCACAGCTAACTGCACCACCACCTGATACGCAACGTGTTAGCAGGAGGCAACATTTCACTAACATGGTGGAACAGTACGTGTGCACACCCCTCCACGTACTGACTGATGGTTCGGCCCCATTCAACTTCTGGGTCTCTAAATTGTCCACGTGGCCAGAGCTAGCCTTTTATGCCTTGGAGGTGCTGGCCTGCCCGGCAGCCAGCGTTTTGTCTGAACGTGTATTCAGCACGGCAGGGGGCGTCATTACAGACAAACGCAGCCGCCTGTCTACAGCCAATGTGGACAAGCTGACGTTCATAAAAATGAACCAGGCATGGATCCCACAGGACCTGTCCGTCCCTTGTCCAGATTAGACATTAACTACCTCCCCATAACCATATATTATTGGACTCCAGGGCACTTCCTCATTCAATCCTATTTTTATTTTCATTTTACCATTATATTGCGATGCTACCCAAAGTTGAATGAACCTCTCCTCTGCCTGTGTGCTAGGCCTAAATATATGCCAATGGACTGTTGCAGTGGTGGCTGACATGAAGCCTGATTCTCTGCTATGACATGCAGACTAATTCTCTGCTGACATGAAGCCAGATTGTCTGTTACGGGACCTCTCTCCTCTGCCTGGGTGCTGGGCCTAAATTTATGACAATGGACTGTTGCAGTGGTGGCTGACGTGAAGCCTGATTCTCTGCTATGACATGCAGACTGATTCTCTGCTGACATGAAGCCAGATCCTCTGTTACGGGACCTCTCTCCTCTGCCTGGGTGCTGGGCCTAAATTTATGACAATGGACTGTTGCAGTGGTGGCTGACGTGAAGCCTGATTCTCTGCTATGACATGCAGACTGATTCTCTGCTGACATGAAGCCAGATCCTCTTTTACGGGACCTCTCTCCTCTGCCTGGGTGCTGGGCCTAAATTTATGACAATGGACTGTTGCAGTGGTGGCTGACGTGAAGCCTGATTCTCTGCTATGACATGCAGACTGATTCTCTGCTGTCATGAAGCCAGATTGTCTGTTACGGGACCTTTCTCCTCTACCTGGGTTCTGGGCCTAAATTTATGAAAATTGACTCTTACAGTGGTGGGTGACGTGAAGCCTGATTCTCTGCTATGATATGAAGACTGATTCTCTGCTGACATGAAGCCAGATTGTCTGTTACGGGACCTTTCTCCTCTGCCTGGGTTCTGGGCCTAAATTTATGAAAATTGACTCTTACAGTGGTGGGTGACGTGAAGCCTGATTCTCTGCTATGATATGAAGACTGATTCTCTGCTGACATGAAGCCAGATTGTCTGTTACGGGACCTTTCTCCTCTGCCTGGGTTCTGGGCCTAAATTTATGAAAATTGACTCTTACAGTGGTGGGTGACGTGAAGCCTGATTCTCTGCTATGATATGAAGACTGATTCTCTGCTGACATGAAGCCAGATTGTCTGTTACGGGACCTTTCTCCTCTGCCTGGGTTCTGGGCCTAAATTTATGAAAATTGACTCTTACAGTGGTGGGTGACGTGAAGCCTGATTCTCTGCTATGATATGAAGACTGATTCTCTGCTGACATGAAGCCAGATTGTCTGTTACGGGACCTTTCTCCTCTGCCTGGGTTCTGGGCCTAAATTTATGAAAATTGACTCTTACAGTGGTGGGTGACGTGAAGCCTGATTCTCTGCTATGATATGAAGACTGATTCTCTGCTGACATGAAGCCAGATTGTCTGTTACGGGACCTTTCTCCTCTGCCTGGGTTCTGGGCCTACATTTATGAAAATTGACTCTTACAGTGGTGGGTGACGTGAAGCCTGATTCTCTGCTATGATATGAAGACTGATTCTCTGCTGACATGAAGCCAGATTGTCTGTTACGGGACCTTTCTCCTCTGCCTGGGTTCTGGGCCTAAATTTATGAAAATTGACTCTTACAGTGGTGGGTGACGTGAAGCCTGATTCTCTGCTATGATATGAAGACTGATTCTCTGCTGACATGAAGCCAGATTCTCTGTTACGGGACCTCTCTCCTCTGCCTGGGTGCTGGGCCTAAATTTATGACAATGGACTGTTGCAGTGGTGGCTGACGTGAAGCCTGATTCTCTGCTATGACATGCAGACTGATTCTCTGCTGACATGAAGCCAGATTCTCTGTTACGGGACCTCTCTCCTCTGCCTGTGTGTGTGCTGGGCCTAAATATATGCCAATGGACTGTTGCAGTGGTGGCTGACGTGAAGCCTCATTCTCTGCTATGACATGCAGACTAATTCTCTGCTGACATGAAGACAGATTCTCTGTTACGGGACCTCTCTCCTCTGCCTGGGTGCCGGGGCCTAAATATCTGAGAATGGACTGTTCCAGTGGTGGGTGACGGGAAGCCAGATTCTCTGCTATGGAACCTCTCTCCAATTGATTTTGGTTAATTTTTATTTATTTAATTTTTATTTTAATTCATTTCCCTATCCACATTTGTTTGCAGGGGATTTACCTACATGTTGCTGCCTTTTGCAGCCCTCTAGCTCTTTCCTGGGCTGTTTTACAGCCTTTTTAGTGCCGAAAAGTTCGGGTCCCCATTGACTTCAATGGGGTTCGGGTTCGGGACGAAGTTCGGATCGGGTTCGGATCCCGAACCCGAACATTTCCGGGATGTTCGGCCGAACTTCTCGAACCCGAACATCCAGGTGTTCGCTCAACTCTAATCGTGACTATCACGGGGACGTGCGACATGGTGGGGAAGTAAGTTTGCACACGCCTACACGAACTGACTGACAGGGGTCAGCCCCTGCAACTTCTGGGTCTCCAAATTGGGCACATGGCCTGAGCTTGCCCTTTACCCCTTGGAGGTGCTGGCCTGCCCTGCAGTCAGTGTATTGTCTGAACGCGTGTTTAGCACGACTGCAGGGGGTTATCACAGGTTATATTTCCCAATGTTTTGGGGTGCACCCTAATTAAAAAAAATAAATAAAAATTTAAAACCAAAAATCAGTGTAGGCTACCTCCTCCTCCTCCACCGCTGCTTCCACCTACACCGCCACATCCACCGCCTCCTCAACCTCCTACTCCATATGGACCTAGTCCTCCTAGATCAAGATTATTATTTTTTATTTTTACGTATTTTATGTTATTTAAAGTCATTTCTCTATCTACATTTGTTTGCAGAGAACTTGCTATGCTCTTAACCACATTTTGACGCCATTTGCAGCCCTTTAGCCCTTTCCATTACATTTTTACAGCGATTTTAGTGCTCAAAAGTTCGGGTCCCCATTGACTTCAATGGGGTTCGGGGTCAAGTTCGGGTTAACTTCGGGTCGGCCAAACCCGTCGAACCCAAACATCCAGGTGTCCGCTCAACTCTATTTGTGATGTGTTCGGAGATTCGTTTTTTAAGTGTTCTTTTGGTCCTCCCAATGTACTGCTTATTGCATGGACATGGGAGGATACAGATCACATTAGTGGAGTCACAAGTCAAGAACTCTTTTATCTTTTGCGTATGTGAGTTTATAGTTGATGTAACTTGTGTATTTTTTTTTTTTAAATGTAGTGATTTTGCAGTTCGAGCATCTACCACATTTGTAGAAGCCCCCTATATGTGCCCATTTATGGATAGATTTTGAATTTTTTTCCTTTGCTACCTTTACCCCAAATTTGGAGCTTCCGTGAATGTTATTTTGGGGGTAATGGGGAGAAGGGGGCCTATAATTTTATCTTTCTGTACATAGTGCCAGTGTTTCTTAATAATATTTTTTAGCAAAAAGACACAGCTTACCATCGAGACCTTCTGTAATTTCGCTGATAAAGATATTAAACAATATGGGTCCCAGAATAGATCCCTGAGGTACCCCATTGGTAACAAGACCATGGTCTGAATATACTCCATTGACTACAACCCTCTGTTGTCTGTCCCTCAGCCACTGCCTAATCCATTCAACAATATGGGAGTCCAAGCCCAAAGACTGCAATTTATTGATGAGCCTTCTATTTGGGACAGTATCAAAAGCCTTACTTAAGTCTAGATAAGCAATGTCTACTGCAGCTCCACCATCTATGATTTTAGTCACCCAATCAAAAAAATCAATAAGATTAGTTTGACATGATCTCCCTAAAGTAAACCCATGCTGTTTTTCATCTTTCAATCCATGGGATTTTAGATGTTCCCCAATCCTCTCCTTAAGTATGGTTTCCATTAATTTCCCCACTATTGATGTCAGGCTTACTGGCCTACAGTTGCCCGATTCCTCCCTACTACCTTTCTTAAGAATGGGCACAACATTTGCTGATTTCCAATCTTTTAGGACGACTCCTGTTACCGGTGATTGGTTAAATAAATCTGTTAATAGTTTTGCTAGTTCACCGCTGAGCTCTTTTAATAGCTTTGGGTGTATCCCATCAGTGTATGTGTATGTGTACAGTACAGACCAAAAGTTTGGACACACCTTCTCATTCAAAGAGTTTTCTTTATTTTCATGACTATTAAAATTGTAGATTCACACTGAAGGCATCAAAACTATGAATTAACACATGTGGAATTACAAACCGGATTCCAAAAAAGTTGGGACATTATACAAATCGTGAATAAAAACTGAATGCAATGATGTGGAGGTGCCAACTTCTAATATTTTATTCAGAATAGAACATAAATCACGGAACAAAAGTTTAAACTGAGAAAATGCACAATTTTAAGGGAAAAATATGTTGAACCAGAATTTCATGGTGTCAACAAATCCCCAAAAAGTTGGGACAAGGCCATTTTCACCACTGTGTGGCATCTCCCCTTCTTCTTACAACACTCAACAGACGTCTGGGGACCGAGGAGACCAGTTTCTCAAGTTTAGAAATAGGAATGTTCTCCCATTCTTGTCTAATACAGGCCTCTAACTGTTCAATCGTCTTGGGCCTTCTTTGTTGCACCTTCCTCTTTATGATGCGCGAAATGTTCTCTATAGGTGAAAGATCTGGACTGCAGACTGGCCATTTCAGTACCCGGATCCTTCTCCTACGCAGCCATGATGTTGTGATTGATGCAGAATGTGGTCTGGCATTATCTAGTTGAAAAATGCAGGGTCTTCCCTGAAAGAGATGATGTCTGGATAGGAGCGTATGTTGTTCTAGAACCTGAATATATTTTTCTGCATTGATGGTGCCTTTCCATACATGCAAGCTGCCCATGCCACACGCACTCATGCAACTCCATACCATCAGAGATGCAGGCTTCTGAACTGAGCGTTGATAACAACTTGGGTTGTTCTTGTCCAATTTGGTCCGGATGAAATGGCGTCCCAGATTTCCAAAAAGAACTTCGAATCGTGACTCGTCTGACCACAGAACAGTCTTCCTTTTTTCCACACTCCATTTTAAATGATCCCTGGCCCAGTGAAAACACCTGAGCTTGTGGATCTTGCTTAGAAATGGCTTCTTCTTTGCACTGTAGAGTTTCAGCTGGCAACGGCGGATGACACGGTGGATTGTGTTTACTGACAATGGTTTCTGGAAGTATTCCTGAGCCCATTCTGTGATTTCCTTTACAGTAGCATTCCTGTTTGTGGTGCAGTGTCGTTTAAGGGCCCGGGCATACAGTATGGTTTTACGGCCTTGACCCTTACGCACAGAGATTGTTCCAGATTCTCTGAATCTTCGGATGATGTTATGCACAGTTGATGATGATAGATGCAAAGTCTTTGCAATTTTTCGCTGGGTAACACCTTTCTGATATTGCTCCACTATCTTTCTGCACAACATTGTGGGAATTGGTGATCCTCTACCCATCTTGGCTTCTGAGAGACACTGCCACTCTGAGAAGCTCTTTTTATACCCAATCATGTTGCCAATTGACCTAATTAGTGTTAATTGGTCTTCCAGCTCTTCGTTATGCTCAAATTTACTTTTTCCAGCCTCTTATTGCTACTTGTCCCAACTTTTTTGGGATTTGTTGACACCGTGAAAATTTGAATCAACGTATTTTTCCTTTAAAATTATACATTTACTCGGATTAAACGTTTGATCTGTCATCTACGTTCTATTACAAATAAAATATTGACATTTGCCATCTCCACATCATTGTATTCAGTTTTTATTCACAATTTGTTTAGTGTCCCAACTTTTTGGGAATCCGTTTGTATATGCATAACAAAAAAGTGTGAAACAACTGAAAATATGTCATATTCTAGGTTCTTCAAAGTAGACACCTTTTGATTTGATTACTGCTTTGCACACTCTTGGCATTCTCTTGATGAGCTTCAAGAGGTCGTCACCTGAAATGGTTTTCACTTCACAGGTGTGCCCTGTCAGGTTTAATAAGTGGGATTTCTTGCCTTATAAATGGGGTTGGGACCATCAGTTGCATTGTGGAGAAGTCAGGTGGATACACAGCTGATAGTCCTACTGAATAGACTGTTAGAATTTGTATTATGGCAAGAAAAAAGCAGCTAAGTAAAGAAAAACGAGTCGCCATCATTACTTTAAAAAATGAAGGTCAGTCAGTCCGAAAAATTGGGAAAACTTTGAAAGTGTCCCCAAGTGCAGTCACAAAAACCATCAAGCGCTACAAAGAAACTGGCTCACATGCGGACCGCCCCAGGAAAGGAAGACCAAGAGTCACCTCTGCTGCAGAGGATAAGTTCATCCAAGTCACCAGCCTCAGAAATTGCAGGTTAACAGCAGCTCAGATTAGAGACCAGGTCAATGCCACACAGAGTTCTAGCAGCAGACACATCTCTAGAACAACTGTTAAGAGGAGACTGTGTGAATCAGGCCTTCATGGTAGAATATCTGCTAGGAAACCACTGCTAAGGACAGGCAACAAGCAGAAGAGACTTGTTTGGGCTAAAGAACACAAGGAATGGACATTAGACCAGTGGAAATCTGTGCTTTGGTCTGATAAGTCCAAATTTGAGATCTTTGGTTCCAACCACCGTGTCTTTGTGCGACGCAGAAAAGGTGAACGGATGGACTCTACATGCCTGGTTCCCACCGTGAAGCATGGAGGAGGAGGTGTGATGGTGTGGGGGTGCTTTGCTGGTGACACTGTTGGGGATTTATTCAAAATTGAAGGCATACTGAACCAGCATGGCTACCACAGCATCTTGCAGCAGCATGCTATTCCATCCGGTTTGCGTTTAGTTGGACCATCATTTATTTTTCAACAGGACAATGACCCCAAACACACCTCCAGGCTGTGTAAGGGCTATTTGACCATGAAGGAGAGTCATGGGGTGCTGCACCAGATGACCTGGCTTCCACAGTCACCGGACCTGAACCCAATCGAGATGGTTTGGGGTGAGCTGGACCGCAGAGTGAAGGCAAAAGGGCCAACAAGTGCTAAGCATCTATGGGAACTCCTTCAAGACTGTTGGAAGACCATTTCAGGTGACTACCTCTTGAAGCTCATCAAGAGAATGCCAAGAGTGTGCAAAGCAGTAGTCAAAGCAAAAGGTGGCTACTTTGAAGAACCTAGAATATGACAAATTTTCAGTTGAATCTACAATTTTCATAGTCATGAAAATAAAGAAAACTCTTTGAATGAGAAGGTGTGTCCAAACTTTTGGTCTGTACTGTATGTGTATACACATTCTATGTAGGTCAATCTCCCATTATCAATTGTGATTTGATGGTCTAGGAATTCTACTGATGTTTTACTGATGATGGATTTGAACAGCAAATTGTATATGTTTGAATTTATTTCTCAGGAATACTTGAATTTGATTTTCATCATTTTGCCATATAAATATCACATCATCAATATATCTGTGCCAGAGCACCAGGTCCCTCCCCAGTCTAGGCTCAATGGTATGATGTTCCCACTGGGCCATACATAAATTAGCATAACTGAGGGTGAACCTGGTACCCATAGCAGTCCCCTGCGCCTGTAAATAAAAATCATAATTAAAGTAGAAATAATTATGATTCAATACAAATTTAACACCCTCTGCTACATAATTGATTTGTTCTATAGTTTACCAAATAGGCCTTTCTTGACTCTGGTTCGGCTCCGTTTGGCTTTACCCTAAGGCAGAGTGGCCTGGATATACCTGATTTATAGCAATGCATATCAAATTAATTTGGAAAA
Source organism: Bufo gargarizans (assembly GCF_014858855.1). Taxonomy (NCBI): domain Eukaryota; kingdom Metazoa; phylum Chordata; class Amphibia; order Anura; family Bufonidae; genus Bufo; species Bufo gargarizans. The sequence goes on from NC_058082.1 coordinate 415,072,575, forward strand.
AAAATCACATTTGTTGGCCAACTTCAGTGTAGTTGCCAAATCAAATTTTTGAAAACTTCCCTATTCTCTAATTAAAGATCATGGTGAAGAACAAATATCATCTGCCACAGATCACCAAACTCTTTAATAGGCTTAGTGGAACCAGGGAGTTCACGAAGTTGGATCTTCGAGTGGCTTACAAATTAATCCGCATCCATGAGAACGACGAGTGGAAGACCGCTTTTAACACCTATTATGCCGATTATGAGTAACTTGTCATGCCTTTTGGCCTCTGCAACACTTCTGTGGCTTTCCAGGAATTTGTTAAAGGGAGTCTGTCACCTCCATATGGCCATATACAGTGCTTACATGGCTTTGTAGCACACCTATACAGGATTGTAATTGTACCTTTGTCTTTGTCTTTAGACTTGCACCAGCAGGAAAAACTAAGTTTAATTCATATGCAAATGAGCACTCGCAAGTGCCCAGGGGCGGCATTCAGTGTGTAGGTGCCCAGGCTGCTCTGCCTTCTTTTCACTTTACTCCTCCACAGCCTCTTCCTTTGCCCGCCCTCCAAGGCTCTTGCCTCATCGATAGGTCTGGACTTGGAGGGCGGGCAAAGGCATAAGGTGGGGAGGAGTAAAGTGAAAAGAAGGCAGAGCAGCCTGGGCACCTACACAATGAACTCTGCCCCTGGGCACTTGCGAGTGCTCATTTGCATATGAATTAAACTTCGTTTTTCCTGCTGGTTCAAGTCTAAAGAAAAGAACAAAGGTACCGTTACAATCCTGTATAGGTGTGCTACAGAGCCATGTAAGCACTGCATATGGCCATATAGAGGTGACAGACTCCCTTTAACCGCCTCCGGACCGCCTAACGCAGATGTGCGGACCGGAGGCGGCGGCCCTGCGCAGAGTCACGCATATATGCGTCATCTCGCGAGGGCCGGGATTTCCTGTGAACGCGCGCACACAGGCGCGCACGCTCACAGGAACGGAAGGTAAGCGAGTGGATCTCCAGCCTGCCAGCGGCGATCGCTCGCTGGCAGGCTGGAGATCTGATTTTTTAAACCCCTAACAGGTATATTAGACGCTATTTTGATAACAGCGTCTAATATACCTGCTACCTGGTCCTCTGGTGGTCCCTTTTGTTAGGATCGACCACCAGAGGACACAGGCAGCTCAGTGAAGTAACGCAAAACACTACACTACACTATCCCCCCCCCCGTCACTTATTAACCCCTTATTAACCCCTGATCACCCATGATCACCCCATATAAACTCCCTGATCACCCCCCTGTCATTGATCACCCCCCTGTCAGGCTCCGTTCAGACGTCCGTATGATTTTTACGGATCCACGGATACATGGATAGGATCCGCAAAACACATGCGGACGTCTGAATGGAGCCTTACAGGGGGGTGATCAATGACAGGCGGGTGATCACCCATATACACTCCCTGATCACCCCCTGTCATTGATCACCCCCCTGTCATTGATCACCCCCCTGTAAGAATCCATTCAGACGTCCGCATGTGTTTTGCGGATCCGATCCATGTATCCATGTATCCGTAAAAATCATACGGACGTCTGAATGGAGCCTTACAGGGGGGTGATCAATGACAGGGGGGTGATCACCCATATACACTCCCTGATCACCCCCTGTCATTGATCACCCCCCTGTCAGGCTCCGTTCAGACGTCCGTATGATTTTTACGGATCCACGGATACATGGATCAGATCCGCAAAACACATGCGGACGTCTGAATGGAGCCTTACAGGGGGTTGATCAATGACAGGCGGGTGATCACCCATATACACTCCCTGATCACCCCCTGTCATTGATCACCCCCCTGTCATTGATCACCCCCTTGTAAGGCTCCATTCAGACGTCCGCATGTGTTTTGCGGATCCGATCCATGTATCCATGTATCCATAAAAATCATACGGACGTCTGAATGGAGCCTTACAGGGGGGTGATCAATGACAGGGGGGTGATCACCCATATACACTCCCTGATCACCCCCTGTCATTGATCACCCCCCTGTAAGGCTCCATTCAGACGTCCGTATGATTTTTACGGATCCATGGATACATGGATCGGATCCGCAAAACACATGCGGACGTCTGAATGGAGCCTTACAGGGGGGTGATCAATGACAGGCGGGTGATCACCCATATACACTCCCTGATCACCCCCTGTCATTGATCACCCCCCTGTAAGGCTCCATTCAGACGTCCGCATGTGTTTTGCGGATCCGATCCATGTATCCATGGATCCGTAAAAATCATACGGACGTCTGAATGGAGCCTTACAGGGGGGTGATCACCCATATACACTCCCTGATCACCCCCTGTCATTGATAACCCCCCTGTAAGGCTCCATTCAGACGTCCGCATGTGTTTTGCAGATCCGATCCATGTATCCATGGATCCGTAAAAATCATACGGACGTCTGAATGGAGCCTTACAGGGGGGGGTGATAAATGACAGGGGGGTGATCACTCTGATCACCCCCTGTCATTGATCACCCCCCTGTAAGGCTCTATTCAGACGTCCGCATGTGTTTTGCGGATCCGATCCATGTATCCATGGATCCGTAAAAATCATACGGATGTCTGAATGGAGCCTTACAGGGGGGGTGATCAATGACAGGGGGGTGATCAGGGTGATCACCCCCTGTCATTGATCACCCCCCCTGTAAGGCTCCATTCAGACGTCCGCATGTGTTTTGCGTATCCGATCCATGTATCCATGGATCCGAAAAAATCATACGGACGTCTGAATGGAGCCTTACCAGGGGGGTGATCAATGACAGGGGGGTGATCAGGGAGTCTATATGGGTGATCACCCCCCTGTCATTGAACACCCCCCTGTCATTGATCACCCCCTGTAAGGCTCCATTCAGACATTTTTTTGGCCCAAGTTAGCGGAAATAGATATTTTTTTTTGTTTGTTTTTTCTTACAAAGTCTCATATTCCACTAACTTGTGTCAAAAAATAAAATCTCACATGAACTCACCATACCCCTCACGGAATCCAAATGCGTAAACATTTTTAGACATTTATATTCCAGACTTCTTCTCACGCTTTAGGGCCCCTAAAAAGCCAGGGCAGTATAAATACCCCACATGTGACCCCATTTCGGAAAGAAGACACCCCAAGGTATTCCGTGAGGGGCATATTGAGTCCATGAAAGATTGAAATTTTTGTCCTAAGTTAGCGGAAAGTGAGACTTTGTGAGAAAAAAACAAAAAAAATCAATTTCCGCTAACTTATGCAAAAAAAATAAAAAATTCTATGAACTCGCCATGCCCCTCATTGAATACCTTGGGGTGTCTTCTTTCCAAAGTGGGGTCACATGTGGGGTATTTATACTGCCCTGGCTTTTAGGGGCCCGAAAGTGTGAGAAGAAGTCTGGGATCCAAATGTCTAAAAATGCCCTCCTAAAAGGAATTTGGGCCGCTTTGCGCATCTAGGCTGCAAAAAAGTGTCACACATCTGGTATCGCCGTACTCAGGAGAAGTTGGGCAATGTGTTTTGGGGTGTCATTTTACATATACCCATGCTGGGTGAGAAAAATATCTTGGTCAAATGCCAACTTTGTATAAAAAAATTGGAAAAGTTGTCTTTTGCCAAGATATTTCTCTCACCCAGCATGGGTATATGTAAAATGACACCCCAAAACACATTCCCCAACTTCTCCTGAGTACGGCGATACCAGATGTGTGACACTTTTTTGCAGCCAAGGTGGGCAAAGGGGCACATATTCCAAAGAGCACCTTTCGGATTTCACAGGCCATTTTTTACAGATTTTGATTGCAAGGTACTTCTCACACATTTGGGCCCCTAAATTGCCAGGGCAGTATAACTACGCCACAAGTGACCCCATTTTGGAAAGAAGACACCCCAAGGTATTCCGTGAGGGGCACGGCGAGTTCCTAGAATTTGTTATTTTTTGTCACAAGTTAGCGGAAAATGATGATTTTTCATTTTTTTTCTTTTTTCCTTACAAAGTCTCATATTCCACTAACTTGCGACAAAAAATAAAAAATTCTAGGAACTCGCCATGCCCCTCACGGAATACCTTGGGGTTTCTTCTTTCCAAAATGGGGTCACTTGTGGCGTAGTTATACTGCCCTGGCAATTTAGGGGCCCAAATGTGTGAGAAGAACTTTGCAATCAAAATGTGTAAAAAATGGCCTGCGAAATCCGAAAGGTGCTCTTTGGAATGTGTGCCCCTTTGCCCTCCTTGGCTGCAAAAAAGTGTCACACATCTGGTATCGCCGTACTCAGGAGAAGTTGGGGAATGTGTTTTGGGGTGTCATTTTACATATACCCATGCTGAGTGAGAAAAATATCTTGGTCAAATGCCAACTTTGTATAAAAAAATTGGAAAAGTTGTCTTTTGCCAAGATATTTCTCTCACCCAGCATGGGTATATGTAAAATGACACCCCAAAACACATTCCCCAACTTCTCCTGAGTACGGTGATACCAGATGTGTGACACTTTTTTGCAGCCAAGGTGGGCAAAGGGGCACATATTCCAAAGTGCACCTTTCGGATTTCGCAGGCCATTTTTTACACATTTTGATTGCAAAGTACTTCTCACACATTTGGGCCCCTAAATTGCCAGGGCAGTATAACTACCCCACAAGTGACCCCATTTTGGAAAGAAGACACCCCAAGGTATTCCGTGAGGGGCATGGCGAGATCCTAGAATTTTTTATTTTTTGTCGCAAGTTAGTGGAATATGAGACTTTGTAAGAAAAAAAAAAATTAAAATAAAATCATCATTTTCCGCTAACTTGTGACAAAAAATAAAAAGTTCTATGAACTCATTATGCCCATCAGCGAATACCTTAGGGTGTCTACTTTCTGAAATGGGGTCATTTGTGGGGTTTTTCTACTGTCTGGGCATTGTAGAACCTCAGGAAACATGACAGGTGCTCAGAAAGTCAGAGCTGCTTCAAAAAGCGGAAATTCATATTTTTGTACCGTAGTTTGTAAACGCTATAACTTTTACCCAAACCATTTTTTTTTTTTGCCCAAACATTTTTTTTTAATCAAAGACATGTAGAACAATAAATTTAGCGAAAAATTTATATATGGATGTCGTTTTTTTTGCAAAATTTTACAGCTGAAAGTGAAAAATGACTTTTTTTGCAAAAAAATCGTTAAATTTCAATTAATAACAAAAAAAGTAAAAATGTCAGCAGCAATAAAATACCACCAAATGAAAGCTCTATTAGTGAGAAGAAAAGGAGGTTAAATTCATTTGGGTGGTAAGTTGCATGACCGAGCGATAAACGGTGAAAGTAGTGTAGTGCCGAAGTGTAAAAAGTGGCCTGGTCATGAAGGGGGTTTTAGCTAGCGGGGCTGAAGTGGTTAATGATGCCCTCCATGGCCTACTGTATGTTTTTTGTTATGGTTTATCTGGATGATATCCTCGTCTTCTCTCTTGACCTGACACTTCATAAAAGGCACATCCAATGTCTGTGTGGGAAAACAGGCAGTGAAAAATGTCTGTTTTAAAAAACCTCCCTACCATTCCTGGGCAATATAATTTCATATTGAGGTATTGAGATGGACCCCAAGAACTGAAGTTCTGCACTGGCCTTGTCCTATGGGCCTGTGAGCCATACAGTGGTTTATTGGCTTCGCTAATTACTACTGACAATACATCACTCACTTTTTTATTCTATATACCCCATATCTCCCCTTATGTGGAAGGCGTGAAGGAATGGACACCTGAAGCTGAAACTACATTTTTGTCTCTCAAGCAGATCTTCTCTTCAACTTCAATTCTGCACCACACAGACTTTAAAAACAAATCTGTCGAAGGCATAGCTGTTCTTCTTCACAGATATTTCTCGTAAGGTAGTTCCTGTGTTTTTTTTCTCTAGTTGCTTCTCCCCAGCCGAACGAAATTACTCCATTGGAGACAGAGAACTGCTTGCTATCAAGATGACTCTGGAGGACTGATGAAACCTCCTGGAGGGTGCCTGTCATCCTGTTGACATTTACATGGATTACAAGAATCTCAAGCATCTTCAAGCTTCCCAGCGACTTAATCACCACCAGGTCCAATGGTCTATTTGATGTTGTCCTACACTTCTGCCCTCAAGAGAAGAATGTCAAAGTACATGCCCTTTCACGTTCTTTCAACTCTGTTGACCAAGTGGAGGAGCCCAACATATAGTTGATCCCACCCAAATCATATCAGTGGTGCCTGTCTTTGTCATGGATGTTCTTCTAGGGAGGTCCTTAGAACCTGCTAAAATATTAATGCACCGTGCCTTCTAAATACATTTTTACAGCATTCTGGACCAAAGAAAAGGGGGTGTAAGGAGGAGAGTAATGTTATGATGGTGGCCTGTGCTGAAAGCTGCTTCTATCCTGTTGGTGGGCATTGCCACAACCTTGCTCACCTGCTCTGTTGTTTCAGGACTCTGGCGATCCAGTCTCTCCAGCACTCTGCATCCCATCTGCAGGCTGAGGCTTGCTTTTTACTGGCAATGCTCCTTGATGCCTGTAAGGTGCATGAGATCCTTCTGACTCTTAAAGGGCCAATATACACCCTCCCCAACCTACGGTTGGCAACCTTAGGGTTGTATACAATACAGTCAAATAGACAAAACATTAACCACTTTCCCCCATAAGTCCACCCTACAAGGGAAGTGTAATGCAGCATATAACATATAAACTGTGGTAACTCAAATAAACTCAATGTCTATGTCCTGCAAACAGAAAACACATATTAAACGTGCAACATATGGGCTACAGCAACAGTTCTGGTAGAATGAGTACAGTACTTTTACCTTACATGCCTATGCAGGGGATTTTGTGCTCTGGATCTAAAAAAAAATACCTCTATTAGGATATTTTTGGCACATGAAATGAGAAAACAATTTTGGATCTAGAAAAGTGATAAAGAGTGAAAATTCAATTTAAGGTCAAAATGATCTATGTTAAGCATGGTGTTGATCCCATTTAGTACATACAAGTGAGTACACTGCTGCTGTTACTATTGCAGCATCATCAGAGTTATTGAATGGATTCTCCAAGGCGGTCAGCTCTGATGCTGGGGTCTGTTGCTTGGCAACCACCTGAACTAATTTGGGTGCTACCTAGCAAGCTCAGTGCTTGCATAGATTATCCATTATTCATTCTGAAGGACTTCCTAATGAACAATAACAAAGAGAAATCGGGAGTTTGGTTAGCAGGATTATTCGTCGCATTGGAACTACAGTTTACAGCAAGTTTAAAGACCTTTCTTTATCTGAGAGCTTTTTCTTCTCACCTTACCTTATCATGCCATCCTCAAATTGTCATTTTACAGATGTAAAATAAATGACCAGAGAAGAAAAAAATGTATAATATGCATACAAACCTAAATATCCATATATCAAAAAAAGTCTTTAAATATATCAACATGGAACTATTGGGAAAATTAGTCTTCTTGGACCCAGACCAGTAGGAGTTTCAGTACCATCATAACCACCGTGCCACACTACAGTTTCTTCCCTTGCATTACTCATCTGATCGTAATAGCACAGTAATACACAAAATCAGCATAGTTTAATGTAAATGTGTATTTAAAGATATGATAAATATCTTGTATGAATACAAATAGCAACTTATTAACTCCTTCCTGACATGTGACGTACTTCCTGACATGTGACGTCACAGCGGGAAGTGACTTGCTGCAAATTGACATAATAGTATGTCACAGCAAAAACGGGTCACTGCGCTTAATTGCACAGTGACCAGGATAAATAGCTGTTCTGCGGAAGATTTTTTATAAATTTTATGGTGACCTAAACAAATTTATATGCCCAACGATTTATTTCCCAGGACCCCACATCATCATATGCTAAACCCCATGGTTGGAAATCGATAAATGCAGCAGAGATCATGACGTTTTGGGGGCTCGTGCTGCATAAAAATGGGGCTTGTAAAAATAGAAGCAGAAATTAGACAATATTGGAGTACAGATGACTTGTACCAGACTCCAATTTATAGTATGGCCATGTGACATACACACGATTTGCAGCTATTTTGAAATTTTTGCACTATAATGATAATGCACAGTAACTACCCCAAAATGACCCAAGAGATGACTGCCTACTTTTTTTTCTACTTTTTTTTGCAAGTCCTTTGTACATTTCAAAGGGAGGGTAAAATTCTGCCAGTACCTTCCCAGCAAGAGGACATGGTAGGGAAATAAAATGTACAAACTGTGCGAGAATACTCAAGGGTACAGGTTCCAGGTTTATGAAGGAAAAGACACCCAGAATGCCCCCCCAACCTAGGAATTAGTGGGAAAATAGTGTGGGGCTTGATCAGGGTTGCCACCTCTATATGGATGACTATTATGCAAGTCTTCCACTGTTTAAGTCCCTAAACTAAAGAGGTACTGTGGCTTGCGGTACAGTATGCAAAAATTAAAGAAGCCTCCCTAGATCCCTGGTAGGGCAACCACTCAGAAGGGGCAACAGCAGGACTCTCCTCCATGAGAACATGTTAGTGGTTAAGTACAATGACTAGAGAAGTCGTGTACTGACCACTATTTATGGAAACACCAGATCCCCTGCCATGGTACGAGGTACCATAATCACTACCCCCAAGCCAGACTCTATCCTTAATTACAACAGACATATGGGAGGGGTTGATCTTTCTGTACAGTGCCATGCAGAAAATGGTACAAAAATCTGGCCATGCACATTGTACAGACAGCACTGCATATGCGTATGTGTTATTTAGATCTATAGGTCAGATGGGAACATTTCTTCCATTCCAAGAGGTGATAATAAAGACCCTCATTTTTCTAAATCAGGAAGGGGAGGGCAACAAAACGTCTGGAAGTTTTGGTGCCTCTGTTGTACCAGGGCAATATTTCCCTGCTAAAGTCCTCCAAACAACAAGGACCCAAAAAAGAAGCAGAATGTGTTCCAAAAGGGAATACGAAAGGACACCATATATCATTGCAAAAACTGCCATGATAAACCTGGCCTGTCCTGTGCATGAAGGGATGCTTCAAACTGTACCACTCATCAATGGATTATTAATTTTATCCTTTACAAACCCTGTAAATTTACCACCTTATTAAGGATACTTTCAGATATAGTTGCACAGCTTACATATTCACCAACTACTACATATTTATTTCTGGAAAACATATTTTTAGTCAAAAGTGCCCTTTCTACCTCTTAAGATGTTCATACTATGGTTCATTTTCCAAAATGGGGTAATTTCTTTTTTTTTTTTTTTTTACTGTCTGGGGACCTCAGAGTTTTTTTTTTTATATGCAACATGGCACCTGAATTCCATGTCTGCAAATTCTGGCCACCAAAATCCATATATTGGGGTTTGCCTCCTGAGTCCTGCTGTGCACCTATACAATAGGATATGAGGTGTAGAAATATTTAGGAGAAAATGGTTAACAATTGGTGGGGTGCATTTTCTCCTGTTACCCTTTGTGAAAATGAAAATATTTGGACCTAAAGCGTAATTTTCTTGCAAAAATGTGTCATTTTTCTGTTTCACTGCCAAGTGTTTTTACAGTCTAAGAAATTCCTGTTTGGCCAAAGTGCTCACTACTCCCCTTTAAATATTCCTTGTGGGGGTAAAGTTTCCAAAATCGAGTGACTTTTTGGGGTTTCCACTGTACAGGTACATGAGGGGGTTTTCAAATGCGATATGATGCTGGAAAATCATTACAGTGAAATCTACCCTCCAATATGGTGCTCCTTCCCTTCCTACCCCTGTGGCGCTCCCATATAGCAGTATATGAGCACACCGTTTCCTGGCCTAGTGTTTCTAAATTCTATGAAACACCAATTGGGCCAAAGTGCTCACTATACCCCTACAAATATTCCTTTCGGGTGTGGTTTCCAAAATGGGGTCACTTTTTGGTGTTTCCACATTAGGGGTGCGTCAGGCGGTCTTTAAACACGACATGACACCTGAAAATTATTCCATTGAAATCGTTCCTCCAGAAGCCATTTGGTGCTCCTTCCCTTCTGACCACTGTGGTATGCCAATATAGCAGTATACAAGCACATATGGGTTGTTGCTGTATTCAGGAGAAAATGAAACATTTTCTCTTGTTACCCCTTGCGAAAACAAAAATTTTGGACATAAAGCATAATATTCTTGTAAAATATGTAAGCTTTCAGTTTCACAGCCAAGACTTTCTAAATTCTATGAAATGCCTGTGCTCAGTACACCCCTTGAAATATTCCTTGGTGGGTGCAGTTTCCCAAATGGGGTCACTTTTTGGGGTTTCTACTAGGGATCGACCGATTATTGGAGTTCTCCTCCTGAGGAAGCAAACTATACGCGAAACGCGCGTTGAGGAGTAACTTCACCTTGCCCGCAGCCCCTGCATTTGGTATGTAACATCGTTATGTAGTGCACCTTTTCGGCTTCTTTTAAATCTGATGATTAGAGCTGAATAAGTGAGGCATAGTCTTACATAGATAGCATGCGTGCAATTGAATTGTTTGCCTTGATCCAGATCCCCCCAGCATGATCCAGTTTGCCGGGAGTTTTCCGGAGAGTACAAAGCAAGGGGGCTGGTCTCGGTATAATTAGTGCTATGGGTCTGTTGAATAGGTGATTTATATCTGTGATTTGTCCCCGTGTACACATATTTATGTACTTTGAATACATGTTTCTTTTACCATGTTATAAATAAAATATTGTTGTTTTAATCCCTGAAAATCGATGTGGTTGCACTCCTTTCTGTGTGTGTAGGTTATTGGTATAGTCTGTAAAAAATCAATATCGGTCAATCCCTAGTTTTTACTTTAGGGGGGCATCAGGGAGTATTCAAATGCGACATGGCACTTGAAAATTTTTCTAGGGAAGCCTACCCACTAAAATCCAGATGTCGTTATTTCCGTTCTGAGCCCTTTGGTGTGCTCATACAGCAGTTTACAACCACATATGGGTGTTTCTGCAAACTGCAGAATTAGGGTAATAGATATTGAGTTTTATTTGGTTTTTAACCCCTGCTGTGTTACAGTAAAAGTAGCTTAAAAAGGAAAACCTGCAAAGAAAAAAAGTGATTTCTTTCTCTCCTCTATTTACCTTGAATTCTTGTGTAGCACCTTAAGGGTTAACAACATTTGTAACATCAGATATAAATAACATGAGTGTGTAGTTTCTAAAATGGGGTAATTTATTGGTGCTTTCTATTATGCAAACCCCACAAAGTAACTTCATAACTGAACCGACCCTTTAAAATTCTGAACTGAAATGGCCCTTTTAACATCCTAAAAAAATAAAATGACATTTACAAAATGGTCCCAACATAAAGTAGACATATGGGTAATGTAAAGTAATGATGATTTTCTGTGGCATCACTTCTCCCATGTGCTGTCTTAAAAACTGAGAAATAGAAATTTTGAAAATTGCAAATTTTTCTAAAATTTTGGTGAAACATATAGACTTAAATTTATCACTGTCATGAATTAAAATGTGCAATGAGAAAACAATCTCAGAATAGTTTTGGTAAGTAAAAGTATTCCAAAGTTATTACATGTCAGATCTGTAAAAAATGGGGATAAAGTGTGTCCACACTGTGGACTCCTTGGGGATCATTTATCATTTAAGGTTGTTTTTGTGTCAGCTTTAAGTCTGGCTATGTTTTGTGTGCCTGCACTAGAGATGGGCTTGTGGTTTGCCCGGCGGTCGTTTTGTGGCAAACTTTGTGCGTTCGCGATTCGCCGACATGCGAACATATAGCGATGTTTGCCGGCGCCATATTCTTTTGCATTGAGCCGAACTTTGACCCATGCATTCTGTGTTTTTGCCAGTGTAGGGAGAGGTTGCTTTGTGGAGCAGGGGCAGGCTGTTAGGGACAACAAACGCTAGCTAATAGTGCAGCGTCCCACTAGTGTATGTGGACACTGCAAAAGCTTATTGTGTCACATGTTATATCATGCTTTATTGCTTTCTTGTGTAAAATCCCTGTTACCAGGCTGTCAGGTGCACTACATACATTCCACCACTAGATGGTGATAGCACCACAGTATATATTGCACAGTTCAGGCCTAGTTAGGGAGTTGAGTTCAGAGTGTAGAGGAAGAAGGAGATGGAGTGAGGAGAAAGGGGGAAGGAGAGGTCCCTCTCCTCTCAGCTCTCTCTTGGGCTCCACGGCCCACAGTAGCCAACGTATATATCAGTATCAAGCCAGGAAGATAGGCGGAGGTGAAGTCTGCATTCTACCATTCACTCTTCCGGAGTAGTGCAGTAAGCCGGATTGGGATTATGCACACTGATGCTATAATATGCAATGACTGGGTCAGGTGTAAATGATTGTTAAGAATTTTTGTTCGTGACGCCAATTGCAACGTGCGCAGGGTACAGTCTCAGGGCCCTTTAAGGTGTTGCAACTCACGTACCAGGCGAGGAATGCCAGAGTGGTGTAATGTCTCTGTGTGGTAGCAGTAATAGTGTCAACGGTGTCTCCTACCTGGGTACGGCTGGACTCCTGGATCCTGGCTCACTTGCAATAAATGAGTGTGTTGCTAGTAGGAGTAATTGAGGAACTTGGTAGTAATGAATGAGATCCAGACTTGGAAAATAATTCAACTTGTCTTTACTGGAGGCAGCATTAATCCACATGAGATACAGCAATAGTCTTGGGTCCCAGCAGGTATTGGCAATGTATGACAGGGATCACTATCTCTTCTGCTTCTATCATGTTCCTGGAGTTCTCTTGCAGGATTAGTCGTCTGCTTATGGCTCTGTAATATGTGGCAGGAATCTATATCTTCTGCTGTGTATTAGACTGACTAGCTGAGGAGGAATTTGGCTTCTCCTGGTCTCTGGACGGTACTCACAGTTAGCTCACAGGGAATGGTTCTTCCTGGAGTTCTGGAGGTGGCTGCTTGCTTGTCACCAGCTGAGGCTGAAGGGCTCAGTCTGGGAATGAAGATTTTTGGTCTCAGCCGAGACACGATCCTGGGTTGGGATCCCTAAAACTGGGAGCTCCTACCAGCACAGCCTTCCCCTAGCGAGGGTGGCTGGCACAGTAACTGAACTTCCTTCCCTCCCCATGAGGCAGGACATGGGCAAGCCCACTCTGCTCAAAGAGGGGGGGAGATAAACTGGAATAAACTATTCCAGTCTAGATATGCTAAACTGAACTAAGTCTATGCTAAACACATTGCTGACACCTGCTGGTATACATGGAAATTACAGCAAAGTACATTCAAACAAGGCTTTCAATGCACATTTGTGAGGAATATTAAATAAAATCACGTTAAATGACAAGGCACATGTTACCAACAAATAGTAGTGGGCAAAACGAGTTTAATAAACATAACTCTGGGATGTTACAGTAGCAATTGAATTTTGTCAAGTTTATTGTGGATAAAGACAAAGGAAGGACAAAGCTATTATTCTAAGCTCTAGGCGCCTTTGTATTTAGGTGAAGGATTTATTAGCTTCCGGCAGCCTCACCATTATTTTAAGGACAGATAAGATTTCTGTTGCATCACTTGTGTGTAGAAGACTAAGACTTGAACTACCTCAACTGAGACTGAAGCAAGGCAAAGAGCTGAATATCAGTGAGTACATAATTAACTACCCTAGTCTGACACCTTACTACCAGCACAGCCTGTTACTGGGATTCATCACATCCAACTTGCATGTTTATCAGAGACTGCTTTATTACTGGATGTAAACTGTTATCAAGAACCTGGTTATAGTAAAGTTCTCAGTTGGATTTAAACCTGCCTCATTCTTCTAACTTCATACCACTGCCACTCTCAACATTTTACACCATCAAGGTGCTGGCGTCACAACATCATCTAAGTCAGGGGTTCAGCCGCACAAACACTCAGAAACCCAATCACCATCAAGGGCACCTCAATCACCACCTGGCCGGTGTCCCCTGTAATAGAGTGTGCCCCCAGAGAATCCAATGCTGTTCTCCCCTTCACTGCACTGCTGGCCTAGGGAGGCATCTGCTAAACCACGAGTAACCGATGAACTGTTTTTACACTTTGGCACACCGTGAACCTCATGTGTTCTAAACACGCGGACTGTTGCAATAGGGTCACAAAAGTGCTTTTAACCACTTCAACCCCACTAGCTGAAACCCCCTTAATGACCAGGCCACTTTTTACACTTCTGCACTACACTACTTTCACCGTTTATCGCTCGGTCATGCAACTTACCACCCAAATGAATGTTACCTCCTTTTCTTCTCACTAATAGAGCTTTCATTTGGTGGTATTTCATTGCTGCTGACATTTTTACTTTTTTTGTTATTAATCAAAATGTAACGATTTTTTTGCAAAAAAATGTAATTTTTCACATTCAGCTGTAAAATTTTGCAAAAAAAACGACATCCATATATAAATTTTTCGCAAAATTTATTGTCCTACATGTCTTTGATTAAAAAAAAATGTTTGGGCAAAAAAAAAAAAAAAATGGTTTGGGTAAAAGTTATAGCGTTTACAAACTATGGTACAAAAATGTGAATTTCCGCTTTTTGAAGCAACTCTGACTTTCTGAGCACCTGTCATGTTTCCTGAGGTTCTACAATGCCCAAACAGTAGAAAACCCCCACAAATGACCCCATTTCGGAAAGTAGACATCCTAAGGTATTCGCTGATGGGCATAGTGATTTCATAGAACTTTTTATTTTTTGTCACAAGTTAGCGGAAAATGATGATTTTTATTTTATTTTATTTTTTCTTACAAAGTCTCATATTCCACTAACTTGCGACAAAAAATAAAAAATTCGAGGAACTCGCCATGCCCCTCACGGAATACCTTGGGGTGTCTTCTTTCCAAAATGGGGTCACTTGTGGCGTAGTTATACTGCCCTGGCAATTTAGGGGCCCATATGTGTGAGAAGTAGTTTGCAATCAAAATGTGTAAAAAATGGCCTGCGAAATCCGAAAGGTGCACTTTGGAATATGTGCCCCTTTGCCCACCTTGGCTGCAAAAAAGTGTCACACATCTGGTATCGCCGTACTCAGGAGAAGTTGGGGAATGTGTTTTGGGGTGTCATTTTACATATACCCATGCTGGGTGAGAGAAATATCTTGGCAAAAGACAACTTTTCCCATTTTTTTATACAGAGTTGGGATTTGACCAAGATATTTATCTCACCCAGCATAGGTATATGTAAAATGACACCCCAAAACACATTCCCCAGCTTCTCCTGAGTACGGCAATACCACATGTGTGACACTTTTTTGCAGCCTAGATGCGCAAAGGTGCCCAAATTCCTTTGAGGAGGGCATTTTTAGACATTTGGATCCCAGACGTCTTCTCACGCTTTAGGGCCCCTAAAAAGCCAGGGCAGTATAAATACCCCACATGTGACCACACTTTGGAAAGAAGACACCCCAAGGTATTCAATGAGGTGCCTGGCAAGTTCATAGAATTTTTTTTTTTTGGCATAAGCTAGCGGAAATAGATTTTTATTTATTTTTTCTCACAAAGTCTCACTTTCCGCTAACTTAGGACAAAAATTAAAATCTTTCATGGACTCAATATGCCCCTCAGCGAATACCTTGGGGTGTCTTCTTTCCAAAATGGGGTCAGTTGTGGGGTGTTTGTACTGCCCTGGCATTTGAGGGTCTCCGCAATCATTACATGTATGGCCAGCATTAGGAGTTTCTGCTATTCTCCTTATATTTAGCATACAGGTAATGAGATTTTTTTTTCCGTTCAGCCTCTGGGCTGAAAGAAAAAAATGAATGGCACAGATTTCTTCATTCGCATCGATCAATGTGGATGAAAAAATCTCTGCCAAAAAAAAAAAAAGGAGGGGAAAGGCGTCTGCCAGGACATAGGAGCTCCGCCCAACATCCATACCCACTTAGCTCGTATGCCCTGGCAAACCAGATTTCTCCATTCACATCAATCGATGTGGATGAATAAATCATTGCCGGGATTTATATATTTTTTTTTATATACAAAGTGTTTGCCAAAGCATAGGAACGCCGCCTCCTCCTCAGCTTGTATGCCTTGGCAAACGTATCTTTTACTGCAGAGTAGAAATCTCGTCTTGCAGCGCCGCATACACTGACTTGTGTGTAATCTGACAGCAGCGCAATGCTTCTGTCAGAATGCACATCAGTGCTGCAGCTGGTCGATCGTTTAGTCCACCTATAAGGGAAAAAAAAAAAAAAAAGAAAAAACCAGGCCGCAACGCAATCATTTTATTAACTTTGGAACAGAACATATAAACTTTAACTTTTTGAACTAAACATTAACCTTTTTGCTTACTGGTGTTTATTTTTATTTTTTTACCTTTATAGAACAAACCTCTCCTTCCCCATGGGTCAATGTGCAAAGCGCAAATCGCCCAAAGATGTGGCGAAGTGCGTTATGCACTTTGTCCCAGGTGAAAGGAGACATTTGCAGCAGCTGTGAGTGAATGGGCCCTAATAGCCCTGTGTGCCTGTCCTGGTGAGATGTTATCCCTATGCTAGGTGTACCTGTGTGTGGTACTTCCGGAAACACTCTCCAAAGCATAGGGCAGGGTGGTCAGGACAGTCAGGACAGAAATAGCGGGTGTCACGCCTTATTCTACTCCTGCTACAGACACGACATCTTTTTCGGGGTGACGGTTGGGTTGAGGTACCAGGAACGACATTGGGGAAATGTCGCTCGTGTAGATGGCTAACTACACTGGTGGATGGGGCCACGGAACCTCCTGGGTATAGGAGGTTCTCGATGATCTCTTCCTGAAATTTGAGAAAGGATCCAGTTCTCCCAGCCTTACTGTAGAGAACAAAACTATTATACAGAGCCAATTGAATTAAATATACAGACACCTTCTTATACCAGCGTCTGGTTCTGCAGGAAACTAAATACGGAGACAACATCTGGTCATTGAAGTCCACCCCTCCAATGTGAAGGTTATAGTCGTGGACTGAGAGGGGCTTTTCAATGACACGGGTTGCTCGCTCAATTTGTATTGTCGTGTCTGCGTGAATGGAGGAGAGCATGTAAACGTCACGCTTGTCTCTCCATTTCACCGCGAGCAGTTCTTCGTTACACAATGCGGCCCTCTGCCTCCTTGCAAGACGGGTGGTAACGAGCCGTTGGGGGAAGCCCGCGCGACTAGTTCGCGCGGTGCCACAGGCGCCAATCTGTTCTAGAAACAAATGCTTAAAGAGGGCCACACTTGTGTAGAAATTGTCCACATAAAGATGGTACCCCTTGCCGAATAAGGGTGACACCAAGTCCCAGACTGTCTTCCCACTGCTCCCCAGGTAGTCAGGGCAACCAACCGGCTCCAGGGTCTGATCTTTTCCCTCATAGATCCGAAATTTGTGGGTATAGCCTGTGGCCCTTTCACAGAGCTTATGCAATTTAACCCCATACCGGGTGCGCTTGCTTGGGATGTATTGTTTGAAGCCAAGGCACCCGGTAAAATGTATTAGGGACTCGTCTACGCAGATGTTTTGCTCTGGGGTATACAAATCTGCAAATTTCAGGTTGAAATGGTCTATGAGGGGCCGAATTTTGTGGAGCCGGTTAAAAGCAGGGTGGCCTCTGGGACGGGAGGCGGTGTAGTCGCTAAAGTGCAGGAAACGCAGGATGGCCTCAAAACGTGCCCTGGACATAGCAGCAGAGAACATGGGCATGTGATGAATTGGGTTCGTGGACCAATATGACCGCAATTCATGCTTTTTAGTTAGACCCATGTTGAGGAGAAGGCCCAGAAAAGTTTTAATTTTGGAAACTTGGACTGGTTTCCACCGGAAAGGCTGAGCATAATAGCTTCCCGGGTTGGCGGTTATAAATTGTGTGGCATACCTGTTTGTTTCGGCCACGACTATGTCTAAGAGCTCCGCAGTCAAGAACAGCTCAAAAAATCCCAGGGCCGAACCGATCTGAGCTGTCTCAACCCAAACTCCAGACTGGGCAGTGAAAGGGGGAACTACAGGTACGGCTGAAGTTGGGGACTGCCAATCAAGGATTGCCAGCACCTCTGGGATTCTAGGGGCTCTACGGGCCCGTCTTTGCGGTGGCTGCGACGGGGTCACTACTGCTCGTGCCACCATACCAGCTTCAACTGCCCTTCTGGTGCTCGCCACTTCACCAGGTTGTACGGCAGTGCTGGTACTAGGTCCAGGGAGGGCTGCGCTGCTGGTGTATGCCTCACCACGTAATCCGTAATCCTGTGGTCTAGCGACACGGGGCAGGGTACGCCTGGTGCTATCAGGGACCTCAGCCTCCTCGTCCGAACTTTGGGTCAGAGAGCCACTGCTTTCTACAGGTTCGTATTCTGACCCGCTAGATTCATCAGATGAGGGTTCCTGGACAGAAAAGATCAAGTGATTATGTGGCCGGAGGTATATTACACGGTCAATGGATATCAATTTTACTGCAGGCCAATACAAATACAGGTCAAATACATATGTTTAACCCCTTAGGGACCCATGACGTACCGGTACGGCATGGTTCCCGAGTCCTTAAGGACCCATGACGTACCGGTACGTCATGTATAGTTCCGATCACTGCTGCCCGGTGGGCGGTGATCGGAACCCAGTGCCTGCTCAAATCATTGAACAGGCACCTTGGCTTAATGCGCGGGGGGGTCCCGTGACCCCCCCGGGTCGGAAATTCAGACCTGCGGTTTGCGGCTTTTACCTGGTGCGGCGGCGGCGGGTGCAGGTGCCAACGGGTCCCCTTGGGGCTTTAGGGGGGACCCGATGGCATGGAAGGCAGCACAATGCCATCCTGAGGCTTTGCGCTGCCTTCCGGTGAAGAGCCTGTGAGATCCAGCCCCCTAAATCTTACAGGCCGGAAGCTGTATGAGTAATACACACAATATTACTTATACAGCCAATGCATTCCAATACAAAAGCATTGGAATGCATTGTAAAGGATTAGACCCCCAAAAGTTCAAGTTCAAATGTGGGACAAAAAATAAAGTGAAAATAAAAGTTGAAAAAATAAAGTTTCCCCCCCCCCCAAAATTAAAAGTTTCAAGTAAAAATAAACAAAAATGTCATTTTCCCAAAATAAAGTTTTAAAAAATTGGTAAAAAATAGGGGGAAAAACAAAAGTATACATATTAGGTATCGCCACGTCTGTATCGACTGGCTATATAAACATATCGCATGACCTAACCCCTCAGATGAACACCGTAAAAAATAAAAAAATAAAAACTGTGCTAAATTTAAAAAAAATTGTCACCTTACATCACAAAAAGTACAACAGCAAGCGATCAAAAAGGTGTTTGCCCACCAAAATAGTACCAATCTAACCGTCACCTCATCCCACAAAAAATGAGCCCCTACCTGAGACAATCGCCCAAAACTATGGCTCAGAATATGGAGACACTAAAGCATATTTTTGTTTTTGTTTTAAAAAAGCTGTTATTGTGTAAAACTTACATAAATAAAATAAAAAGTATACATATTTGGTATCGCCGCTTCCGTATCGACCGGCTCTATAAAAATATCACATGACCTAACCCCTCAGATGAATGTTGTAAATAACAAAAAATAAAAACAATGCCAAAACAGCTATTTCTTGTTATCTTGCCTCACAAAAATAGTGCCAATCAAAACGTCATCTCATCCCGCAAAAATCATACCCTATCCAAGGTAATCGCCCAAAAACGTAAAAAATTTTGGCTCTCAGACTATGGAAACACTAAAAAAAATGTTGTTTTTTTTTTCAAAAAGGAAATCATTGTGTAAAACTTACATAAATAAAAAAAGTATACATATTAGGTATCGCCGCGCCCTTATCGACCGGCTCTATAAAAATATCAAATGACCTAACCCCTCAGATGACCACCGTAAAAAATCTTAATTAAAAACTGTGCTAAATAAGCAATTTTTGGTCACCTTACCTCACAAAAAGTGTAATATCAAGTGATCAAAAAAGTCACACGCACCCCAAAATAGTGCCAATAAAACTGTCATCTCATCCCGCAAAAATCATACCCTACCCAAGGTAATTGCCCAAAAACTGAAAAAAAATATATGGCTCTCATACTATGGAAACACTAAAACATGTTTTTTTTTGCTTAAAAAAATAAATCATTGTGTAAAACTTACATTAAAAAAAGGATACATATTAGGTATCGCCGCATCCGTGACAACCTAGTCTATAAAAATATCACATGATCTAACCTGTCAGATGTATGTTCTAAATAACAAAAAATAAAAACAGTGCCAAAACAGCTATTTCTTGTTATCTTGCCTCACAAAAAGTGTAATATAGAGCAACCAAAAATCATATGTACCCTAAACTAGTACCAACAATACTGCCACCCTATCCCGTAGTTTCAAAAATGGGGCCACTTTTTTGGAGTTTCTACTCTAGGGGTGCATCAGGGGGGCTTCAAATGGGACATGGTGTAAAAAAAAACAGTCCAGCAAAATCTGCCTTCCAAAAACCGTATATGATATTCCTTTCCTTCTGCGCCCTGCCGTGTGCCCGTACAGTAGTTTACTACCACATATGGGGTGTTTCTGTAAACTATATATGTTGGCTGTTAACCCTTGCTTTGTAACTGTTAAAAAAATTATTAAAATGGAAAATCTGCCAAAATAGTGAAATTTTAAAATTGTATCTCTATTTTCCATTAATTCTTGTGGAACACTTAAAGGGTTAACAAAGTTTGTAAAATCAGTTTTGAATACCTGGAGGGGTGTAGTTTATAGAATGACGTCATTGTTGGGTGGTTTCTATTATGTAAGCCTCGCAAAGTGACTTCAGACCTGAACTGGTCCCTAAAAATTGGGTTTTTGAAAATGTCTGAAAAATTTCAAGATTTGCTTCTAAACTTCTAAGCCTTGTAACATCCCCCAAAAATAAAATATCATTCCCAAAATGATCCGAACATGAAGTAGACATGTGGGGAATGTAAAGTAATAACTATTTTTGGAGGTATTACTATGTATTATAGAAGTAGAGAAATTGAAACTTTGCTATTTTTTACACATTTTTGGTAAATTTGTTATTATTATATTATAAATAAAAATGATTTTTTTTTTTTACTTCATTTTACCAGTGTCATGAAGTACAATATGTGACGAAAAACACAATCTCAAATGGCCTGGATAAGTCAAAGCGTTTTAAAGTTATCAGCACTTAAAGTGACACTGGTCAGATTTGCAAAAAATGGCCAAGTCCTTAAGGTGTTAAAATAACTGAAAATATAAAAAATTGGATTAAAAACATGGCTAATGAAATCCCCCCTCTAGAAGAAAAACAATATTGATAATAGTTGAAATTCAATAACACATGGTTGTCACTGGTGTTGAATTCCTCCGAGGCCCCAACAATTATTTATTCACCGTACAGAAAAGAACAAATAAGTATGTGGCTGCAGGTGGATTACACAGTCATTGGATATCAATTTTACAACAGGCCAGTGTACTACAGGCCCCAAAAATTATGCATTCAGCAGACAGAAAAGAACAAGTATGTGGCTAGAGGTAGATTACACGGTCATTGGATATAAATTTTTACAGCAGACCAGTGGACTACAGGCCCCAAAAATTATGCATTCAGCAGACAGGAAAGAAGAATTAAGTATGTGGCTGGAGGTAGATTACACGGTCATTGGATATCAATTTTACAGAAGACCAGTGTACTACGGCCCCAAAAATGATGCATTCAGCGGACAGAAAAGAACAAGCAAGAATGTGGTTGGAGGTAGATTACACGGTCATTGGATATCAATTTTACAGCAGGCAGTGGACTACAGGCCCCAAAAATTATGATTTCAGCAGACAGAAAAGAACAAGTAAGTATGTGGCTGGAGGTAGATTACACGGTCATTGGATGTCAATTTTATAGCAGGCCAGTGGACTATAGGCCCCAAAAATGATGCAAACACTGTACAGAAAAGAACAAGTAAGTATGTGGCTGTAGGTAGATTACACAGCCATTGGATATCAATTTTACTGCAGGCCAGTGTATTACAGGTCCAAAAAATTATGCATTCACAGTACAGAAAAGAAGTAAGTATGTGGCTGGAGGTCTATTAGACGGTCAATGGATATCAATATTACTAAAGGCCAGTACAAATATAGGTCAAATACATATGTTTAAAAGAACTAAAAATATAAAATTGGATTAAAAACATGGCTAACAAAATCCCCTCTATTGAAAAAAACTCTAATGATAATAGTTGAAACATGTAGTCTTCACAGGTGTTGAATTCCTCCGAAGCCTAAAACATTAGTCATTAACCAGACAGAAAAGGCCTTTTATGCCACTGTATTTACCTAAGACAGGAACCATTATTAGTTCTGGGTGGTGGTGGATATTTGTGGGCTGTCATGGAGAAATTCAATTAAACTTGGTCAGACAATCGACGAGGGGCACGCAAAGAGTTCTGTGGCAAATAGTGCGAGCTCTGGCCACAGGTCAAGTCTGCACACCTAGTAGTCCACGGGTTCCGCGCTTCTCAGAGCGCCCACATCGGCCGTTAACCCGATGTAGTCGGACACTTGTCAGTCTAAGCGTTCCCTAAGGCTGGATCCGGAGGGCGGCTGTCAATGGGATGGCTGCAAGAATGATCTCATATCCGAAGTGACCAACACATCTTCAAACCGCCCTCTTCTTGCATGCACTGTTGGAGTGGTACCCGCAACTGTTTCGCTGTGAGTGGAAAATCCTCTGCCAGCGCCCCCAAAAGCAGAATGCAGCATTTCTTGAAGCAAGGCCTGGAAGTGCTGCATTCTGGCAGCCCTCTGTGATGCTGGTAACCTGTCTGCCATTTTGTGTTTGTACCGGAGGTCTAAGTACGTTGCCACCAAGTACTGGTCCTTGCCCTTTATGCTTTCTATATGGGGGGTTCCTCTTCAAACACTGGAGCATGAAGGCCCCCATGTGCACTAAACTGGAAGCGGTGGAGTGGCTTGGCTCCTTCTCATCGCGTAAGGTACAATGTCACTGATGGCACCTTGGCTGCAACTGACCAGTTTGGTGATCTCGTCAAATGGCCGCAGAAGTCTGCATGCATCACGCATGAGCAGCCACTGGCGCTGTGGGAAAAAAACAAGCTCCCCAGAACCTGTCCTGCCACCGAGTTCGCACAGGTAGTCGTTAGCTGCACGTTTCTGCTGGAGCAGCCTATCAAGCATATACAGTGGAGTTCCAGTGTGTCAGGCAGTCACAAATCAGACGTCTGACGGGCAGGTGGTATCGCCGCTGAACGTCAGCAAGCCGAGCCATTGTTGTGTAAGATCTTCTAAAAAGGCCAGAGATTTTCCTGGCCTGCCGCAAGACGTCCTGGCCCCCGGGGAATTTGGCAACGAATCACTGCACGACTAAGTTCAGGATGTGTGCCATGCACGGCACGTGTGTAATTTTTTCCCTGTTTTAGCATGCTCAGCAGATTGGCACCGTTGTCGCACACCACTTTACCAACTGTCAAATTGAGCGGGGTTAGCCACTGATCGGCCTGTGACTGCAAAGCTGAAAGGATTGCAGGACCAGTGTGGCTCTTGGCTTCCAGGCACAACAGCCGCAGCACAGTATGGTAACGTCTCACCTGGCTTGTCAAATAGGTTCTGGGGAGCTTGGGGGCGCAGAGGAATAGGCAGTAGCAGTGGAAAAGGAGAAGTCAGCCGAGGAAGAGACGGGGGATGGAGTAGGAGGAGGAGAAGAAGAGGCAGGCCTGCATGAATACCGTGGCGGTAACACCAAATCCACACGGGTGCCATGGGTTGCATGCTTGAAAGCCGTCAGAAGGTTAACCTAGTGGGCAGAAAAAGTTATGTACCTTCCCTGCCCGTGTTTGCTAGGCCACATGTCTATGTTCAGATGTATCTTGGCACCGACAACGTGTGCCAAAGATACATTCACTTGCTGCTGAATGTGGCCATATAGCTCCAGGATGCCTTTCTGGGAGAAATATTTCCTTCCGGGGACCTTCCATCGCGGTGTGCCAATGGCCACGACTTTTCTAAAGGCTTCCGAGTCCACCAGTTTATATGGCAGTAGTTAGCGGGCTAACAGTTCCAACAAGCCAGCGGTCATCTGTTGGGCAAGAGGGTTATCCGGCATAATCATCTTTTTACACTCGAACATTTGGGGTTACGGAAGCCTGCCTTTTGCCACATGAACGTGATGACGGCATGGTGGAAGGTGGAGTGGAGGACAAATGGGAGGAGAAAGGAGAAGGAGAAGAGGCAGTACGTGGAGCGCCGGGAGTGTGGCTTTGTGAGTTATGACGGTGTTGCTCCCACTGGGCCCGGTGATGGGAGGCCAGGTGCCTTTTTAAAGGGACACTGACAGGCCCAATAAGCATATTTAGCTATATATATATATGACTGCACAGGTCTTCTAATGTGTAATAAAAACATATAAGTATACCCCCTGTCCAGCTTATAAATGCAGTAAACTGATGTTTTATAACCTGATAGAATTGTCTTTTTTCTGCCCAAGGGGCGGCGTTTCAGTTCACTTGCGCCCAGCCAGCCTCGCCCTAACCGCCGTTTTGAAGCGCCGCCCAGCTCATCAATATTCACTTTGCTGGGCGGCCTCAGATGTGTTTGAAGCGCTGCTCAGAAGAGTGCCCGGCGCAGAACGTAGAGGCTGAAGCGGCATCAAAGAAGCAGAGGGGACGCAGGCGCGATGCGATCCCGCCCAATGAGGGTGCCTTGCGCATGCGCTGAAGCTGAAATGGAGTCCGATGCCCATAGCTTTCTATTGGGCATGCGCCGGATCTCGGAAGGTCGGGGACAGCAGAAGCCGCCCAGCGAAGTGAATATTGATGAGCTGGGCGCCGCTTCAAAACGGCGGTTGGGGCGAGGCTGGCTGGGCGCAAGTGAACTGAAACGCCGCCCCTTGGGCAGAAAGAAGTCATATATATAGCTAAATATGCTTATTGGGCCTGTCAGTGTCCCTTTAAGGTGGTCGTCCCTAGGTGAGTGTTTAACTTACCACGACTTATGTGTTCACAGCACAGGCTGCAGATGGCAACACTATTGTCTGCAGCGGACACGTTAAAAAAAGCCCACACTGCGAGTCATGTGCCGGCGTCCTGGTAGTGCCAGAATTGACCGTCCATGGTGGATGGCTCACTCCAGATACATTTGCAGTCTGCTTTTTGCCTCCTGTGCCCTGCGAGCTCTGCCTGCTTCTCCTCCTTATCATCCCTATGTGCTGCTCCATCTCTCCGTCTGGACTCCCCTCCTCTTCCTCTCTTGTGGGCACCCACGTGACGTCCATAGACACGTCATCATCATCACCTTCACCAACACTGACATTAGAGATCTCAGAGTAGACAGCAACAGCGGGGACCACCCTTCTTGGGCTGACCTTGGTACTGTCATTAGACTGCTGGGTGGCGACCGTTGATACATCCGCTATCTGATCTGATGCCAAGAATGGCTGCGCATCGGTAAGGACTTGAGCGGAGGGGATATGGTGGTGGTGGTGTCTTTGGGTGTGCACACAGCAGAGAGTGAAGAGGGTGCAGATAGAGAGGATGAGGAGGGTGCAGAAGCGGACGGCTGAGTGAGCCACTCAACCAAGTCTGGTGCGTCCTTTGACTTAATCGCACGCACCTTCTGCAATTTCCTACTTAGGCTCCGGCCTGGTGCACCTGCCCAACCCCTACCACCCCTGCGTAAAGGCCTGCCTCTTCCTCTGCCTGTCATTTTCAAAATGAACCTGTGACAAAAGTCCCTATAGAAGAGCAGTATTTGTTGAAGAAGGTATATCACACCCCTGCCTCAATCACTTTTTTGGGGGGGCAACTGGTATATCACAACAGTAGAAATTATTGATTCCAATAGCGTTTGTCATTCTGTGTAGCTGCGGTAACGCAGCAAAACCGCTAACAAATGCTGCACTACCCAGATGCGCTGTATAGAAAGTATATTATTGGTATATAACACCCCTGCCTCAATCACTTTTTTGTACAGGGCAACTGGTATATCACACCAGTAGAAATTATTTGTTACAATAGCGTTTGTCACTCTGTAGCTGCGGTAATACAGTGAAACCGCAAACAAATGCTGCACTACCCAAATGCACTATATAGAACGTATATTATTGGTATATAACACCCCTGCCTTAATCACTTTTTGGGGGGAGCAATTGGTATATCACACCAGTTTAAATTATTTGTTCCAAGAGCACTTGCCCCTCTGTATAGCTGCAGTATCGCAGCAAAACCGCACAAATCTGCTGCACCATACAAATGCACTATAATATAGTTTCTATGTTAGAAAGTATATTATAAGTATATCACACCCCTCAGTAAGTCACACCTAACAATAGCACACCTATACCAGTCCTTAAAAGGACTTTTGTGGCCCTATTAGCTAGTGTTTGGTGCTCCTAACAGTCTGTCCCTACTCCACACAGCAACCTCTCCCTACACTGGCAAAAGACTGAATATAAAATTGCGGCCAGATCAGGTTTATTTATAATGTAAGGGGTATGTCCATGTGCTAAAACATCTCAATTGGCTGTCCTGTACCACCTGATGGCTGTGTCATTGGTCAAAGTTCTTCACAATGTAAAAGAATATGGCGCTGGCGGACATTGCAAAATGTTCGCCTGTTCGGCGAACCGTGAACAAGCAAAGTTTGCCAGAAAGCGACCGCTGGGCGAACCACAAAGACATCTCTACTCCTCATCCTCTGTATCTGCACCCTTCTCACTCTCTGCTGTGTGCACCCCCAAAGACACCACCATAGCCCCTCCACTCGAGTCAGAGGAATTATTTTCCCATTCATTCCCAGACCTTACCGATGCGCAGCTATTCTTGACATCGGATAAGGAAGAGGAGGTAGCAACGGCCGCCTCCCAGCGGTCTCACCACAGTACCCAGATCAGCCCATGGTGGGAGGTCCCTGCTGTTGCTGCTTACTCCGAGATCTAAAAATGTCAGTGGTGGTAAAGTTGACCATGATGACGTGTCGATGGACTTCACGCGGTGTAGCTGGCCAGCTAAGACCTGTCCAAGGTTGCTAACATAGCTTATATGTTTATACAGCTAGACCTGCCAATAACCTTAATACAGCTCCTATGTGTGTTAAAGACAAAAACAGAGTTATTTACAGTGACTTTATGTTTGGATGTCATATAACTGTTATATATATTAAGTTCACAGAAGCAGAAAAGATAATATGCCTTTAAGATTCATTATATGGATGTGAGGTAAGCTCAATGACAAAGCAGAAACAATAGAAAGCATAGAGTTAAACCGTTGTTGCTGGGCAGGAGTCTAGACCAGTTACAGCCAGCCTCACACACAGCAGGAGTTTTTACCAATCACAGCCAGACTCACACACAACCTGTATGGGAAAATCCCTAGCAGAAGCTGCTAGAAATTATTATTCACCAGAGAGAGACGCTGAACAGACATTCACTCCACTAAGAGCTGTGTTTTATGGAATCAGAGAGGCCAAAATAGGAATTTAAAACAGCTATATAATGTTCCTATTGTTAAAGGGGGTGTCTGGGATTGGGGACATTTGTCTATTAGTAGTCTAATAACATAAACATTACAAACATACATGTGGTACCTTTAGAACATATTGCTGAAGCACTGTTTTCCTCCTTTCAATTCATGGCCGGAAGTGAGTATTTTCTTATCTTCAGTGACGTACCGGGTCCCTGGCAGGTGAGCAAAGCCTCCTCTTCCTCTGCTCAGAGAGCCCGGTGACATCACTGGCAGTCTAGATAATTATGCAGAGAGGTTGGAGGGGCGGTAACTTGTCTGGCCGGCATTGCGCTAAGGCCCGCCCCAGTCGGTGATTACAATGAATGGAGGAGGATTACTATGCTTGTTAGTATAGAAAACTCCTCCCATCAGAATTACTAGCTAATGGGGCAGAAGGCTTTAGAAATGAGGAATTCCTTTCACCACAGCACCACAGGATGACATGGCCATGTTAATTGCATACATTGCATTTAGACAATGGCATGTTGAGTGTGTAAAAAAAAAAAACAATGGCTCAGTTGCCAGGTCAGTATATAAGGTTTACCTTGAAATATGTTTATATATGTGTGTATATATATATATATATATATATATATATATATGTAAAAGAAGAAAGATGAGCAGCACACAAATCACAGGGGTGCAATTCCTTGAAGCAGACCACGGACTTGATCCAATTTTGTATATGTATAGAAAAATCCAAGGCATCATACAAATAACGGTGAAAATAATTGGGTATTTATTCCCCCATGTGTAGACAGCAACGTTTCAGCTCTCTCAATGGAGCCTTTGTCAAGCCATGACTTGACAAAGGCTCCATTGCGAGAGCTGAAACGTTGCTGTCTACACATGGGGGAATAAATACCCTATTTTTTCACCGTTATTTGTGTGCTGCCTTGGATTTTTCTATACATATATATATATAGATATAGATGGGAGCGTGCCCCTTACAGTGTGACGGTGTCTGGTATGTTTATGGATGCATGTGGGAGCATGCCCCTTACAGTGTGACGGTGTCAGGTATGTTTATGGATGCATGTGGGAGCGTGCCCCTTACAGTGTGACGGTGTCTGGTATGTTTATGGATGCATGTGGGAACGTGCCCCTTACAGTTTGACAGTGTCCGGTATGTTTATGGATGTGTGTGGGAGCATGCCCCTTACAGTGTGACGGTGTCCGGTATGTTTATGGATGCATGTGGGAGCGTTCCCCTTATAGTGTGATGGTGTCCGGTATGTTTATGGATGCATGTGGGAGTGTGTCCCTTACAGTGTGACGGTGTCCGGTATGTTTATGGATACATGTGGGAGCGTGCCCCCTATAGTGTGATAATGTCAGGTGTGTTTATAGATACATGTGGGCAGGGCTTTTTTTCTGGCGGAACGCCCCGGAACGGCGTTCCGCCACCTATTTTCTCCGACTCGCCCCGTCCCCTTTAGTTACTGGGCCCAGCCGGCCCGCTGCTTAGGCTACGCCGCTGCTTACTTAGACAGTTTACAATCATGATTGCTCGCCTCTCAGTCCCTGGCCCTGCAGCCTCCGGCTCTCCAGCTCCTGCCCAGCTCCCGACCACCACTGACAGCGGCGGAGAGAGCCAAGGAGACGGCAATTCTAGAGTGGCCCCAAACCCTGCCCCCAGGCCGACTCCATTGCAGCCTGTCTGCGGCCCCAGACCCGGGACCCCCCGCCTCCAGCTCCACTGACAGGCCCGCCCAGCAGGCAGGGCGGCTGCTGGAGGCGCGGGCGGCAGTTTAGTGTTGTGGGGTGTCGCCACGAGCAAGAGGCAGAGGCACCAGGCAGGAAAAGGAAAAAGGTAATTTTTTATTTATTTAATTTTTAAATTAAAAAAGATTGAATTGGCCAATTAGGGGAACAGGAACAGAGAAGGAAGGGGCCAGGCCAGGCTGTGCTGAGCAGGCAGGGCGCCTGATGGAGGCGCGGGTGGCAGTTTAGTGTTGTGGGGTGTCGCCACGAGCAAGAGGCAGAGGCACCAGGCAGGAAAAGGAAAAAGGTAATTTTTCATTTATTTCATTTTTAAATTAAAAAAGATTGAATTGGCCAATTAGGGGAACAGGAACAGGGAAGGAAGGGGCCAGGCCAGGCTGTGCTGCCCATGTATGGACTAGGGTGGCCACGGGCACTGGCAGCCTGGCTGTCACGACCGTCTCTGGCAATGGCATTGTGGCACTAGGCAAGGCAGGCAGTGGCACTGGCACACTACTTGGGGCGGCAGGCCCCCCTTGTGCCACTGCCTGCCTTGCCTGCCAGTGCCCTAGTCCACACATGGGCGGCGCAGCCGGGCCCCATCCTTCCCCCAAGTAATGTGCCACTGCCTGCCAGTGCCCTAGTCCACACATGGCCGGCACAGCCGAGCCCCATCCTAAGTTCCCCCAAGCTGGGGGAACTTAGGATGGGGCCCGGCTTTGCCGGCCATGTGTTGCAACTGGCAACTAGTGTCACTGGCAGGCAAGGCAGGCACACTACATGAGGGAAGGATGGGGCCAGGCTGCGCTGGTGTTGTAAAATTTTAACCGAACTATAAAATTTTCCTACCCCTGCCACGTGACTTCCAGTTGGCACGCCCCTACGCGCAGGGACACAGCGCGTGCACCCAACCGCAATGCGCCGTCAGGGGTATGGAGATTTCATGGTCTTTCTACTTGTGAAATCTCCATCCTGCCCTGTGCAGGGAGGATAATAAGATTTTAAGTTATTATCCTCCATGCACATGGCGAGATGGAGATTTTACTTGCATCCCTGTTCTCTAAAGGGGTGGTTTTAGGGGGCGGTCCTAGGGGTGGGTAGGGGCGTGGCCAGGGGAGGGGGGGTGAGTTCCACCACCTTTTCTCTGAGAAAATAAGCCCTGCATGTGGGAGTGTGCCCCTTACAGTGTGACACTGTCCGGTTGTCTCTCTGCTTTGCAAACACTGAGCACATGACAGATGCCAAAGATAGAGCAAGGAGAAGTTTAGGGGCATACATATGGGGGAGGAATATGAGGCAAGAGAATGAATATGTATGAGGGGGCGGATAGAAGGAGGAGTGGAGGCTGTGCAGGATGCATGAATATATATGAGGGGGCGGATCGAAGGAGGAGTGGAGGCTGTGCAGGATGCATGAATATGTATGAGGGGGGAGGGTGCAGGGACACGATGTTAGACAGGAGAAGCACTGGGACCCACAGTGCAGTACAGCAGGAAGTGAAGGAACAGATAAACAGATATGTAAACAATGTGTTCAGGACTGTAGGAGCCATGCTCCAGAGTAAAAGATACCTCAAACCACCTTGGGAACATAGACTTGGCTACTAAAGGTGAGTAAGATGTTTTAACAAAAATAAGTTTGATCCCGGACAACCCCTTTAAAGAGGACCTTTCACTAGTTTAAAAACTAACTATATCAGTGGGCAGAGCGGCGCCCAGGGGTCCCCCTGCACTTATTAGTATGTCTGGGCGCCGCTCCGTTCGCCCGGGATAGGCTCCGGTGTCTGCAGCTCCCTCTGTTGTACTGGACGGATTTTTTGTATTAGGCGTGTCCCTTGCTGCAGCGCTCGCCAATCGCAGCGCACAGCTCATAGCCAGGACGCCACGGACCGCACGTAGACTCGATTTATCCTACAGGGGCTACAATATCTCATCGGTCGTCTGGAGGGGTAATGTAACTAGCATTGTTACTATTCATCTATATATGCCCTAACTGGACACTTGTTGACCATACTAATACGGAGCCCGTCTGTACCGAGTCAGTAC
This sequence comes from Bufo gargarizans, assembly GCF_014858855.1. NCBI lineage: Eukaryota > Metazoa > Chordata > Amphibia > Anura > Bufonidae > Bufo > Bufo gargarizans. The sequence continues at coordinate 415,103,723 of NC_058082.1, forward strand.
GTTGCAGCGGTACACGTCAGCAGGCCGTAAGCAACATATTTGTGGCGAATGAACATCATCCTCTGTCTGGAACGCTGAATTTACATTGCAAAGTGGCATACATGCATATATTTTCGTGACAGTGTGGACTGGAGCGGAATTAGCTGGAAAAAAACAGTCATTTTCTTGCCCTATTGTGGGACTATCCGTGTTATCACAACGAGGTGTTAGCAACAGTCTTTATCACGAGCAGTCAGCTGGTCAGCCGATTATGCTGCATTATCAGCGACCTATACTAGACTGATTGCTATTTGCCATTTTAAAGATTGTGCATTGTCATAAAAGATTGTGTATTGTCATTGTCATTTAGGCGCCTTTTGTGTGTGGTAATATATGATATGTATGATGCATTTTATTGTTATGTTAATCGGTAATGAATTTAGCAATAGTTAGACCGCATCCATCGTCCATCTGTGTCCATTTGGTTCCAGGTAATTGAGTGCCCCCTACATTAATTTATCACTTACTATTTTCCCATTGCAACCAGGGGTAGGCCGCAAGGGGTGTGCACCGGTCCCAGACGGCATAGGAGGTTGAGCCACTGTAAAATTTCCATTTCCATATATGAAGAAAATTTGAAGTTAATAAAGACGATTTTTCAAACATTTGGTATGCTCTTTAAACCTACTGTTTCCATAGAACAGCACTAGAGGAATTACAGAGTAATAGATCGTCTGGTTAGATTAAAAATCAGAGATATCAGAATTCTTCTAATGTCACAGCGCATAAGGCGCTTCATAGTGCTGCGCCTGCCACCGTGGGGGCCCACAAGAGAGGAAGAGGAGGGAGGTTTAGAGGGAGAGATGGACCAGCAGATAGGAAGGAGAAGTGCAATGAGCCAGACCGTGGGTGCAGTTACACGGACACCAATTATGCAGTGGGTCAGGATATGGGTATAATAGTCTATGGTTTGTTTGTGACGCCAATTGCAGCGTGCGCAGGGTACAGTCTCAGGGCCCTTTAAGATGTAACTCACGTACCAGGCTAGGAATGTCAGAGTGGTGTAATGTCTTTGTATAATAGTGGGTATAGTGTCAACAGTGTCTCCTACCTGGGTACGGCTGGACTCCTGGATCCTGGCTCACTTGCAATAAAATAAATGTGCTGCTAGTAGGAGTAATTGAGGGATTTGCAGCAATAATTGAGATCCAGACTTGGAATAAAGTTCAAACTTGTCTTTACTATAAGCAGCTTTCATCCAAGTGAGATACAGCAATAGTCTTGGGTCCAAGCAGGTATTGGCAATGTGTGGCAGGGATCTGTCTTCTTGTTTTATCATGTGCCTGGAGCTCTCTGCAGGATAAGTCGTCTGCTTGTGGCTCTGTAATGTGGCAGGAATTGCTATCTTCTGCTGTCTTGGGGACTGACTAGCTGAGGAGGAATTTGGCTTCTCCTGATCTCTGGAAGGTACTCACAGGTGTGCTCACAGGGTATGCTTCTTCCTGGAATACTGGAGGTGGCTGCTTGCTTTGAACCAGCTGAGGCTGAAAGGCTCAGACTGGGAATGGTGATCTTTTGTCTCAGCCGAGACAAGAGACTGGCTTGGATCCCTAGAACTGGGAGCTCCTACACACACAGTCTTCCCCATGCAGGGAGAGCTGGAACACACTGGATCTAACTGGTTTTTCCTCCCTTGCTGCAGGGTGTGGGAAACTCCACTTCCCTTAAGCAGGGGGGCAGAACAGAACTGGAATGTTCCATTCTGAATGGCCATAACATTAAAACTATTCCTACCAGCGCCGCTGCCACCTGCTGGTAGACCTGAAACATTACAAGGAAAATATCACATTTTAAATGGTTTTATCTGCACAGTTGTGAATGACATGAGCGAAATCACATCAGATAACCGTGTTAATGCTCTTAGCAGATAGTAGCGGGGTAAAAGCGTTTAGTAACCCAACACTGGGGTGTTACAGAAGCAGGCAGAACTTACATTGCACAGGAGGGAAAAACCAGACTGCTAATGTATCAGGAGCGAGCCATCAACCATATATGGTCACATCTGGCGCTCCCAGGATGTCGGCACATGGTTCCGCAGTGTGGGCTATTTTTAACGTGTCCGCTGCAGACAATAGTGTTGCCCTCTGCAGCCTGTGCTGTGAACGCCAAAGTCACGGTAAGCCCAACACTCACCTAGGGACAACCGCTTTAAGAAGTCACCTGGCCTCCCATCACCGATCCCAGTGGGAGCAACACAAAGCCACACTTCCAGCGCTCCACATTCTGCCTCTTCTCCTCTCTCCTCCCATTTGTCCTCCTCTCCACCTTCCACCATGCTGTCGTCGCATTCATCTGGCAGAAGGCAGGGTTTCATGGCACACATGTTCAAGTGTAAAAAGTTGATAACGCTGGATAACCCTCTTGGCCAATGGCTGACCGCTGGCTTGTCGGAACTGCTAGCCCGCCAACTACTGCCATATAAACTGGTGGACTGGGAGGCCTTTAGAAAATTTGTGGCCATTGGCACACTGCAATGGAAGGTCCCCGGAAGGAAATATTTCTCCCAGAATGGCATCCCAGAGCTATATGGCCAAGTTCAGTGGAAAGTGAATATATCTTTGGCACACAGTGTCGGTGCCAAGATACATCTGATGACAGACATAAGATCTAGCAAACATGGGCAGGGAAGGTACATAACTTTTACTGCCCACTGGGTGAACCTTCTGATGGCTATCAAGCAAGTAACCTGTGGCTCCCGTGTGGATTTGGTGTTGCCACCACGGATTGCATGAAGTTCTGCCTCTTCTCCTCCTTCTACTCTATCCTCCGTTTCCTCCTCGGCTGACTCCTCCTTTTCCACTGCTACCGCCTCTTCCGCTGCGCCCCCAAGCTCCCCAGAACATATTTGACGTGCCAGGTGAGATGTTGCCATGCTGCGGCTGTTGTGCCTGGAAGCCAAGAGCCTCATCAGTCCTGCACTGCTTTCAGCTCTGTGGGGCCCAGGCCGATCAGTAGGTAACTCTGCTCAATTTGACAGTTGGTAAAGTGGTGTGTGACAACGGTGCCAATCTGCTGAGCGTGCTGAAACAAGGCAAAATGACACGACTGTTGGTACTCAGGGAAACACCGGGTTAGGATAAGACCTACCTTCAGGCCCCCCCCCATACCCCATTTATCTTAAAACAAAAGAACACGGACACCGCTCAACTGTTTTAACTCTCTCTTTACTGGGTGATTGTCGGCCACAGCTCACGTTAAACAGGCACATTTAAACTCCTCCTCCAACCACTCCTTCTGTGCGGTGTGCCAACCCCTGAACACCAGAGGGCACGTGCGCCAACTCAGCTCCGATTATGTTCCTGTTCTCCACATTGCCGCCAGCTGTGACTTCCGAATTCCGCAACAACTTCGAACCTCGAAAAAGAAAAACAACATGACCAACCAAACACAAGGCAAACCAACACCATCAAAGGGGAGGGAGGGCGGGACAGCTTGCCTTCTCCGAAAAGAGGAAGAGGCAGGGGCAGAAGGGGGCGTATATATACCCCTAGCAGCAACCACCTCCCCTTCCTGCTTCCCGGTAATACCACCCTCCATTAACTCCTCACACTCTTTTCCCGGCACCATTAACCCTGCCTTCCCCAAACCTGCCGTAAGGAAGATCAGGGGGCCTGCCATATCCTAATAAGGTTAAAGGGGGGACACCACCAGTCCCTCATCACCCTCCTTAAACTGTCGGGTGCTCTCCAGACTGTTGGTACTCAGGGAAACACCGGGTTAGGATAAGACCTACCTTCAGGCCCCCCCCCATACCCCATTTATCTTAAAACAAAAGAACACGGACACCGCTCAACTGTTTTAACTCTCTCTTTACTGGGTGATTGTCGGCCACAGCTCACGTTAAACAGGCACATTTAAACTCCTCCTCCAACCACTCCTTCTGTGCGGTGTGCCAACCCCTGAACACCAGAGGGCACGTGCGCCAACTCAGCTCCGATTATGTTCCTGTTCTCCACATTGCCGCCACGGAGGAGGCCGATTATACAGGACTCCGACCACCACCCAGCAAAAAGAAGCCCTGCTCAATGCCGTCCTGAAGGCCAGACAAAAATATATCTAGCCCAATCTCCGTCAGATGGACCCCATCCGGCCTCATCAAGGCCCTATTGTCACCCTCCAACTGCCGATGACGAACCGTGACACCACCACGAGAGCGCACAAAGCGCGAGATACGAGCATTCAGAGTCCTCCGGCCCCTCTCCAGAGCCTCACCGTCCCGGGCCCCATGCCACACCACCCGGGGCACCACCTCCGACCACACGATAACCAACTCTCTAAAGAAAGCCGGAAACCTCTCCAGGTCCGAACGCATGAGCGCCATCAATTCAGTAAGTCGCAGGGCGCAAAGATCGTTCCCGCCCGCATGGATCACCAGCACCACCGGTCCCACGGATCGGAGACCAATGTCAACCACCTCAGGCAACAGTTGAGACCACCTAAGGCCCCGTATCCCCTTCCAAAACACCTCTACTTCCCTGAATCCAAGGCTCCGACCTCCAGGCCGTCGTTCCGCCCGTTGCGCAGCCCAAAATATATAAGAATGGCCCAACAGCCAAACCACCGGCCGAACAGCACCATGTGCCTGCCAAGTTGCCGGCGTCACGGACGCACTCACGAGGGATAGCAGCTGCTGGCCACCAGCCGCCACAGGAACTGAGGGCACTCCTGCCCATCCGATTGCGCCTCCGGAAGAAGCTCCCGAAACACCTGCCAATTGAAGCGAGAAAGAGCATCAGCGACACGATTATCGACTCCCGGAACATGCCTGGCCCGGAAGTAAATGTTGCGCTCTAGACAACGGAGCACCAAATGCCGCAGCAACGCCAACACCGGGAGGGACGAGGACGACAAACGATTAATACATTGAACTGTCCCTAGATTATCCGACCAAAAACAAACATGCCGGTTCGCTAAACGGTCACCCCAAATCTCCACCGCCACCACTATAGGGAACAGCTCCAACAGAGTCAAATTCCTAACAAGCCCCAGGGCGCGCCACTCCTCAGGCCAGGGGGCCGCACACCACTCCGTACCCAGTATCGTACCAAAGCCACAAGAGCCAGCCGCATCAGACCACAACGCCATTTCCGAGTTCGAAACCACCTCTGCAATAAAGCAAGTATGCCCATTGTAGGCACCCAAAAAGGAACTCCACACCCTCAAATCCGCCTTCATCGAGCTCGTAAGCCGAATACGATGCCGAGGGGCCCGGGCTCCCCGCGTCGCCAAAGAGAGGCGACGCGAAAAAACCCGACCCATAGGCATGACCCGACACGCAAAACAAAGCAAACCCAAAAGGGACTGGAGTTGCCGCAAGGTAACCTTCCGCACCGCCAAAAAACCCTCAATCAACCCCACCAAGGCACTCAACTTGTCCCCCGGAAGCCGAAAAACCATTGCAACCGAATCAATTTCGATCCCCAAAAAGGAAAGGCAAGTAACCGGGCCCTCCGTCTTCTCAACCGAAATAGGGACTCCAAAGCGAGCCATTAACCGCAAAAACGTGGACAGCAAGAATTGACAGCCGTCACTCTCCTGTGAGCCCACAAAAAGGAAATCGTCGAGATAGTGAATCACAGACGACAACCCCGACTCAACACGGACAACCCATTCCAAGAATGAGCTGAACATTTCGAAATAATGGCACGAGATGGAGCACCCCATAGGTAGACACATATCGTAATAAAAAAGGCCCTCAAAACAACCCCCCAGCAAATGAAAACAATCAGGGTGGATGGGCAACAACCTAAACGCAGATTCAATATCCGATTTCGCCATAAGGGCACCCCGTCCCGCCTTACGCACCAACGCCACAGCCCTATCAAAAGACACATACGTAACGGAGGCCTCCTCAGGAAGGATAGCATCATTCACTGACATACCACGGGGGTGAGACAGATGATGAATAAGGCGAAATTTACCCGCCTCCTTCTTGGGGACCACACCCCACGGCGAAACCCTCAAATTGGAAAAAGGCGGGGCCACAAAGGGGCCAGCCATCCTACCAGCCGAAACCTCCTTCTGCAACTTAGTCTCCAGGACTCCCGGGTGTTCCCTAACAGATATAAGGTTATCAGCGTAAACCGGAGACCGACTAAGAACAAACGGAATGAAAAACCCGTCAGAAAAACCCTCAAACAGGGTCACGGCAGCCTCCCTATTGGGATACCTGCTTAACCACGGTGCCATCTCTACCACGCTGACTGGCGTCCTTATGCTCAAAGGCCAAGGGGGTCCTACCGGGCCTAACCTGGGATCTGGTACACCTACCCGCTGCGTGAGGGCCGCCACAGGCCGAACATTCATGCTTGTATTTACACAAACCGGCATATTTGCAGAAACCCTCATTGAACAACCAGCACGCGCCTGGTCGTCTAACGGCCACCGGCCCCTGGGCTGCCGAGGCCCCGGCACCAGCGGCCGCCCCAGGAAAGGAAGGCGGGCGCTGCGATACCATCAGGCGAAGCCACACATCCGTGGCCTTCACCCCCCAACCCAGCTCCGGCTGAAGCGCCAAACGCCTCCTGAACTCCTCATCATACCTCCACCATGCGCTACCCCCATGAGCCTTATACGCACTATAGATAGTATCCAAATATATGAACAACTCCACACAGCGCTCAGGGTGCCGCTGTCCCATAACGCACCCCAAAACTGCAAACGCCTGCAACCAATTGTTCATAGTCTTGGACACCTTCACCCTCCTATCATAAGGTTTATCCAAGAAACGTTTTTCCCTATCCACCGTGTGCTGGTCAACTGACACCAGAGACCAAATGTCCACATACTGATTGGACCAAATCTTCTCACGCACCGCCTCCTCTAAATGCGAACCCAAAGGGCTAACCCCGCAGAAAAAAGAATCCTTATGCACACCCGCCAGCACCGGTGTGGCCCGGTCAGATGCAGACGACGCCTCCCTCGAATCGGACCCCGGAGCCATCGCCGCGACCAACTCTGGCGCAACCGCCACCGGTGCCGCCGGGGGCAACAAGGCCGGCAATTTGTCCAACAAAGACTTCAATAACACTTCCAAACCCGCAGAGGACCCACCAGCCCCCCACGCCCCAGCATATTGGTACTCACCAGCAGGAGAAGGTACCGGCGCGGCCAATGCAGGTACAGGCACGTCATTCCTGTGCACCGCCAAATTCACCAGGCTGGATGCCCTGGACAGCTCAACAGGGACCGGCCTGTCCCGCCGGGAACGCGGTGTCCGAACAGACTCCCCTGAAGCGCCCGAAGACCCGTCTGAGGACGACGGGGAGCGCCAGCGAGAGGATCTGGACCGCCTACTGCGCCTAGAAGACCGGGAACCGCGCCGCGGACGACGACTGCGGCGACCCCGGCGGCCCCTACTCCTGCCATCAGCTGATGAGGAGGGGGACATGGACACCTCCCTGCGCCTGCGCGAGCGAACAGCAGGGGGAGGAACCGCAGCTGGCTGGGACAGTGGGAGGGCAGGTGGAAGCTGGGAAGGTGGGGGGGTGTATGGGCACAACCCCCGCAGCAGGAAGGGGGGGTGCGGGTAACTGGCTAACCGCCCCCAACCCACCTGGTACAAGCAACATGCCATCCCTATGCCCAGGTACTAAAATAGAGGGAGGAGGAGGAGGGAGAATAGGGGCCTGCTGCGAGTCCGGAGGGGTTAATGACCGCTCGCAATCCTCCTGGGCACTATGGTGGGATCCCATGCCTGCATAAACCCCCGCTCCCCACACTGCCGCGCACCGGGACTGAATCTGCCCAGAAGGCGGAAGCGGAAGGGGCGGGGCTAACTCCGGCCGGCGCGAAACCACTCGCGTCTGCCGCACAGAGGAAGCGCGCCTGCGCGGCGAAACCGGAGCCGAAGCGGCGCCCAGGGAGGGAGGAGGCGAGTGCCCCAAGCGCACAGGAGGCCGGTGAGTACGGCTGGAACGCCGACCCACCGGAACATCAGACTGGGCAATGAGGGGGGGAACAGCCACCTGCGGTGCACTCACCGCCGCCAATGATTCAGGCGCAGGAGGGAGAGAAGAAGCGGGAGTGCTCAAGCCGCTCAAAAAAGAGCGCAGCCAGCCCTCACCTTCCTCACTAAGCCGTGCCAGGAGAGCATCCCGCAAACGAGCGTCTCCTGCAGCCATACTCTCGGGGGGGACAGGCAGCAAGCAAGAGAACCTACCAGCTTGCCTTCTCCGAAAAGAGGAAGAGGCAGGGGCAGAAGGGGGCGTATATATACCCCTAGCAGCAACCACCTCCCCTTCCTGCTTCCCGGTAATACCACCCTCCATTAACTCCTCACACTCTTTTCCCGGCACCATTAACCCTGCCTTCCCCAAACCTGCCGTAAGGAAGATCAGGGGGCCTGCCATATCCTAATAAGGTTAAAGGGGGGACACCACCAGTCCCTCATCACCCTCCTTAAACTGTCGGGTGCTCTCCAACATGTCGTGCATGGCACACATCCTGAACTTAGTCGTGCAGCGATTCTTTGCCAAATTCCCTGGGGTCCAGTACGTCTCGTGGCAGGCCAGGAAAATCTCTGTCCATTTTAAAAGATCTTCCATTGCTCGCCTTGCTGACGGATCCAGCCTCAGGTAACACCTAGACCGATAGGGGTCCAACTACATCGGTTTAACGGCCAATGTGGATTCTCTGAGAAGCGAGGAACTACTGGACTACTGGGTGTGCAGGTTTGACCTGTGGCCAGAGCTGGCACAATTTGCCATGGAACTCTTGACTTGCCCCTCGTCGAGTGTCCTGTCCGAAAGGACGTTCAGCACAGCAGGGGGGATCGTGACCGATAAGCGCCTAGCTCACGACAGTGTGGACTACCTCACATTTCTAAAAATGAATGAGGTATGGATCTCTGAGGAATTCAACACCTGTGACGACCAAGTGTAATTGAATTTCCTCATGCCAGTCCACACATATCCACCACCACCCAGAACAAAGAATGGTCCTTGTCTTATGTATATGAAGCGGCATAAAATAACTTTTCTGTCAGGTGAATGCCTAATTTTTGAAGCCTCTACTCCAGAAGCCTACAGTAACATATTTATCTAGGGACCGCTTAATCTACTGTATTTTTTGCCCTATAAGACGCACCGGCCCATAAGACGCACATAGGTTTTTAAGGAGGAAAATAATAAAAAAAATATTTTGAACCAAAAGCAGTGCTTTTGGTGGGTTTTGAACTAATGGTAGTCTGTGGATGACACTATTATAGGGGATCTGTGGATGACGCACTGTTATGGGGGTCTGTGGATGGCGCACTGTTATGGGGGATCTTTGGGTGACACTGTTATGGGGGATCTTTGGGTGACACTGTTATGGGGGATCTGTAGGTGACACTGTTATGGGGAATCAGTGGGTGATACTTTTATGGGGGATCAGTGGGTGAAACTATTACGGGGGATCTGTGGGTGACACTGTTATGGGGGATCTGTGGGTGACACTGTTATGGGGATCTCTGGATGGCTGTTATTGGGGTCTCTGCATGGCACTGTTATGGGGATCTGTGGATGACACATATATAGCATCTTATGCTATGTGTCATCCACAGATCCCCTCCATAACAGTGTCCCTGTAGTGTGAATGATCGGGTAATCAGCACCTGTATACTTACAAGCGCTCGGTAGCAGAGAGGAGGGAGGAGGCAGGCAGGAAGGACGGGCGCTGGCAGCATGAGACACTACGTCACGCTCCTGCGCCACCCACTTTATGAATAAAGCAGGCGGCGTGGGCGGGGCCCGTGCAGTAGAATACAGTCACTTCACGGGCCCCGCTGTCATTATAAAAGCAGATGCCGGCCCCCAGCCCCTCCTCCCTCTCAGCTGATACACCCACCGCGCGGCTTCTTGGCATGGCGTATCATTGAAAATTCGCCAAAATGCAGCATTCACCCTATAAGACACACTGCTATTTTTCACCCACTTTGGGGGGGAGGGGGGGGAGTGCGTTTTGTAGGGCGAAAAATACGGTACCTCCAGCCACATAATCACAAGTTCTTTTCTGTCAGGTGAATGCCTAATTTTGGGGGCCTGTACTCCAGTGGCCTACAGTAATTTTTTTATCCGGTGACAGCCTAATGTACCTCTAGCCACATCATCACAAGTTTTTTTCTATTAGGTAAATGCCCAATTTTTGGGGCCTGTACTGGCCTACTGTAAATTTTTTATCCGTTACCGCCTAATGTACCTCCAGCCACATCATCACAAGTTCTTTTCTGTCAGATGAATGCCTAATTTTTGGGGCCTGTACTGGCCTACAGTAAACATTTTTTCCAGTGACCGCCTAATGTACCTCCAGCCACACAATCACAATTTCTTTTCTGTAAGGTGAATGCCGAATTTTTGGAGCCTGTACTGGCCTACAGTAAAATTTGTATCCAGAAACCGCCTAATCTACCTCCAGCCACATCATCACAAGATCTTTTCTGTCAGCTTAATGTCTAATTTTTGGGGCCTGTACTGGCCTACAGTAAGCATTTTTTCCAGTGACCGCCTAATGTAACTCCAGCCACATAATCACAAGTTCTTTTCTGTCAGGTGAATGTCAAATTTTTGGGGCCTGTACTCCCGTGGCCTACAGTAAAATTTTTATCCAATGACCGCCTAATGTACCTCCAGCCACATAATCACAAGTTCTTTTCTGTCAGGTTAATGCCTAATTTTTGGGACCTGTACTGGCCTACAATAAACATTTTTTCCAGTGACCCCCTAATGTACCTCCAGCCACATAATCACAAGTTCTTTTCTGTCAGGTAAAGGCCGATTTTTTGGGGCCTGTACTGGCCTACAGTGAGCATTTTTTCCAGTGACCGCCTAATGTACCTCCAGCCACATCATCACCAGTTCTTTTCTGTCAGGTGAATGGCTAATTTTTGGGATCTGTACTCCCGTGGCCTAAAATAAAAATCCTCTATGCTCCAGCAGGGCACATTTTTGAGAGTTTCGCTTTAAGACGCATAAAAATGGTCCCTGATTAAAATACATATTTTTTGTAGGAATTTTTGCCAATGATCCCTCTCTGGTATGTCACTGTCCATGTTTTGGGATTATTTGTGCACTTCTAGTAAGTATTTGGTGGCTGCAAATATGACCTGAAGGTTTTTCAGGTTCGACTGCCATTAAATTCAATGGGGCCGTCCGCAAACGCACGGTTCGCGAACCGTCCTGGCCGATGTTCGTCCATCACTAGCCTGCACCAAATTTATTAACTGGTGGCGCAAAAACTCACATATCTGATTTCATAAATGAACCACCTTGTGTTTAAGGATTAAATATGTATACCACTATTCCAGAATTAATATTTTTGCCTTGTAATGTGAGGGACTTGCAGTTCTTGGTCTACAGACCTTCTATTATCATTGTACCAAACTCACTGACTTTGATATAGCGTAGTGTAGTACCCCAGAGTTGGCACTGCCATCTTCATACTGAGCTACTGGTTAACAATGTATACCATCTTTGTGCATTCCTTTGCAGGTCTTCTCATTCAGTGTCATGCAACTGTTAATGTATGGTATTTCATGTAATGTGCTTGGTTGTCCAGCATGTGACAGTACCTTTAGATAGAATAAGACTGACCATTCCATTCTCCCCCCTTTTGGGCAGAAGTGGGATAGTCCTGTTTCCCACCAAGGGAGGGGTTTCAGGATGCTGTGGTAGTAGAGAGTTGGTGAAGTGTGTGGAGGAGCACACCAGGCGAGGGAGTAGGGAAAACAGCTCTAATAGCAGCACACTCCTAGGGATTTAAAAAAAATTGGAATATAGAAGAGGAAAACTGTACCAAAGACACCCTCAGTGCACAAGACCAGGTGCTCAAGGATATCCTACGCAGCAATCATATGTCACTCTGATAGGAACCAGCACAGCAGTTATATTGAAATGTACCAGTGTACCTGTAATCTGCTGGAGCCAAAAACAATAGAATCTCTGTTTGATATGCTATAAGTTTATTCAACTAAACAACGTTAACCTTTACTATGTCTGGGCTCTACTTCCTACTTTTACCAACTACTACCCACCCAACAGAATGAGAAGGGAGGAAGGAAAGAATGATATAAAACTTAACCTTTAATGGACATTTCACTAAAAGATGAAAAAATAACTCAGATTAAAAACCACAGTGCACCAAGGTATATAGAAGAAATACAGAGGTTACACCAGATTTAAACTATTTGAAGTATTCACATAATATTACCTTGAACAAATATGAAATGAGAAATGGTTAGATCTTACTGGATCCTGCAGGGTATCTCTTAGAGGATCCGGATGAGTTAGAAAAGATTCCGGACACAATTTCGGAAAGGTCTTCCCAAGTGGGGATGTGTTAGTATGGCATCTTATTGTATGGGGACTTTAGCATAGTCAGAAGCCACCTATCACTAAATAGACCCTATGAAGTTTGGGAAGAGACTACAGTGCCCTTCCTATATAACACAGAGCACCCGCCCCGTCTGGATCCTGTCCCTATCTATGGATGGCTCACTAATCCTGTTCCTGAGTAAATGCTCCTGACGTGAAAAGTTTCTGTCCACTCCATTACCGCCGGACTCTTCAGGGGATAAATATCAGAGATATATGGAACTGACTGTAGGTTCAGATCCACTCTATAATTAGATACTCAGATTCACTAGACACCAATTGATAGGGATAGAAACTCATCAGTAATCCATTAAGTAATAAGGGACCACCTTCTAATATCAGAGGGTTATTAAAGGGAACCTATCACCTGGATTTTGGGTATAGAGCTGGGTTGCTAGATGGCCACTAGCACATCCGCAATATCCAGTCCCCATAGCTCTGATTTGATAAATATGCAAATTAACCTGAGATGAGTCCTGTCCCTGACTCATCTCACGTTCAGGACTCATCTCAGGTTAATTTGCATATGTTTCAAATCTTTTTTTTTTACACAATAAAAGCACACAGAGCTATGGGGACTGGATATTGGGGATGTGCTAGCGGCCATCTAGCAACCCATGTCCTCAGCTCTATACACAAAATCCCGGTGACAGGTTCCCTTTAAGTTCTACTTATAAATACCTCCATCAGATGGGATGGAATGCGCCAAAAATTGCTGCCCAAGGTAATGGGGTGTGTATTGGCAGCTTTTTAATGGGATGGATGGAGTGTTCTAAATTTCCCACATATAGGAGCATGTCATCGGCGTACATGGAAACTGTCTCCTCACTCGAGCCTACAGGGAACTTCTCCATATGGGAGAAGAACGTAAAAGGCAGGTAAGGGTTTCAATGGCAGTCGCAAATAATAGGGGGGATAGTGGGCAGCCCTGCAATGTAAATCCCCATTCACCCTAATCCTCGCCACTGATGAACTATATAACCGCTTAACCCAGGACATAAATCCCTGGCCATCCCTTGCCGGGTTTTGGTATCACCACGGCTTCCCGCATAGATGCCGTCAGCGTCCTCAATCTCAAAGCATCATTGAAGATATCTAGTAGGTGAGGGAGGGTAATCTCCTTGTATCTTTTAAAAAAGCTGACGTAAGACCGGGGCTTTCTCATTAGGGAAGGAACTCAAAGCCTCCCCGATTTCCTCCATCCCCAAGGGCTCATCCAGGTATCGGGCCGACTCCAACTTCTTTATTACTGCGGAGCCTAACCCTGGAGAGCGACAGTGTCTAGATAGGAGCACTGTGACACATACAACACAGCGATGACACCACTCAACATCCTAACACTGGGACGCAATCATCCTGGGGGGTGGCACACCGCAGTAACATAGTATAGCTTCTACGTGTACTTTGTGGCTTTTTAACTATATTACAAATAACCTAAAAACTAAGATCACTTGGAGAAAAGAAAGAATGTTTGCTATATGCATTACATAGAATAGCAATGTATATGCTTAAGAGCATAAAGCTTAGGTCTAAGGCATTTGAGAAAGAAACCCAAAACAGTGTTGTCCACAGGGGAGTGTCTCCAATTTGACTAGAATGAGTTAATTTGCTAATCAGAATAGAACACACAGGGAATTTACTAAGATCAGTGTTTCTTGTGCTGTGTAAGATTCACCCAGCTTGATTTCAAAGAAGACAAGAACATGCTTGCTCACTGCAAACAGCTCATATTTACTTTTAATCTCTCTTGAGAGAACAGAACAAGGTTTCGGATGCAAATCTCTCACATACCAGGAGTGAATGGCAACTGGGTTCCTCAGCAGTTGATTGCTCTGACTGCATAGGTTAAGTTTTATCTGGAATCTTCTCCTCCTCATTAGTCACTTGAGCCTGTGGTTGTCCAGTTGGAACTGTCTCTAAAGGCACCGACAAGTTTTCCTGAATCAGGAACCAGCTAACCAGCTCTTTAGACTTTCCATCTCCAACTGACGTAACCTTCTCCTCATTGATGTAGGTGTCCCAGTAAACCGGGACCAGCAATGAGTCCTCAGTGCATGTATGTAGAACAGCAGCCTAATAAGCTTTGGGTCCTTTGATAGGGCTATATTCACAGTCTGACCAATAACATAGAGCTGTTCCCGGGTTTCCCATCATCTATAAAGCCATAGCATTGCAATTTATGAAACCACATGACTGTCCTTCTCCTCCTATGATTCCTTACCACATCTGCAAGTGTTCCACTCCTTAATCACTCATGCACGGAAGGTCCCATCCTAGCTGATTTCATTCCCCTGTACACTGGAAGTGTGATGTCTCACCTATCACCACACTCAATGCTGCATCCTTTTACTAGCATAGCAATATGGCATGTTGACGTGTCCTCAAGTGGCACTTAACCACTGAGGCCAGTGAATGGCTGCAGCAGAGCACATAATGACAAGCTTAACTTCACACTTCCAGTCCACAGGGTGCCAGTAGCAGTGGGGACAGGACCTGGGCACTGGAATGAAGCACCGGTGAATAGGTGAGTACTTTGTTTCTTTAGGTTGTGAACTTTTAAGGCCATGCCTAAAAAGACAGTGGGGTCAGACAAGCCATTTAAAGAGGATCTGTCACTCCTCCTGACAATTAACTACTTGCATTCCCCATTCAATAACAATTCTAGAGCATAATTTCTTATGACTCTATGGACCGCTCCTCTATTATTCCTTATAGACGCTTATGAATAACTGTACAACTGGGTGTTAGTAAGTTTGCGAGAGTCTCTGCACATCCTGACAGTAGGAGGACTGCTTGGAAAGTATCAGACTGGGAGAGACGCACAACTGGTAAGATCCAGTTATACATTTATTCAAAAATCTTTAGTAGGGATAAGAGAGTAATGACACAACATAAAGTTATAAGAAGTTATAAGAATAAATGCTCCAGAATTGTCATTTCATATAGAAAACAAGTGGTAACTAAAATGATGTTGTCAGGAGAGGTGACCGGTCTAGCCATGGCAATAGAAATGTAGTCTGGTCTATCAAGATGAACTTTATATAGTTAATGGAACGTATGACAAATTCTGCGGTGAACCCCCGATGAGCCGATGCAGAGGATGGAAGTGGTAGTGGCCCTGGTGAGATGTTTTTGTGTCACAGTGTACTGCCTCAGACTGTCTCTCTCTGGGGCTCAATGCAGTGAAAGTAATGATGATGTGAAGGAACCAGACAGACATTATGGAACAAATAATGTATTTTCTTAAAAAATAGCAGCTCATCCAGCAGCAGTCCGTACAAAGTGCAATTCTCTCCTCCCAGATGATGGGATGTGATGGCTGGCAATGTGGCAGAAGATGACACTCAGAGATTTTCCAGCTGACACTGTCTCTCTCTGGATTCCCTTCTCTGCAGTTTTAATCTTGTATAGGTGCTATAGGTGTCTATTTTATAATGCTAGCTTCTAGCTATGTCTGTCCTGAACTGCAGTGATGGTGTCTTGACATGTTTCCCACCACCTTGCAATGGAGTCTTGATAGCTTGATTGCTTGATCACTCTGCTGACTCAAATACACTTTAGTTTACAAATCTTCTGTGGCCTAGGACTCTGCAGTCTCTCTGGGAAACTGGAGGAGTGAGAGATGGATTACATGCTCCCTCATTCCTCACTTTCTACATTCTGAACTGACTCTAACTAGCTCAGCCCCACTCTTGGCAGGCAGTTGGACCAGCCCACTCCTACCAAGAGGGGAGGAATGGAATGGTAAGTTCCATTCCTATTACCAAACCATGCCAACTGTACCCTATCTACTGGTGTACAACGTGTATTGTATAAAAGGTGACATAATATGAATATTACAAAGCATTACATTACAAACCAATTGTAGCAACCCCAGGTCTGGGGTACTACAAAGCAAAAAGGATTAGCAAAAAGGTTAATAAAAAAACAAAACAAAAAAAAGTCAGCACTAATAATGACATATTGAGCCAAATTAGAAGGTAATCCTCAAGCAAGATATGTGATATGGTGTTTTCATTGCTTTATTTTGTGTACAAAAATGAACACCTTGGTTTTACTAGCAGTGAAATACAAACCGGATTCCAAAAAATTTGGGACACTATACAAATCGTGAATAAAAACTGAATGCAATGATGTGGAGGTGCCAACTTTTAATATTTTATTCAGAATAGAACATAAATCATGGAACAAAAGTTTAAACTGAGAAAATGTACTATTTTAAGGGAAAAATATGTTGAATCAGAATTTCATGATGTCAACAAATCCCCAAAAAGTTGGGACAAGGCCATTTTCACCACTGTGTGGCATCTCCCCTTCTTCTTACAACACTCAACAGACGTCTGGGGACCGAGGAGACCAGTTTCTCAAGTTTAGAAATAGGAATGCTCTCCCATTTTTGTCTAATACAGGCCTCTAACTGTTCAATCGTCTTGGGCCTTCTTTGTTGCACCTTCCTCTTTATGAACCGCCAAATGTTCTCTATAGGTGAAAGATCTGGACTGCAGACTGGCTATTTCAGTACCCGGATCCTTCTCCTACGCAGCCATGATGTTGTGATTGATGCAGAATGTGGTCTGGCATTATCTTGTTGAAAAATGCAGGGTCTTCCCTGAAAGATGACATCTGGATGGGAGCATATGTTGTTCTAGAACCTGAATATATTTTTCTGCATTGATGGTGCCTTTCCAGACATGCAAGCTGCCCATGCCACACGCACTCGTGCAACCCCATACCATCAGAGATGCAGGCTTCTGAACTGAGCGTTGATAACAACTTGTGTTGTCCTTGTCCTCTTTGGTCCGGATGACATGGCGTCCCAGATTTCCAAAAAGAACTTTGAATCGTGACTCGTCTGACCACAGAACAGTCTTCCATTTTGCCACACTCCATTTTAAATGATCCCTGGCCCAGTGAAAACGCCTGAGCTTGTGGATCTTGCTTAGAAATGGCTTCTTCTTTGCACTGTAGAGTTTCAGCTGGCAACGGCAGATGGCACGGTGGATTGTGTTCACTGACAATGGTTTCTGGAAGTATTCCTGAGCCCATTCTGTGATTTCCTTTACAGTAGCATTCCTGTTTGTGGTGCAGTGTCGTTTAAGGGCCCGGAGATCACGGGCATCCAGTATGGTTTTACGGCCTTGACCCTTACGCACACAGATTGTTCCAGATTCTCTGAATCTTCGGATGATGTTATGCACAGTTGATGATGATAGATGCAAAGTCTTTGCAATTTTTCGCTGGGTAACACCTTTCTGATATTGCTCCACTATCTTTCTGCGCAACATTGTGGGAATTGGTGATCCTCTACCCATCTTGGCTTCTGAGAGACACTGCCACTCTGAGAAGCTCTTTTTATACCCAATCATGTTGCCAATTGACCTAATTAGTGTTAATTGGTCTTCCAGCTCTTCGTTATGCTCAAATTTACTTTTTCCAGCCTCTTATTGCTACTTGTCCCAACTTTTTTGAGATTTGTTGACACCGTGAAAATTTGAATCAACGTATTTTTCCTTTAAAATGATACATTTACTCGGATTAAACGTTTGATCGGTCATCTACGTTCTATTACAAATAAAATATTGACATTTGCCATCTCCACATCATTGCATTCAGTTTTTATTCACAATTTGTGTAGTGTCCCAACTTTTTTGGAATCCGGTTTGTAGTGATTTATTGGTTTGAGATTGCTTAAATGCTGACAAGGATGATTCGGAGCTACAGGCTCCTGTGTTCATGTGACACTATTAAAGAGGTTGTCCGATCCACAAATCAATTTTTTTTTTATGTGCGCTTAACACCCCTCACCATGCATGCATATGCCCCCAATACAGTTTTTCATGCCTAAGCTTTCCTTTCTCCCTGGAAGACATCACATTATCCTGGCAGATCTGTTTACTTTCTCCCCTTCTTGTTTTGTTGAATACATAACTTTATTGATACACAAGCCTGGCTGCACTGCACAGAGATGAGTCACAGGCTGGACACGCCCCCGACACTGCTCTGTCTGCAGCAGCTACACTCACTACAACTCCTGTGTCCATCTTTCTGCACACAGACAGGAATCTACTTCTCACTCAGTGTCTAAATCCCATCACTGACCGTCCACAGGCTCTTCCCTCACCATCTCCAGAGTGTAATGAACAGCTGGAATCGGCAAGAACACCCAGACACATCTGTATCTAATCCTATCCTGTGTGATACAGCCTGCTGAGCTGTATCTAATCTCATCACTGACGGTCCACGGGCTCTTCCCTCACCATCTCCAGAGTGTAATGAACAGCTGGAATTGGCAAGAACACCCAAACACATCTGTATCTAATCCTATCCTGTGTGATACAGCCTGCTGAGCTGTGTATCTAAACTCATCACTGACCATCCACAGGCTCTTCTCTCACCATCTCCAGAGTGTAATGAACAGCTGGAATCGGCAAGAACACCCAGACACATCTGTATCTAATCCTATCCGGTGTGATACAGCCTGCTGAGCTGTGTATCTAATCTCATCACTGACGGTCCACAGGCTCTTCCCTCACCATCTCCAGAGTGTGATAAACAGTTGGACTCGGCAAGCACATCCAGACACATCTGTATCTAATCCTAACATGTATATGTGCCTGATACAGAGCCTGTGGTGTGCGATACTGCCTGCTGAAGTGTGTATCTAATCCCATCTTCCATGATACAGCCTGTTGAGCTGTGTATCTAATTCCATTTTGTATCATAAAACCTGCTAAGCTGTGTATCTACCTTTATACACACAACTGTATCCATTTTGCAATCCACATTTTTTGTAGTCCCATTGAGTTCTATGGATTTGAGGTCCTCATTTTGAAGACCAGAATAGGACATGTTCTGTCTTTACTGGATCTGACATACAGATGTAAAAAACACACTGATGACGTCCATGTGCTTTCCACATCTATATGTCAGTTCTGCAAAAGATAGAACATCCTATTCTTATCCTCATAATGCAGATCTAAAACCCGTAGAACTCAATGGGACAGCAAAAAAAATGTGAATTGCACACGGACAGTAACCTTATTCAGTGGATCCGCAACTTGCAGACCGCAAAACCAAAACTGTTCTGTGCACGAGCCCTATCACTTATACTCTGCACCCATAACAGTGACATCCACAGGGCCCCCATAACAGTGCCATCCACAGTGCCCCATAACAGTGCCATCCACAATGCCCCCATAACAATGACATCCACAGTGCCTCCAGAACAATGACATCTACAGCGCCCCCATAACAGTGACGTCCACAGTGTCTCCATAACAGTGACATCCACTGTGCCCCCATAACAATGACATCCACAGTTTCCACATAACAATGACATCTACAGCGCCCCCATACCAGTGACGTCCACGGTGCCCCCATAACAGTGACATCCACAGTGCATCTATAACAGTGCCACAGTGTTCCCATAACAGTGTCATCCACAGTACATCCATAACAGTGACATCCACAGTGCCCCCATAACAGTGACATCCACAGTGCCCCCATAACAGTGACATCCAAGTGCCCCCATAACAGTGATGTCCACAGTGCCACCATAACAGTGACGTCCACAGTGTTCCCATAAGTGTCATCCACACTGCCCCCATAACAGTGATGTCCACAGTGCGTCCATACCAATGCCATCCACAGTGCCCCCATAACAGTGACATCCACAGTGCGTCTATACCAGTGCCATCCACAGTTCCCCCCATAACAGTGACATCCACAGTGTGTCCATACCAGTGGTATCCAAAGTGTTCCCATAACAGTGTCATCCACAGTACGTCCATAACAGTGACATCCACAGTGCCCCCATAACAGTTACATCCACAGTACCCCCATTCTGCCATCCATTGCCCCCTTGTGCCATCCAGTGCCCCTTGTACCATCCAGTGCCCCCTTGATTGCCCTCCAGTGCCCCTGTTTGCCATCCAGTGCCCCTGTTTGCTATCCAGTGCCCCTGTTTGCCATCAAGTGTCCCCATTGTGCCATCCATTGCCCCCTTGTGCCATCCATTGCCCTCATTGTGCTATCCATTGCCCCCATTGTGCCATCCATTGCCCCCATTGTGCTATCCAGTGCCCCCTGTTTGTCATCCAGTGCCCACATTCTGCCATCCATTGCCCCTTTGTGCCATCCATTGCCCCCTTGTGACATCCGCAGTGCCCCCTTGTGCCATACACAGTGCCCCCACAGTGCTCATTTGCCATCAATAGTGCCCCTAATGACATCCACAGTGCCCCCATGTGCCATCCACAGTGCCCATGATCCATCAATAGTGACCTTAATGACATGCACAGTGCCCATGTGCTATCCATAGTGCCCCTAATGACATCCACAGTGCCCACAAGGGCACCCATGTGCCATCCAAAGTGCCCCCCCATGTACCATCCACAGCTCCCCCAATAACCCCCACAGCATAGCGATAAACCTCTGTGGCTGATCGCTATGCTGTCACTCATGTACAGCACTTACATAGCGCTGTACATGAGTCAGTACAGGCTTCACATAGAATCCTGTACACTCAGAAGACGGCCAACGGTCCTGGCGTATGCACAGTAGTGTGCAAGCGACGGGACTGAGGAAGGCCGTTAGGAGGCGGTGATGTCAGTGATGATGTTCCGTCTCCTGCCTCAGGCAGGAAAAGAAGTCAGTGCTGAACAAGAAGACTTGAGAAGAGAAGAGAATCATGAGAAGGGCTGCGCTGTGGTGGGCAGGGCCGTCTTTACCAAGGGGCAAAAGGGGCAGCTGCCCTGGGCCCAGCTGCTCCTGGGGGGCCCAAGGCAGCTGCCTCTTGAGCCCTGCTAGCTACTGCCCCGGGTGTCAGGCTGTCGGCTACACAGGCATCATGATCGTACTGTGCTAATGATCTTAATTCTAGGACCTTAATGAGTTTTGATCTAGGACCTTAATGACATCATTACCATGTGACCAGTAACCTAGCAATTACTGGTCACATGGCTATGAGGTCATCACAGGTCCTGTGGAGTGTTGCAGAAGTTAACTGTGGAGCTTTTTTGTGTAAAGATTACATCAGAAAAAGGTGACAGGGGCTGTTATGTTAATATACTGTAAACTACTGTATAGTGGGGTGCTGTATACTGTGTGGTGGGCTGTATACTGTGTGGTGGGCTGTATATTGTGTGGTGGGCTATATATTGTGTAATGGGCTGTATATTGTGTGGTGGGCTGTATACTGTGTGGGGGCCTGTATACTGTGTGGGGGCCTGTATACTGTGTGGGGGCCTGTATAGTGTGGGGGGGGGGGGCCTGTATAGTGGGGGGGAGTGCTATACTGCTGTACTGTATAGTGTGGGGGGCTGTATACTGTGGGTGCGGTATAGTGTGGAGTGCTATACTGCTGTACTGTATAGTGTGGGGGGCTGTATCGTGTATAGTTTGGGGTGCTGTATACAGTGAGGTGTTGTATACTGTGGGCTGCTATACTGCTCTACTATATACTGTGGGTACTGTATAGTGTGGGGTGCTAAACTGCATACTGTGTGGTGCTGTATACTATAGGGTGCTATACTGCATACTGTGGGTTGCTGTATACTATAGGGTGCTATACTGCATACTGTGTGGTGCTGTATACTATAGGGTGCTATACTGCATACTGTGTGGTGCTGTATACTATAGGGTGCTATACTGCATACTGTGTGGTGCTGTATACTATAGGGTGCTATACTGCATACTGTGGGTTGCTGTATACTATAGGGTGCTATACTGCATACTGTGTGGTGCTGTATACTATAGGGTGCTATACTGCATACTGTGGGGTGCTGGGGTGCACTGTAACGCTAGGGTGAGCCGAGCCCTGGTCTCCTTCCTGCAGAGCGGTGCCCACTTCCAGCCCAGAACACTGATCCTGAGCCGCTGGAGTCTTCAGAACTGGAAGTATTTACAGTCATTCACTGGACTCTACCAGATGTGTGGATTTTTTGTGTGTGTGTTGTGGTGGAGGGCGTGATTGCCTGCTAAGGTGTGGGAAGGCGGGATCCAGGGGGCCCAAGTAAATTTTTGCCCAGGGTCCAATCAATATTAAAGACTGCCCTGGTGGTGGGTAAGTATTGGTGTAATAACCTTCCCTCCACAGGTAATGAAGATGGGCAATTTTCAAGTAGGGGCCGGAGAACCTCTTTAACTATCACAGGCTGACCTGGCCAAGATGTTCTTGTTAACCCCGTCTGCCTGTCGTCCTGTGGTTTCAATCTTATTAAAGATTTTGTAACATAAAAATTCTTGATGTTTCAACACAATTCTAATAAAGAAGCCTTTTGCGTTAGGCTACATGCACATAACCGTTCCGTTTTTTGCAGTCCGCAAACCGCGGATTCGCAAAAAACGGAAGCTGCCCATGTGCCTTCCGCAATTTGCAGAACTGAACTGGTGGCCCATTGTAGAAATGCCTATTCTTGTCTGCAAAATGGACAAAAATAGGACATGTTTTTTTTTTGCCGGGCTATGGAACGGAGCAACGGATGCGGACATCACACGGAGTGCTGTCCGCATCTTTTGCGGCCCCATTGAAGTGAATGAGTCTGCATCCAAGCTGCAAAAATTGCGTCTCGGATGCAGACCAAATCAATGGTCGTGTGCATGAGGCGTTAGTCACATGGCAGCTCCGTTATTACAAACAGGACCCATGGTGAATATGACAAATCCATTAGGTAATGGATTTTGATGTTTTCACTGACTTATAATGGGTCTGTCAGGTAGGAGCTGCAGACTAAGCTATTCTACCATCAGGGAGTGAGGGAACTATTATTTTTAATGATATTCTCATCAGCTACAGTTGCCATATAATGTATTGTATTCCCTGTTAGAAGCACTGAAAACCCTGCTGGACACGGCTGAGCAAGCACAGGGGTAGATTTACTAATCTTGTAAAATATTTAGCATACACTTAAAGGGGTTGTTTGAGTTAGTTAGAAACTTCCCTGATTAAGTAAATGTCAGAAAATAACTAATTAGCCTATACTTATTTATTTCTCTCCCACTGTTTCCAATGCTCTGCTTCTCCTTTAGGTGTTTGTATACAAGTCTGCAGCAGTGACATAGAGGCATGAAGCTCGTAACCACTGCAGCCAATTACTGGACTTAGCAAACACATGTCATGGACCACTGAGGACAGTGACTGGCTGCAGCAGTCACATGCTGTATACTTCTAAGTCCGTGAGGAGGCCTGGAGCTTTGATGCTGGAAAAGATGGGGAAGAAGCAAGTGAGTATAGGTTTGCTATTTATTTTAATCTGTTAGGGACCGCCAATATGGCTTTTAACAGTGGCACTAATGGGTTTCAAAGTTGTTGTCTCCTTTCGTTATTACTAAATCTTGGCCTCCTGGAACAGCATAGCTTATTGTGCTACAATGTTTCTGTAGCTTCCATGCACTACAATAAGAGCTACATTGTATTGTACAGTGACAATAAAGGCATCTTATCTTATCTTACTGAAACAGTGAGCAGTTCCCTGGCCACTTAGTAAGGATGAGATAAGACAAACCCTTTAAACATGCACATACAATATGCCTTTTTGAGTGTTTAGCCTGGCATTTGTTTCCTGTGATTATCGGAGCTAAAGATAGTAGGGATACTGCCCTACTGACTATTTAATACCTTAGATTCCACAGTCAATAGAGACCATTGCATATTAGTGGTTTCAGAGGGAAGTAATTGCAGTTTGTTTTCCCATTTTCCCTGAAAAGAATAACCAATGTGCGCTGTGACCCACAGGGGGATTGCTGGGAGGAGGATGGGAGTGGTAGTAGTTCATGATAACTGTCCTCACTCCAACTCTACCTGGGACGTGCAATAAGTGGATTCGGGCTCCTGCCTGGTGTTAGGTGGGGTGCTCTTGATGTTAGACGTGTCCAAGGCCAGGGCTGGATTAACACTGGTTCACTTGGAGCAAGTGTTTCAGGTCCCACAGTACAACATTACTGGGGGTGGGGCTAGGTCTATTCTCCTGGTTTCTGGAGCCTCTGCCCTCAATTGTAGCCACCGCTTGGAAGAACATTGAAATCACATTGTAAAAGCTTCTAAGGTTTGATAGGACCAAAAATACTATATTCCCTGTAATTCATATCACACACCACCAGACTAATCTAATGATAAGGAATTCTGGAAGTAATGATATAGGGAGTTATTTCTGCAGCAAGCCTTTCCAGAATTGTGAAGGTAAAGGGCTCAAATAAATGCAACAAATACAAGGAAATACGGGTAATAAACTGCTGCTGTCATCAAGAGAAGTCAAGTCAAGAGAAGTCCAGAATCAAGAGTCTTTATGGCCCCTCCACTGCCAGATGAGTTATTTAATTTATGTGCATGCCTCATCATAGCTCATCCGAAAGTCTGCGTGCGAGACTGAATCTACCCCAATGCGTAGCTGGTGTAGAGTTCCGTCATTATTTACACCAATTTCTGCTGTAAATGATGATAATTCCACTAGGGCAAGTGGGCCATTGGCCCTGGTAGATTTAGCATTATTTACAGCGCCCTCGGCGCATATCCTTTTCGGACACTGGTGACAGTGTAGTCAGTGTAGTAACAATGCCGATTCTGGCTAGATTTAGTCCCGATGTTGTTTAAATAAAAACATGAAACTGGGTTTTGGGACTTTTTAATGCCAAAGCCATGTCATAGGGAAATAGTAAATCTCTTCCTTATTGTCCACTCATGACCCCAACTCAACTTGGAAATGATTGAACAAAGCAGAATACAGAAACAATGTTTTGATTTGTCTCAACTATTGCCCAAATAGCCCATTATATTATAACATATATTAAAGTATCTAGGCCTAGTCCTAAAATTCATGGCTTTCAAATGCAATTTTATGCAACTGTTAATGTACTGTCTTTGCAGCAAGATCCTGAGGAGCTGGAGTGGAGGATGGGAGTGGTAGCGGCTCTGGCTGCAGGGAGTGTATCACGATGGCTCTCCTTCCACTGTTCCTCCCTAAAGCCAGTGCAGTAAAAGGAGGATGCACCCTTTCTCTCCTTGGGGCACTCCCTATAGGCTAGGGCTCCTGCCTGGTGGTAGTTTGGGGTGCCCTTCATGTTGACGTTTGTATAGGTGCAAGGCAGGGCGTGTAGGTAAGATTTAAGAGAATAAATGTCTTATTTTACTGTAGTGCAAAATGAGGGTTGTAGTACTTCTAAGGCCTCTTTCAGACGGGCGTCGCGGGAAAATGTGCGTTGCAGGAACATGCACGATTTTTCAGCGCGAGTGCAAAACATTGCAATGCGTTTTGCACTTGCGTGAAAAAAATTGCGCGTGTTTGGTACCCAAACTTCTTCACAGAAGTTCGGGCTTGGGATCGGTGTTCTGTAGATTGTATTATATTCCCTTATAACACGGTTATAAGGGAAAATAATAGCAGTATGAATACAGAATGCATAGTAAAATAGTGCTGGAGGGGTTAAAAAAAATATATAATAATTTAACTCACCTTAGTCTAGTTGATCGCGCAGCCCAGCTTCTCGTCTGTCTCCTTTGCTGAACAGGACCTGTGGTGAGCATTCATTGCAGGAACAGGACCTGTGGTGATGTCACTCCGGTCATCACATGATCCATCACCATGGTAAAAGATCATGTGATGGATCATGTGATGACCGGAGTGACGTCACCACAGGTCCTGTTCAGCAAAGAAGACAGACGAGAAGCCGGGCTGCGCGATCAACTGGACTAAGGTGAGTTCAATTTTTATTTATTTTTTTTTAACCCCTCCAGTGCTATTTTACTATGCATTCTGTCAGAATGCTATTATTTTCCCTTATAACCATGTTATAAGGGAAAATGTTAATGATTGGGTCTCCATCCCGATCGTCTTCTAGCAACCGTGCACCACATCCGCACTTGCTTGCGGATGCTTGCGATTTTCACGCAACCCTATTCACTTCTATGGGGCCTGCGTTATGTGAAAAACGCTGAATATAGAGCATGCTGCGATTTTCACGCAACGCACAAGTGATGCGTGAAAATTACCGCTCATGTGAACAGCCCCAGAAATGAATGGGTCGGTATTCAGTGCGGGTGCAATGCGTTCAACTCCCGCATTGCATCCGCGCGGAATACTCGCCCGTGTGAAAGGGGCCTAAGAGTCTGAGTACTTGGTTCCAGTAATACACAGAAGGTTTTGTATGCGTATAGGCCAAGTTTAGATTCTTCTTCACACCTTGTACTTCTTCACTTTCTCTGCAGAATCTGAGGCTGACAAATAATCCTTTTAGTACGATGGCTGTATTACGCTACTGTGGAATACAGATTTAGGGAAACGACTGACCAGGTCGTGTCTATGTGGGGATGGTGTCTTACAGCTTATTCAAATGGCCGTATGCTATCCGCAAAATGATCCATTATTTTGTGGATTAGATGTAGACGTATTCACTTCTATAGGGCCCTTTTCTTCCATTCTATGGCCTCGCAAAACAAATAAAACATGTCCTATACTTGTCAGTGAAAATCAGGACATGGCCCCATTGAAGTCTATGGGTCCACAAAAAATTTGGAATGCTATCCGTTATTTTGCAGGCATGCTGAACTGTCCGGAAAAAAACAGATCCGCATAGTTGTGGACAGTATACCGCCGTCTAAATGAGCCCTTTGCAGTATTCTGCTCACAGCAGTAATGCCTGTAGCTTTTCATAGCAGTGTATCATATGTGATGCTGTTATAACTGTTCTGAACGTTTTGCTGTTCATCCATTTGCATTGTCTGATGCTAAAGACAGAGCCATGGAGAAAGCATAGGCCCTGAAAATCAATATCTCAGGGTGGACTTATTCCGAGTGACCTGCATCCTCACTACAATAAGACACCTCCCTGACACCATTTGCTCAGCCATTGCAGTTTTTTGAATTTTCCTTTCTCTCTCTCCAGGAGAATTTCAGTGTAAAGATGGTTCTCTCTTGGTAGATCATGCAGAGATTGTTAGCCTGTAGCATGAGGCCTAGTACTGAGGAGTGGAGTAGATAGACTTTCACTCCAATCTCTGTCCCTGCTAACACTAGACTCTCCTAGACTAGACTAAGCAAGGGGTGGAGTTGTCAGTCCACACCTCAGCTACCTTATAGGCAGTGCCAGAGTTGGTTAATTCCATCAGTCCCATACATTACTATAGTTCGGACTGTAAAATCACCTAATATTAATGAACGAAACTATTTGAAGGTACTCTGGCATCATACATCTGTAAGCTTTTGTGGAAATTCCACTTACATGTTTACATTGTAAGAAAATGATGATAAAGGCCAGGTAACATTTTTTGTCTAAAATTGCCTGCATGAAATGACAAAATCAACATCTAATAATAACATATAACGGCATATAATTTTTAGAAAATTTAAATTACGCAGTTTGGATCCAGCAGAATTGATTAGAGTTGAGACAGTCTACAAGACTGTCTTGTAGCCAGTTTCTTAGGATAGCCGAGAGCTCATGATTGTTCATTGCACCATGAAAACCCTCCAATTTACAATGATGAATTTCTGCATTTTTACTTAACCCTGTAACAACCAGCGACAGATATAGTCAGGTCCATAAATATTGGGACATCGACACAATTCTAACATTTCTGGCTCTATACACCACCTCAATGGATTTGAAATGAAACAAACAAGATGTGCTTTTAACTGCAGACTGTCAGCTTTAATTTGAGGGTATTCACATCCAAATCAGGTGAACAGTGTAGGAATTACAACAGTTTGCATATTTGCCTCCCACTTGTTAAGGAACTAAAAGTAATGGGACAATTGGCTTCTCAGCTGTTCCATGGCCAGGTGTGTGTTATTCCCTCATTATCCCAATTACAATGAGCAGATAAAAGGTCCAGAGTTCATTTCTTGTGTGCTATTTGCATTTGGAATCTGTTGCTGTCAACTCTCAAGATGAGACCCAAAGAGCTGTCACTATCAGTGAAGCAAGCCATCATTAGGCTAAAAATAAATAAAAAAACATCAGAGATAGCAAAAACATTAGGCGTGGCCAAAACAACTGTTTGGAACATCCTTAAAAAGAAGGAACACACTGGTGAGCTCAGCAACACCAAAAGACCCGGAAGACCACGGAAAACAACTGTGGTGGATCACCAAAGAATTCTTTCCCTGGTGAAGAAAACACCCTTCACAACAGTTAGCCAGATCAAGAAAACTCTCCAGGAGGTAGGTGTATGTGTGTCAAAGTCAACAATCAAGAGAAGACTTCACCAGAGTGAATACAGAGGGTTCACCACAAGATGTAAACCATTGGTGAGCCTCAAAAACAGGAAGGCCAGATTAGCGTTTGCCAAACGACATCTAAAAAAGCCTTCACAGTTCTGGAACAACATCCTTTGGACAGGTGAGACCAAGATCAACTTGTACCAGAGTGATGGGAAGAGAAGAGTATGGAGAAGGAAAGGAACTGCTCATGATCCTAAGCATACCATCTCATCAGTGAAGCATGGTGGTGGTAGTGGCATGGCGTTGGCATGTATGGCTGCCAATGGAACTGGTTCTCTTGTATTTATTAATGATGTGACTGCTGACAAAAGCAGCAGGATAAATTCTGAAGTGTTTTTGGCAATATTATCTGCTCATATTCAGCCAAATCCTTCAGAACTCATTGGACGGCGCTTCACAGTGCACATGGACAATGACCCAAAGCATATTGCAAAAGCAACCAAAGAGTTTTTTAAGGGAAAGAAGTGGAATGTTATGCAATGGCCAAGTCAATCACCTGACCTGAATCCGATTGAGCATGCATTTCACTTGCTGAAGACAAAACTGAAGGGAAAATTCCCCAAGAACAAGCAGGAACTCAAGACAGTTGCAGTAGAGGCCTGGCAGACCATCAACAGGGATAAAACCCAGCATCTGGTGATGTCTATGAGTTCCAGACTTCAGGCTGTAATTGAATGCAAAGGATTTGCAACCAAGTATTAAAAAGTGTAAGTTTAATTTATAATTATTATTCTGTCCCAATACTTTTGGTCCTTTAAAGGGGTTGTCCGAGTTATTTTTTTGTTCTTTCTATGTTCCTAACTAGGCCTGGTTTATCAGATTTAAATGAGGGTCACATGACCTGTGATGTCAGCTTCTCTCCCTGCTCTGATAAAGTTTGTTTACAAGCCTGTAAATGAAGCATCACTGTGCTGGCCACGCCCCCCTTCACTTCTGTCTGCTCT
The DNA here is from genome assembly GCF_014858855.1 of Bufo gargarizans. NCBI lineage: Eukaryota > Metazoa > Chordata > Amphibia > Anura > Bufonidae > Bufo > Bufo gargarizans. The sequence continues at coordinate 415,133,270 of NC_058082.1, forward strand.
CTCTTAGGATTCTTAACCCCTTCAGCTGTAAAGACTGGGTAGCTGCATGCAGTGAGGAAACAATGCTGGGCACTGGAGCTGACAGACTAGAGAGAGCATTGCACAAGAAGGTAGGGGGAAGATCCCGTGTGTATTAGCAGTGTCATTATACAGGTGGGACTTCTAGTTCTACACTTAGAAGTTGCTGTTGATTCTCCCAGCACTCAGAGCAGCTCTTGTATCCACTCCCTTAGCAGTGTCATTATACAGCTGGGACTTGTAGTCCTACATATACAAAATGCTGCTGATTCTCCCAGCAGGCAGACATGTCACTCTGGGCAGCACTTTTATCCACTCCCTTAGCAGAGCAGGGGGAGGGGCAGAGATTGTTGTTATTGCATGTAAACAAGGGACAGAAAAGAACCAGGGAAATGAGGAAATAGATTTTTTTTTTTTACCTAAAACTTGCTTAGCTTAGTTATATATTGCTGCCCATCAGATTTTCAGTGCTATATATATTTTTTTTTCATAACTCAGACAGCCCCAGCACAATGTGATGATGGGTTACTTTGCCAGACCCTAACAAAACAAATGCCAATCAGTTTAAATAATACACTTCAAGTCTGAAGGTGGAACAACAATCATATTGCTACATATGGATCTGGCTATGTTGGAGGCTTGGTCAGATAAGTGGCAGATTAGGTTTAACACTGATAAATGTAAGGTTATGCACATGGGAACAGTACATACAAAATGGTAAAACACTGGGTAACATGGACATGGAAAAGGACTTTCTTTAGTGGACAGCAAGCTAAGCTGCAAAAACCAACGTCAGGCAGCTGCTGCCAAAGCCATTAAGAATATGGGTTGCATGAAAAGAGGCATAGATGCACATGACCAGAACATAGTCAGACCAACATGGAGTACTGTGTATAATTTTGGGCACCAATGCACAAGGCAGACATAGCAGAGCTAGAGAAGGTTCAGAGGAGGGCAACTAAAGTAATTACTGGAAAGGGTGGACTACGGTACCCAGAAAGATGGACAAAGTTAGGTTTGTTCAGCTTAGAAAAAAGATGGCTAAGAGGAGATCTCTCTATGTATATGTAACAATCCTTTGGGCAGCCCTCAGTAGGCAGGATGTATGGAGGTTCTCACGTCATTATGACGCAGTGCCTCCACCCAAATCTTGCTTGGAGCTCTATAGGATAGCAGGAGCAGGTCTTCCTCTTCTGCCAGGGGTCGACTTGGGAATCCTCTGTCCAGCTCAGTACACATTTATCACAGGAAGGAGTTAACTGATCAACAGATTTATTTGGGAATGAACAATGATGAAGAACATAAAGATAATACAATAAAAGGAACAAAGCACAGATTGCAAAGGAAAACCCCAAGGGGTGGCTATCTGTCACAGGAAGCAGTGATGGTGATCACACACACTCTCCCTTGGAAGATAAAGACAGTATGCACTTACCAGTAGAGTTGAGCGAACACCTGGATGTTCGGGTTCGAGAAGTTCGGCCGAACTTCCCGGAAATGTTTGGGTTCGGGATCCGAACCCGATCCGAACTTCGTCCCGAACCCGAACCCCATTGAAGTCAATGGGGACACGAACTTTTCGGTACTAAAAAGGCTGTAAAACAGCCCAGGAAAGGGCTAGAGGGCTGCAAAAGGCAGCAACATGAAGGTAAATCCCCTGCAAACAAATGTGGATAGGGAAATGAATTAAAATAAAAATTAAATAAATAAAAATTAACCAAAATCAATAGGAGAGAGGTCCCATAGCAGAGAATCTGGCTTCACGTCACCCACCACTGGAACAGTCCATTCTCAGATATTTAGGCCCCGGCACCCAGGCAGAGGAGAGAGGTCCCGTAACAGAGAATCTGTTTTCATGTCAGCAGAGAATCAGTCTTCATATCATAGCAGAGAATCAGGCTTCAGGTCACCCACCACTGTAAGAGTCCATTTTCATAAATTTAGGCCCAGCACCCAGGCAGAGGAGAGAGGTCCCGTAACAGACAATCTGGCTTCATGTCAGCAGAGAATCAGTCTTCATATCATAGCAGAGAATCAGGCTTCACGTCACCCACCACTGTAACAGTCCATTGTCAGATATTTAGGCCCAGCACCCAGGCAGAGGAGAGAGGTCCCGTAACAGACAATCAGGCTTCACGTCAGCCACCACTGCAACAGTCCATTGTCGTAAATTTAGGCCCAGCACCCAGGCAGAGGAGAGAGGTCCCGTAACAGAGAATCTGGCTTCATGTCAGCAGAGAATCAGTCTTCATGTCATAGCAGAGAATCAGGCTTCACGTCACCCACCACTGTAACAGTCCATTTTCATAAATTTAGGCCCAGCACCCAGGCAGAGGAGAGAGGTCCCGAAACAGAGAATCTGGCTTCATGTCAGCAGAGAATCAGTCTGCATGTCATAGCAGAGAATCAGGCTTCACGTCAGCCACCACTGTAAGAGTCCATTTTCATAAATTTAGGCCCAGCACCCAGGCAGAGGAGAGAGGTCCCGTAACAGACAATCTGGCTTCATGTCAGCAGAGAATCAGTCTTCATATCATAGCAGAGAATCAGGCTTCACGTCAGCCACCAATGCAACATTCCATTGTCAGATATTTAGGCCCAGCACCCAGGCAGAGGAGAGAGGTCCCGTAACAGACAATCAGGCTTCACGTCAGCCACCAGTGCAACAGTCCATTGGCATATATTTAGACCCAGCACCCAGGCAGAGGAGAGAGGTCCCGTAACAGAGAATCTGGCTTCATGTCAGCAGAGAATTAGTCTGCATGTCATAGCAGAGAATCAGGCTTCACGTCACCCAACATTGGAACAGTCCATTGGCATATATTTAGGCCCCGGCACCCAGACAGAGGAGAGGTTCATTCAAATTTGGGTAGCCTCGCAATATAATGGTAAAATGAAAATAAAAATAGGATTGAATGAGGAAGTGCCCTGGAGTACAATAATATATGGTTAAGGGGAGGTAGTTAATGTCTAATCTGGACAAGGGACGGACAGGCCCTGTGGGATCCATGCCTGGTTCATTTTTATGAACGTCAGCTTGTCCACATTAACTGTAGACAGGCGGCTGCGTTTGTCTGTAATGACACCCCCTGCCGTGCTGAATACACGTTCAGACAAAACGCTGGCCGCCGGGCAGGCCAGCACCTCCAAGGCATAAAAGGCTAGCTCTGGCCACGTGGACAATTTAGAGACCCAGTAGTTGAATGGGGCCGAACCATCAGTCAGTACGTGGAGGGGTGTGCACACGTACTGTTCCACCATGTTAGTGAAATGTTGCCTCCTGCTAACACGTTGCGTATCAGGTGGTGGTGCAGTTAGCTGTGGCGTGTTGACAAAACTTTTCCACATCTCTGCCATGCTAACCCTGCCCTCAGAGGAACTGGCCGTGACACAGCTGCCTTGGCAACCTCTTGCTCCTCCTCTGCCTTGGCCTTGGGCTTCCACTTGTTCCCCTGTGACATTTGGGAATTCTCTCAGTAGCGCGTCTACCAACCTGCGCTTGTACTCGCGCATCTTCCTATCACGCTCCAGTGCAGGAAGTAAGGTGGGCACATTGTCTTTGTAGTGTGGATCCAGCAGGGTGGCAACCCAGTAGTCCGCACACGTTAAAATGTGGGCAACTCTGCTGTCGTTGCGCAGGCACTGCAGCATGTAGTCGCTCATGTGTGCCAGGCTGCCCAGGGGTAAGGACAAGCTGTCCTCTGTGGGAGGCGTATCGTCATCGTCCTGCCTTTCCCCCCAGCCACGCACCAGTGATGGACCCGAGCTGCGTTGTGACCATGCTTCATCCTCATCCTCCTCCACCTCCTCCTCATCCTCCTCGTCCTCCAGTAGTGGGCCCTGCCTGGCCACATTTGTACCTGGCCTCTGCTGTTGCCAAAAACCTCCCTCTGAGTCACTTCGAATAGACTGGCCTGAAAGTGCTAAAAATGACCCCTCTTCCTCCTCCTCCTCCTCCTCCTGGGCCACCTCCTCTTCCATCATCGCCCTAAGTGTTTTCTCAAGGAGACATAGAAGTGGTATTGTAACGCTGATAACGGCGTCATCGCCACTGGCCATGTTGGTGGAGTACTCGAAACAGCGCAACAGGGCACACAGGTCTCGCATGGAGGTCCAGTCATTGGTGGTGAAGTGGTGCTGTTCTGTAGTGCGACTGACCCGTGCGTGCTGCAGCTGAAACTCCACTATGGCCTGCTGCTGCTCGCACAGTCTGTCCAGCATGTGCAAGGTGGAGTTCCACCTGGTGGGCACGTCGCATATGAGGCGGTGAGCGGGAAGGCCGAAGTTACGCTGTAGCGCAGACAGGCGAGCAGCAGCAGGATGTGAACGCTGGAAGCGCGAACAGACGGCCCGCACTTTATGCAGCAGCTCTGACATGTCGGGGTAGTTGTGAATGAACTTCTGCACCACCAAATTCAGCACATGCGCCAAGCAAGGGATGTGCGTCAAACTGGCTAGTCCCAGAGCTGCAACGAGATTTCGCCCATTATCACACACCACCAGGCCGGGCTTGAGGCTCACCGGCAGCAACCACTCGTCGGTCTGTTGTTCTATACCCTGCCACAACTCCTGTGCGGTGTGGGGCCTGTCCCCCAAACATATGAGTTTCAGAATGGCCTGCTGACGTTTACCCCGGGCTGTGCTGAAGTTGGTGGTGAAGGTGTGTGGCTGACTAGATGAGCAGGTGGAAGAAGAGGAGGAGGAAGTCGAGTAGGAGGAGGTGGCAACAGGAGGCAAAGAATGTTGCCCTTCGATCCTTGGCGGCGGAAGGACGTGGCCAAACAGCTCTCCGCCTGGGGCCCAGCTGCCACTACATTTACCCAGTGTGCAGTTAGGGAGATATAGCGTCCCTGGCCGTGCTTACTGGTCCACGTATCTGTGGTTAGGTGGACCTTGCCACAGATGGCGTTGCGCAGTGCACACTTGATTTTATCGGATACTTGGTTGTGCAGGGAAGGCACGGCTCTCTTGGAGAGGTAGTGGCGGCTGGGAACAACATACTGTGGGACAGCAAGCGACATGAGCTGTTTGAAGCTGTCTGTGTCCACCAGCCTAAATGACAGCATTTCATAGGCCAGTAGTTTAGAAATGCTGGCATTCAGGGCCAGGGATCGAGGGTGGCTAGGTGGGAATGGAGATCTGAACGCTGCCGTGTGACATGGTTGAGATGCTTGGTGACGGAGGTGGTGGTGGTGTTGGTGGTACATCCCCTGTTTGCTGGGCGGCAGGTGCCAACATTCCTCCAGAGGCGGAGGAAGAGGCCGAGGCGGCAGCAGCAGAAGAGGCCGAGGCGGCAGCAGCAGAAGAGGTAGCAGGGGGAGCCTGAGTGACTTCCTTGGTTTTAAGGTGTTTACTCCACTGCAGTTCATTCTTTGCATGCAGGTGCCTGGTCATGCAGGTTGTGCTCAGGTTCAGAACGTTAATGCCTCGCTTCAGGCTCTGATGGCACAGCGTGCAAACCACTCGGCTCTTGTCGTCAGCACATTGTTTGAAGAAGTGCCATGCCAGGGAACTCCTTGAAGCTGCCTTTGGGGTGCTCGGTCCCAGATGGCGGCGGTCAGTAGCAGGCGGAGTCTCTTGGCAGCGGGTGTTCTGCTTTTGCCCACTGCTCCCTCTTTTGCTACGCTGTTGGCTCGGTCTCACCACTGCCTCTTCCTCCGAACTGTGAAAGTCAGTGGCACGACCTTCATTCCATGTGGGGTCTAGGACCTCATCGTCCCTTGCATCGTCTTCCACCCAGTCTTGATCCCTGACCTCCTGTTCAGTCTGCACACTGCAGAAAGACGCAGCAGTTGGCACCTGTGTTTCGTCATCATCAGAGACATGCTGAGGTGGTATTCCCATGTCCTCATCATCAGGAAACATAAGTGGTTGTGCGTCAGTGCATTCTATGTCTTTCACCGCTGGGGAAGGGCTAGGTGGATGCCCTTGGGAAACCCTGCCAGCGGAGTCTTCAAACAGCATAAGAGACTGCTGCATAACTTGAGGCTCAGACAGTTTCCCTGGTATGCATGGGGGTGATGTGACAGACTGATGGGGTTGGTTTTCAGGCGCCATCTGTGCGCTTTCTGCAGAAGACTGGGTGGGAGATAATGTGAACGTGCTGGATCCACTGTTGGCCACCCAATTGACTAATGCATGTACCTGCTCAGGCCTTACCATCCTTAGAACGGCATTGGGCCCCACCATATATCGCTGTAAATTCTGGCGGCTACTGGGACCTGAGGTAGTTGGTACACTAGGACGTGTGGATGTGGCAGAACGGCCACGTCCTCTCCCAGCACCAGAGGGTCCACTAACACCACCACGGCCATGTCCACGTCCGCGTCCCTTACTAGATGTTTTCCTCATTGTTATCGTTCACCACAACAACAAAAATATTATTTGGCCCAATGTATTGTATTCAAATTCAGCTGAATATAAATTTGAGGCCTAGTATTTAGGCGCTGGGTGACCGGTATGGATTTACTGACAGAATTAGACTTGGAAATGCACAGTAGCGTGTGTGTGAAGTTATTCTGAATGACCCTATGTGCACCTTGAATATTATATACCCTTTTAGGGATAGATTTCAAATAGCTCTGATACAGCAGAAACCACTAAATTAGGAAATTGCTAAATTGGGAATTGTTTTTCAACCCAGAACAAAAACTGTGCTTTGACGGACACTAAATAACTTGCCCAGCCAGAACAGTACAGCGGTAAAGACAGATTTAGCGGGATATAAATTTGAGGCCTAGTATTTAGGCGCTGGGTGACCGGTATGGATTTACTGACAGAATTAGACTTGGAAATGCACAGTAGCGTGTGTGTGAAGTTATTCTGAATGACCCTATGTGCACCTTGAATATTATATACCCTTTTAGGGGTAGATTTCAAATAGCTCTGATACAGCAGAAACCACTAAATTAGGAAATTGCTAAATTGGGAATTGTTTTTCAACCCAGAACAAAAAATGTGCTTTGACGGACACTAAATAACTTGCCCAGCCAGAACAGTACAGCGGTAAAGACAGATTTTGCGGGATATAAATTTGAGGCCTAGTATTTAGGCGCTGGGTGACCGGTATGGATTTACTGACAGAATTAGACTTGGAAATGCACAGTAGCGTGTGTGTGAAGTTATTCTGAATGACCCTATGTGCACCTTGAATATTATATACCCTTTTAGGGATAGATTTCAAATAGCTCTGATACAGCAGAAACCACTAAATTATGAAATTGCTAAATTGGGAATTGTATTTCAACCCAGAACAAAAAATGTGCTTTGACGGACACTAAATAACTTGCCCAGCCAGAACAGTACAGCGGTAAAGACAGATTTAGCGGGATATAAATTTGAGGCCTAGTATTTAGGCGCTGGGTGACCGGTATGGATTTACTGACAGAATTAGACTTGGAAATGCACAGTAGCGTGTGTGTGAAGTTATTCTGAATGACCCTATGTGCACCTTGAATATTATATACCCTTTTAGGGATAGATTTCAAAAAGCTCTGATACAGCAGAAACCACTAAATTAGGAAATTGCTAAATTGGGAATTGTTTTTCAACTCAGAACAAAATATGTGCTTTGACGGACACTAAATAACTTGCCCAGCCAGAACAGTACAGCGGTAAAGACAGATTTAGCGGGATATAAATTTGAGGCCTAGTATTTAGGCGCTGGGTGACCGGTATGGATTTACTGACAGAATTAGACTTGGAAATGCACAGTAGCGTGTGTGTGAAGTTATTCTGAATGACCCTATGTGCACCTTGAATATTATATACCCTTTTAGGGATAGATTTCAAATAGCTCTGATACAGCAGAAACCACTAAATTAGGAAATTGCTAAATTGGGAATTGTTTTTCAACCCAGAACAAAAAATGTGCTTTGACGGACACTTAATAACTTGCCCAGCCAGAACAGTACAGCGGTAACGACAGATTTAGCGGGATATAAATTTGAGGCCTAGTATTTAGGCGCTGGGTGACCGGTATGGATTTACTGACAGAATTAGACTTGGAAATGCACAGTAGCGTGTGTGTGAAGTTATTCTGAATGACCCTATGTGCACCTTGAATATTATATACCCTTTTAGGGATAGATTTCAAATAGCTCTGATACAGCAGAAACCACTAAATTATGAAATTGCTAAATTGGGAATTGTATTTCAACCCAGAACAAAAAATGTGCTTTGACGGACACTAAATAACTTGCCCAGCCAGAACAGTACAGCGGTAAAGACAGATTTAGCGGGATATAAATTTGAGGCCTAGTATTTAGGCGCTGGGTGACCGGTATGGATTTACTGACAGAATTAGACTTGGAAATGCACAGTAGCGTGTGTGTGAAGTTATTCTGAATGACCCTATGTGCACCTTGAATATTATATACCCTTTTAGGGATAGATTTCAAATAGCTCTGATACAGCAGAAACCACTAAATTAGGAAATTGCTAAATTGGGAATTGTTTTTCAACCCAGAACAAAAAATGTGCTTTGACGGACACTAAATAACTTGCCCAGCCAGAACAGTACAGCGGTAATGACAGATTTAGCGGGATATAAATTTGAGGCCTAGTATTTAGGCGCTGGGTGACCGGTATGGATTTACTGACAGAATTAGACTGGGATATGGCCAAAAAATAACCACACTATTGCTGGTTAAATGCACTTGGTGTGACAGCTTGACCAACCACACTACTGAGGGTTAAATGCACTTGGTGACAGGCGCAGCTTGCCCCTGATGTAGTATATGGCCAAAAAATGAACAGACTATTGCTGGTTAAATGCACTTGGTGTGACAGCTTGACCAACCACACTACTGAGGGTTAAATGCACTTGGTGACGGGCGCAGCTTGCCCCTGATGTAGTATATGGCCAAAAAATAAACAGACTATTGCTGGTTAAATGCACTTGGTGTGACAGCTTCACCCTGATGTAGGCTTTAGCCAAAAAACAACCACACCATTGAGGGTTAAATGCACTTGGTGACAGGCGCAGCTTGCCCCTGATGTAGTATATGGCCAAAAAATAAACAGACTATTGCTGGTTAAATGCACTTGGTGTGACAGCTTCACCCTGATGTAGGCTTTAGCCAAAAAACAACCACACCATTGAGGGTTAAATGCACTTGGTCGCAGCTTGTGCTGGCGCACCACAAGACACAAAATGGCCGCCGATCACCCCAGAAAAAAGTGACTGACAAACGGTCTGGGCAGCCTAAAACCAGTGAGCAATTGAATTTCAGCAGCTCAATGATGCACAGCTGCAGATCGATCGATTAATCAAGTCCTTTGGAGGAGTTAATCTGCCTAATCTCGCCCTACTGTCGCAGCCGCAACCTCTCCCTACACTAATCAGAGCAGAGTGACGGGCGGCGCTATGTGACTCCAGCTTAAATAGAGGCTGGGTCACATGGTGCTCTGGCCAATCACAGCCATGCCAATAGTAGGCATGGCTGTGACGGCCTCTTGGGGCAAGTAGTAAGACGCTTGTTGATTGGCTGCTTTGCAGCCTTTCAAAAAGCGCCAAGAAAGCGTCACAAAAGCGCCAAGAAAGCGACGAACACCGAACCCGAACCCGGACTTTTACGAAAATGTCCGGGTTCGGGTCCGTGTCACGGACACCCCAAAATTTGGTACGAAGCCGAACTATACAGTTCGAGTTCGCTCATCCCTACTTACCAGCTATTTAGCACTCAGCTTACTATACCCTACTGTCTAGCAACAATTGCCGCAACAAGTATGTTCATTCAGAACTATATAAAGGCATGACTTGTAAACTGATCCAATGTGACAGCTTTTTTCTGTTTTAATGTTCTAAAACCTGGAATAGTAGGGGACATTTATGAAGCCCTATACGCCACAATTGTGGTATCTGTGCACCTTAATTTGCGACTTTTTGAGCTTCTCTGCACTTTTCTGAAGTGGCTTAGCTGAAGGGGGCATGACTTTGCAACAACACCGTATTTACATTAACCTTCAGCAGAACGTAGCGGAAGTTATAGCTGAAGTCTACGGTGGCCTGTAGCTGGCATAGACTTCACTTTCTGGAGCACAGCAGGGCAGAGGTCCGGCTGATATATTAAGAGGCCGCCAGTCTTGATATATCTCCCTCACTGTTTTTTGGAGCTTTGCAGCTCTATCAGTTTTTCTTTTTAATTTTTTTTTTGAATTATATCTCTTTTGTCTAGGTCATTGTCTGTGAAATTATATGACATGGTTCCTGAAATGGATATTTTAATGGGCATCTGTGAGCAACCTACTAATGTTTGGTAGGGAAGAAGTAGGTTGCCAGCTAGTTGTGCAGCAATCTGCGACTTCTCCCCGCTCACGCCAGGTCTAAAAAAGTGGGCATGTCATGTGCGGGAAAGGAGAGGGGCCAGCAGACCTGTTGTATTTACCATTTGTCTACACCCGTTTTAGTCGTAGAATAAGGTCTAAAATAAAAAGACAGATAGGAAGCTGTCTTACATTTAGAACTGGTGGAGGATCCGCCGCAGTTATGTAGAAGCCGGCGCCTCTTCATAACGACGACTGAACCACCGCCAGTTTAGGGGTTTATTAGGACCGGCGTCTAAAACGTCGGTCTTAATAAATGTGACCCGTTGAGTCTTAGCATGACTAATTTTGCCACTGGAGAGGTGGAAATACTCATCTATAGCTTTGACTTTCTGAATTTATCATGCGGAATGTTAGGAGTGTGTGAAGGCAACTAAACATGGAGCTATTTTTGACTCCCTAAAACAATATCAACTCTTGACTTGTTGCCTGCAGGAGACAGATATGATTCCTGGGCACATTAAGCTTCTAGATTAGTACTTATCAGAGCTTTCATTCTACTTTCTCCACAAATTCTTGTGGGATCAGTATTCTTATACATCTTAAAGAGGTTGAGCAGGGGTTTTATACTGATGATCAATCCTCAGGATAGGTCATCAATATATGATCGGCAGTCTGACACCCAGCACACCTGCCGATCAGCTGTTTGATGAGGAGATGGCGCTCCATGCGAACGCTGCTTCCTGTTCAGTACACTACCCATCTTCTTGGAAGTGCAATGTAATTACAACTACTTGCTCCATTCACTTGAACGGAGCAAGTACTTGTAGTTACAGTACAACTTTAGGCCGGTAAGTTTAACATTTGTTGTGGGTAAACTGTTGAAGGTTTTCTAAGAGATGTTATCTTGGAGTACATCAATGAAAATAAGCAAATAACACCATATCAGCATGGCTTTATGAGGGATCGGTCATGTCAAACTAATTTAATTAGTTTCTATGAGGAGGTAAGTTCTAGACTTGACAGCGGCGAATCAATGGATGTTGTATATCTGGACTTTTACAAAGCATTTGACACTGTACCACATAAAAGGTTAGTATATAAAATGAGAATGCTTGGATTGGGGGAAAATGTCTGTATGTGGGTAAGTAACTGGCTCAGTGAAAAACAGAGGGTGGTTATTAATGGTACATACTCCGATTGGGTCACTGTCACTAATGGGGTACCACAGGGGTCAGTATTGGGCCCTATTCTCTTCAATATATTTATTAATGATCTTGTAGAAGGCTTGCACAGTAAAATATAAATTTTTGCAGATGACACTAAACTGTGTAAAGTAATTAACATGGAAGAGAACAGTATACTACTACAGATGGATGATAGATTGGAGGCTTGGGCACAGAAGTGACAGATGAGGTCTAACACTGATAAATGTAAGGTTATGCACATGGGAAGGAATAATGCAAGTCTCCCGTACATACTAAATAGTAAAGCACTGGGTAACACTGGCATGGAAAAGGACCTAAGAACAGTGATCGCCAGTTTGCAGTGGTTTTAATGAATCGCAAACTAAGCTGTAGAAACCAGTGTCAGGCAGCTGCTGCTAAGGCCAATAAGATAATGAGTTGCATCAAAAGGGGTATAGATGCCCGTGATGAGAACATAGTCCTGCCACTTTACAAATCACTAGTCAGACCACACATGGAGTACTGTGTACAGTTCTGGGCTCCAGTGAACAAAGCAGACATAGCAGAGCTGGAGAGGGTCCAGAGGAGGGCAACTAAAGTAATAACTGGAATGGGGCAACTACAGTAGCCTGAAATATTATCAAAATTAGGGTTATTCACTTTAGAAAAAAGACGACTGAGGGGAGATCTAATAACTATGTATAAATATATCAGGGGTCAGTACAGAGATCTCTACCATCATCTACAGTCATGTGAAAAAATTAGGACACCCTTTGAAAGCATGTGGTTTTTTGTAACATTTTTAATAAAAGGTTATTTCATCTCCGTTTCAACAATACAGAGAGATTAAAGTAATCCAACTAAACAAAGAAAACTGAAGAAAAGTCTTTTCAAGATCTTCTGTAAATGTCATTCTACAAAAATGCCTATTCTAACTGAGGAAAAAGATAGGACACCCTTGCCCCTAATAGCGAGTGTTACCTCCTTTGGCTGAAATAACTGCAGTGAGACGGTTCTTGTAGCCATCTACCAGTCTTCGACATCGGTCTGAGGAAATTTTACCCCACTCCTCAATGCAGAACTTTTTCAGCTGTGAGATGTTTGAGGGGTTTCTTGCACGTACAGCCCTTTTCAAGTCACCCCACAGCATCTCAATGGGATTCAAATCTGGACTTTGACTTGGCCATTCCAGGACTCTCCATTTCTTCTTTTTCAGCCAATCTTTGGTTGATTTACTAGTATGTTTTGGGTCATTGTCATGTTGCATGGTCCAGTTCCGCTTCAGCTTTAATTTTCTAACTGATGGTCTCACATGTTCTTCAAGCACCTTCTGATACACAGTAGAATTCATCGTGGATTCTATGATGGTGAGCTGACCAGGTCCTGCTGCAGCAAAGCAGCCCCAAACCATGACACTTCCACCTCCATGCTTCACAGTTGGTATGAGGTTCTTTTCTTGGAATGCTGTGTTTGGTTTACGCCAAACATGTCCTCTGCTGTTGTGTCCAAATAATTCAATTTTGGACTCATCTGTCCAAAGAACATTATTCCAGAAGTCCTGGTCTTTGTCAACTTTATCTCTGGCAAATGTCAGTCTGGCCTCGATGTTTCTCTTGGAAAGCAAAGGTTTCCTCCTTGCACACCTCCCATGCAAGTTAAACTTGTACAGTCTCTTTCTGATTGTAGAGGCATGTACTTCTACATCAACAGTAGCCAGAGCCTGCTGTAGTTCTCGAGATGACACTTTAGGGTTTTTGGAGACCTCTTTTAGCATCTTGCGGTCTGCTCTTGGGGTGAACTTGCTGGGGCGACCAGTCCTGGGCATGTTGGCAGTTGTTTTGAAAGCCCTCCACTTGTAGACTATCTTCCGGACAGTGGAATGGCTGATTTCAAAATCTTTTGAGATCTTTTTAAATCCCTTCCCAGACTCATAGGCTGCTACAATCTTTTTTCTGAAGTCCTCTGACAGCTCTTTTGCTCTCACCATGGTGCTCACTCTCACTTCAACAGTCAGGAGCACACCAAACTAAATGTCTGAGGTTTAAATAGGGCAAGCCTCATTCAACATGCAGAGTAACGATCTACTAATTATGTGCACCTGGTGTGATATACCTGTGTGAGATCTGAGCCAATTTAAGAGGGAATACATGTGAGGGTGTCCTATCTTTTTCCTCAGTTAGAATAGGCATTTTTGTAGAATGACATTTACAGAAGATCTTGAAAAGACTTTTCTTCAGTTTTCTTTGTTTAGTTGGATTACTTTAATCTCTCTGTATTGTTGAAACGGAGATGAAATAACCTTTTATTAAAAATGTTACAAAAAAACACATGCTTTCAAAGGGTGTCCTAATTTTTTCACATGACTGTATTTATCCCCAGGACTGTGATAAGGGGACATCTTCTGCATTAGGAGGAAAGAAGGTTTGTACATAAAAGAGGATTCTTTATGGTAAGAGCAGTGAGACTATGGAACTCTCTGCCTGAGGAGGTGGTGATGGTGAGTACAATAAAGGAATTCAAGAGGGGCCTGGATATATTTCTGGAGCTTAATAATATTACAGGCTATAGCTACTAAAGAGGGGTCGTTGATCCAGGGATTTATTCTGATTGCCTGATTGGAGTCGGGAAGGAATTTTTTCCCCTAAAGTGAGAAAAATTGGCTTGTACCTCACATTTTTTATTTATTTTTGCCTTCCTCTGGATCAACTTGCAGGATAACAGGCTGAACTGGATGGACATATGTCTTTTTTCAGCCTTATAAAACTATGTTACTATATGTAACAGTTCACTTTGTTCCTGTTGCTGCCAGTGGTTCAATTTGTACTAGTTTTATGTGATTGGTACCCATAGTGTTATAACTTAGTAGCTTAGTTTTTTTTTTATATAACCAAGACTCAATGTTTAAATTGGGTGTCCGGGATGCTATGAAGGCATATCTAATAGGCCTTCTGATTAGGAAAGTGCAAGGGGATAAATTTAGGTCCAGGGTTTTTAAATATAATCTGATTTCAGTGGCTAAATCAGCAGAAAATATCTATATTTTAGACCCCTCGGAGATACATGTTCAGAGTGCTGTGGGGTCGCTTATGAGTGGGAGGATGGGAGTAGTAGTACTCATGGTTATGATGCTCCATGGGCTCGTGCAGTGAAGGGAAGGATGCACTGTTCTTATCTTTAGGGCACACTCTGGTTTTAGGTTGAGGACCTCGTTCGTGACGTTAATATTTTTCAGTGTAGCAGTACAAGAAGCAATGATGAGGCAGTTGTACAGCAGAACAGTTCTTTACTGAAGAATTCAAATGCAAACAAATCAGGACAGTGCTTGGCATGCAAAGTCTGACAGTTGGTAAACAAAATGCACTTACCACAGATGTTTCATGGCTGCACAGGTAGTTAATAGGCACAGTTGTCTCTTTAAGGTAGGCTTCCTCACACTACTTCTCTAGCTGACTTGTACTTAAGCATCCAGGCATGAGGTGCAATACTTTTTGTAAAGCAATACAACTAACAGGGTGAACCCTAAATGGCAGGCTAAGTTCTGAAAATCTACACTTCCACTGTGGGAGATGTCCAATCTGTGGTGTTTATCCAAGTACCAAAAGAATACTCCTGAACACAGAGCACTGGAGACTTAGTGTCCCTCTTACGACAGCAGTTTTCCAATGACTCTACTCTCCCTCTTTTCATCTGGCCTACTACTCCAGTAGATAAAGGTTTGGACTGGCTGATGTTTCACAGAAATACATTCTCCTCAGATGGTACAGGTCTCACAGCTGCACAGATAACCATAGGCCAAACCAGTGTCTCTCTAGATGCTTTAGGCAATCTTTCTTATTCTGCACTTCTCCAGCTGACAGTACACACAAGAATCCAGGCACGGGTGTATACTTTACTTAAAGGGGTTGTGTTACTTCAGCAAATTGCATTTATCATGTAGACAAAGTTAATACAAGGCCCTTACTAATATATTGTCATTATCCATATTGCCTCCTTTGCTGGTTTTATTCATTTTTCTATCACATTATAGACTGCTTGTTTCCACGGTTATGATCACCATGCAATCCATCAACAGTGGCCATGCTTGCACACTATAGGCAAAAGCATTGGCCTCTCTGGTTGCCGGGACCGCGGGAGCGCACGTAGGCTGGTGTTTCTATAATGTGCAAGAATGGCCACCATTGCTGGATTGCAGGATGGTCGTAACCATGGAAACGAGCAGTGTAAAATGTGATGGAAAAATGAATCCAGCCAGCAAAGCATGCAATATGGATAATAATAATAATACAACAGTAAGTGGCTTGTATTAACTTTCTCTACATAATAAATGCTATTTCCTGAAGTGACACAACCCCTTTAAGGCAATGCAACCAACAGGGCGGTTCCCCCTAACGGCAGGAAAACTTCTCTGCTCCATTATTTGACAGGTTGCTTATCCATGTTTCCGCCTTGGGATGTGGAGGTACATACAGGTGGGCCAAAATGTATTTGGTGTTTGCTCAGGCATTGGAGGTAACTGCTGAACTCAGATGTTTGTAGACTGCTCACCTCTACAGTACTTGCTCTACACCTCTCTATTAACTGGTCTGCTTTCGGCAGTTGTTCCTTTCTCCTTCAGGCTTCCCCCTGGCTGGTACCTGGGTCAAGGGGTGGCTAGGGTGTCAGCTTCATATCTTTGTGCTTGCTCTAACACTGCACTGTTTCTGACTTAACTGGTTTAGACTGGATCAACACGCTGAACTCTCTGTGCTAACTCACTATTCTCCTTACTGTATATAGAGGGTGACACCAGCCCCATCTAGTGGTGGTAGTGAGATATGGCCTATAATTATCATGTGCTTACAGGAATACACAGTGAATAAATAAATATCATAATGACAATATACTTTTGCACTTTGCAGTATACATGACTTCTAGGAGCAGGAAGCTGCATTTGCCATGGCTGGTACTAAGGTCCAGAACATGCTAAACTGTCAGCTCTCACCTTTTGCATCTGTTCTAACTTCTGTCTTAGACTAGACTGACCTGTCTCTAGAATGTTCCTCCTCTCTATATAGAGACACCAACTCCATCCAGTGGTAGCTGTGAATATGGCCTATTAATATCCTGAAATACATAAAGATCCGCAGCACTCTTCCATTTGCGCAAAATACAAATTGGTTTATTTCAAGTCAGCAGCATAGTGACAGCGACGTTTCGACCATCTCTGGTCTTTATCAAGCAAAGACCAGAGATGGTCGAAACATCGCTGTCACTATGCTGCTGATTTGAAATAAACCAATTTGTATTTTGCGCAAATGGAAGAGTGCTGCGGATCTTTACGTATTTCTCATACACGGCGGGACCCCCAGTCAGGATCTCCACCTGCGAGCACCACCTCACCTATCAAGGGTAGATACATTTTTTCCAATTGCTGGACTCTGTAGTGCTGCTTATATTTTGTTGTTTTTCTATTAATATCCTGTGCACTCATATACAGTAAAGGCATATTTTACACATAAATACATTCTTTTGCACTTTTCAGTGTACTGCTACTCTGTTCTGGGATGCTGCACATGCACATACAGTGCCTTTAAAAAGTATTCGTACCTCCTGAAATTTTACACATTTTTTCACTTTACACACACAAACATAAATGTATTTTATTGGGGTTGTATGTGATAGATCAACACAAAGTAGCAAGTATATGTGAAGTGAAAAGTTAATGATGGTTTTCCCAAAAATTTGAAATAATCGTATAGCAATAGTAGCAATATAATAATCGGGAAAGTGTGGCGTGCATTTCTATTCAGCCCCCTGTACTCTGATGCCCTAAATAAATTCCAGTGGACTTAGCTACTTATTACAGATTTTTACTCAGAATACCCTTAAGTCATTTGCTCAGTTACAACAAGAATTTGAATTATTGTGTACCTTTTTTATTATTAGCAATTACAACATGCTATTATATCTCATACTTCTGATCCCATATTGCCTGCAACTCATCAATCATTTTCAGATCTAGTAGTAGGTAAAGGGAGTACTAAAGGAGTAATTTCATTACACTATAGGTGTTTATTAAAGGCTCAGTTAAAGCAGTATACTATGACCATTAAAGACATTTGAGAGAAAGATATAGGGCTAATTACTACCCTCAAGTATCGGTCAGTGAAACACATCGACTGTCAAAAAATATATCTTGAGCACAGAGTGTATTTCACTCCTATTTGTTTAGTAAAAATTGAATACTGCTCTGAGGATCTATGTAATAGATGCCAGGCACCAGGTGCAGGATTGATCCATTTAATGTGGATTTGCCCCAGATAAAGATGATATTGGACAAAAGTGCTACATCTTATATATATGGTCTGTAAGACTAAACTAAAAAGAGTTTCATTATTGAGTATTCTTGGGCAAGTGTTGGAAATGCTTGTACAGGAAAATCATTGCTTAGCTATTATTTTATTTGGCCCAAGAGCTAATTGCATTCTATTGAAATGGTAGAATATACTGCTAAAGTAATTCTACAGCTACACTTAGAAAAATGTGTATATTTGAAATATAACTGTATAGGGGCTGAGCTGGTGCCTAAGCTGTATGGCTGCATCTCGCTGGGCTGTGTGCATTAACCTGTTGTGGACACCGCTACCATAAGCTCAGAGACCTGAGAATGATAAAAATCATGGGGAGCTAGACTTTGGGATCCCAGTCCACTGCCTAAAAGCTCAAATCCAAACACTGGTATGACCAAATACCTGAAGAAACAGACTGGGATGACCATGCCTAAGGATTACAAGATGTTGGCTGGAAGCCGCTCCACAGAAGACACTGCAGAGGGTATGTCTGACGGGGATAGTGAAGGGGAGGAGGCCAAAGAATCCCACTGCTTGCCCATATCTAAATGCTTTATCAGACAAGCCCTGGAGGGTACTTTTGGGCACAATCAGATTTAGGGCTCAGGCGTTGTTTGGTTGTACCCATATGCGGCCCGCAATGAGTCCGCAATCTCGAAGGTAGGTGTGGGATGGAGGCATGGAACATGTTCTATTTTTTTGTTGTGTGGATGGATCATGGACCCATTCAAGTTGAATAGGTCTGGTGCCCGTGCATTTGCGATCGCAAATTGTTGCCCCCAATGCATGGAACGGCATTAATGAGCCCTTAGCCTAGACGTGCTGACACAGGAAATCCAGCACACAGGCCACCGAGTAGACGTGTTGGATACTGCTCAGGTGGCTATAACACAGTCTCTCTCCCTGTGTTAATCTCACCTTAACACTCTATATACAGCTCTAGAAGACCAAGAAATTTGTGGCAGGAGGAACTATCTCCGTTTTGGGGGTGTCCCTGAGTCTGAGACAGAGTATCAAGGAATCTGACCCACCCGGACACATTATTTGTCAATTCTTGCATGTCACCGTAGTTCTCTCCATCACACTATCAAAAAGGAGTGCTCTCAAACCCCTCACCGACCTCCTTAGGGATAAAAAGATTCCCTACTGATGGACTTTCCTCTTTGACCTTTTCAATAGTTTCTCTGGCGCTTTCTGATATCCTCCTTCTCTGACCTCCACGAAGAGTACTCTAAGATGGACAATCGCATCCCTGGACATCGAGAATTGAGACACTGTGAAGGACCTGTTCACCTTACCAGTTCTCCCTAAACCTTCATCCTAGGAGACAGCCTCTTCTCCTAAGCAGCAATGCCTCAAACGTCGAGGTGGAAGCCTGATCCCAATGAGGATTTCCTAGTCTATTACCTGAGTCTTCTTCCATTTCTCTTCTGAGGCTCTTTTTTCTCCCCCCATCTCTGGTTTTTCATACTAGTAGTATGTGTCTACTGACCATGTCCAGTCTCTTCTACCTCACCCTGATGAACCTTCCTCCTTCATTCTTACTTTTACCATGGGGCCGTGCCCTTCTACAGTCCGCTCTTTTCTCCCCCAACATAGGCCCTCATCTACGATCTCAAGGTCCTCCATATACTTCTTAGTCCACTATAAGGCAGGACTTTTTCATGTCAAACACCACTTCCCCCACTTTAGGTAGCCTCTTAGGCTTTTCATATTTTTTGCTATCCTAAATCTCTTATATTGCTGATTATAATTGTTATGTTTTTTACTTTGTTTTTTTTCTTCTGTTTTAGGCATGGAACTTTTGAGTGTGGTCTGGTGCATCCTTCTACTACCACGAGACAGGATAAGTACTGCCCTCGAAGCCCCTATAGACTTTCATTCCCTCTAATATGGCAACATTTATTTACTTCCTCAGCACCCTACTGCATTATGTTTTTTTAATTCCTAATGGCGGATTTTCATTTTGTGTCTTACAATGTCAAAAACCTTAGGTCCCCTTCAAAGAGATTCCCAACAAGGTATCACTGTGGGGCTGGTGGAGTTGCCATAGACGGGAGTCAGTATAGGTTTTTGAAAGGACTTTCCTTTTGTTACAAATCACATGTACAGGATCCTGACGGTCATTATATTATTCTGAAAGGCATGGTTGGACAGGCACTGATGGCCTTTCTATCTCTTATTACTCCACCTATTCTTTTTCAAGTTTTCCTTCCTATTTGCAATCTAACTTTGCAGGACCAACCATTATCAACTGATATGAGATCTTTGATTTTGATAATTCCTAAGGAAGGTAGGGACCTGACTTCCTAAGCTAATTATTGTCCCATTTCATTATTGAATATTTATCTCAAACTGTTAGATAAAATGTTGGCTACCAGATTGCAAGCTTTCTTACCCAACCTTGTTCATGCTGACCAGGTTCATTTTATCAAAGGTCGAGGGGGAAGGGAAAACCACTAAAATATTGAATGCCCTGAGCTATTCTTCTCACAAATCTGTTTCTCCTAGAGGGAATTCAATAGAATAGATTGATCCTTTATTAGACATACCCTACTTAAATTTTGCTTTCCTATCCCACATATCAATGCAATTTTTGCTATATATACACTGTGAGGACTCGCTCTGGTAGGCAGGTCAGTGGACACAGTAAAGAGGCAACAAGAAAGTCTTTAACTTAAACAGTTCAGTGTTTATTCACACTTGGCAGGTTAACAAAATATAAACAAAGTCACCTTGGTTTAAACCCTGGTGTTCACTTCCCACCGCATATAGAATCCCAGTCCTGGATGTTGTTCCCTTGTCCTCCCAGACAGGTCGCAGGCATGCATCCAGCTACAGCCCCACACACAGACACAGCCTCAGATACCAATACAGAGATCCCCTCTGCATGAACCCAGCTGTCTTTTAAAGGGAACCTGTCACCAGGATTTTGGGTATAGAGCTGAGGACATGGGCTCCTAGATGGCCGCTAGCACATCCGCAATATCCAGTCCCCATAGCTCTGTGTGCTTTTATTGTGTATAAAAACCGATTTGATGCATATGCAAATTAACCTGAGATGAGTCAGAGCTTGAAAATATGACTCTTCTCTGGTCACACAAGTAAGATATGACTCTTTTATGTTAATTTGCATATGTATCAAATCGGGATTGTTACACAATAAAAGCACACAGAGCTATGGGGACTGGGTATAACAGATGTGCTAGCGGTCATCTAGCAACCCATGTCCTTAGCTCTATACCCCAAATCCCGGTGACAGGTTCCCTTCAAAGGCAGCTAGGTGTTGTCAAAACCAAAACCGGCAACTTTTTATTGCAGTTTAAATTTAACATACCCTCCTCCAGTAGTATGCTTTTGCATTAACTTAAAAAAAAGGCTCTTCACTTGGTTAAGGCCATGCCAAATCTAAACACATTCTCTTGGTTTGAAAAACTGACTGCTTTTACTCAATACTAGAGATGAACGAATTTCTCAAAAATTCGATTTGGACAGTTTGTTGAATTTTCCAAAAAGATTTGATTTGATCCGAATTTATTTGTGACAAATTGCCTTAAAAACTGTTATTTCTTGGCTGCAGAGAGCCTGTGTAGTGGTATAGAACACTGTGCATTGCAGAAACATGCATAGGGAGTCTGCTGTGCTAGTGAAACAGTACTGTGAGTCAGTATGACATGCAGATGACAGGTGTAACTCTTAGAATCACTTCACACTTCACTTATTTGGTCAGTTACGGGGCCAAAACTCACCAAATAATTCAAGTGTGAAATCAGCTTTGCAGGTCAATGTTAGCGTTAGTTATAAAAAACCTTGCAGTGGCCCAAGATTCTACTATAGAGTGAAGAAGCGTACTCCTTTTTATACCTCACAGTGTCAACACAGTGGCCCAGTCAGAGTGGTGAGGGTGGCAACAGCATGAGGAGTCAACACAGTGGCCCAGACACAGAGTGGGACATGCTGATGTCCTCTGACGGCTTGATGAGAAATTCCCACACCACTGAGTACGGCATTTTCCTCCCATCACTTCGTGCTGACTGCCTGCTACTGCTGCCTCCGTGAGCCTTCTTTTTCAGCTGTCATAAGACTATGAAAATCAATAGATGGCACTATTGAGTTATGAATAGCGCCTGCTATTGGTTTTATAGTCTTATGACAAGACAAATATTCTTGTCAGAAGACTATGAAACCAATAGAGCTCGCTATTGAGTTATGAACAGCGCCCTCTATTGTACTAATACCAATAGATGGTGCTGTTCATCTTGTGGGGCGCTAATAAGTGGAGCACACTGCTCAACAGAGTCCACACACCGTCTAGCACTCAGCCTATACTAGCCTGCGCTAACACTGAGGTGTATATCGGATTGCTGCTATCATTCACACATCTTCTAACACTTTATATGCAGTAATATAAGCTTGCCAGGGTGTATCTGAGGACTATTGCCCTGCTTGTAATGACTCATTAACAGTGCCATCTATTGGTTTCATAGTCTTATGACAAGACTATGAATCCAATAGATGGCGCTGTTCACGAGTAGTGTAAATCGCGAATATTCTAATTGCGAATTTTCCATGCAAAAGGCTACACTAATAGTCTTGTCATAAGACACATAGTCTAATAGACTATTAGTCTTGTCATAAGACTATAAAACCAATAGATGGTGCTCTTCATGAGTAGTGTAGATCACAAATTTTCCATGCAAATGATTTTTCAGCTGAAAAACAAGGCAGATTCTGCTCATTTGCATGTCTTTCCCATATGACCATGTTTATGCAAATGGTTTATACATGACAAAACTGTATAGAAAGGTTATTGAATATTATGTTAGGACAATCAGAAAACTTTTTGTCACCGTAATGATATTGATCTAGGTGTGCAGGTCCACCCAAGCCATCCAACAGATCTGAAGTAACTTTGAGGCTTACTGGCTCTCAGTCAAATGAGAGCTGGTTTCGAATGTCTCATAGTGCACAAGGCTGCCTTCTGGATAGATTGATGGCTTGCACATACCTGGCTTTTGGCATATAGCCTTTATGTGATTGTCCAGCTATCCTCTTAGTGCTGTTTCCAAACCATTTTGATGGGGTTTCCATCAATTTCTAACCTTTTTTGTGAACCAGACACCCTCTTCTCTTCCAAGCAGCGGGTGCCTGGGGGTCTCCCATTGACTTCCATTGTGCTTGAGTGCTCGGTAGAGCACACGAGCATACCGGTGTGTTTGGCCAGAGCACACAAGCACTTTGGTGCTCGATCAACACTATAGATTAACTAAATACACCCTAAAACTAGTTTTATAAGACCACACTTTTAGTACAGAAGCAAGGATGAATGGAAGTAATTATATATAAACTAAATACACCCTAAAACTGTTTGCATCACAGCACACTTTCAGTACAGAAGCAAGGGTGAATAAAAGCAAAACAGGTTGTATCAGGCAGCAAATTCATCCCTGAAGGAAGGAAGAATGGAAGTAGTAAAATATCAGCAAAATACACCCAAAAACTGGTTGTATCAGACAGCAATTTCAACCCAATAACAGAAGCTAGGATTAATGGAATTACTGACGTTTTAAAGAATGCAAAGAACCTAAAATCTGTAGTAGGAGATCTCTTTTAGTAACCCCAATTAGTGCAGCAAGGTGTAATAAAATACTTCCTAATACCCAGGCTTTACACTCTCCTATTGGTCTCTGCTCTCTCGCTACAGTGTGTATAATGCCTCCGCATCTTTTCCCTAGACTATGAATAAAGTCTTTCCTAAACACTGTCCCTAGCGCCTATAACATCTATCCCTGCACTAAGTTCAGAGTAAAATGGAGGAGACCGAGCAGGCTGAGACTTTTTATAGGGCTGTGATATCACAGGGGCTGGCTTGCTGCTAATTGGTTGGTTGGCTGCATGCATGGCATTGTGGGTGATCCCTTGTTTCTGAGCTTCTTACTTCCTTGTTCTAACACGTGCAGCCATTTTAGAAAAAATGTGATTCGGTAGGGGGCAGATCCAGAATCCATACCCAAGCTTCCTCTTAGCGCTGTCCCAGAGTTTATTAATTTCATCACTTTCATCCATACCCATACTGGGTATACAGAGCATAAAATTACATTAAATAACATGACAAGCAATAAACAGCAAACAACTTGCAAGTACAACCTGCTCTGGAGTACTGTATTTACTTAAATTTTAATAAAAATGCATCTGACAAAAACAAAAAGCAAAACATTGCACTTAAAGGTGTATTCTAGTTTTAATAAATAAAGGTTTTAGTGAAAAGTTCTGCCGTTTTGTATTATACTTTAAGTTTCAATTATTTCTGGTATTCAAGATCTCTGCTTTCATAAATGTATGGGAACCTTTATTAATTACTTCCAGAGAATTAATATCTGTCCTGATCATGTGATGATCACACAGGTGCACAGCTTGTTACAAAACAGTTATCACAGCTGTGCCTTGTAATCAGCTATGAAGCTGTGTGAGTATCACATAACCAGGACACTACAAACACCTCTCCAATTCTATTCACTATGCAAAAAATACTCATTACTTGCAGAAACTGTAAGACCCATTTGCAATTATTCTTACTTAAAGGGGTTCTATACCTTTTTCGTACTGATGACCTATCCTCTACGTAGTGCCACTGCCTTCTCGCTGCTTCTAGCAGGCTAGTGAAGTGAATGGGGCTGAGCTGCGCTCAGGCCATGTGAAATAGTCGTGACATCACTGCGAGCGCCGCTGCCTTCTCAAGCAGCTGATAAATGGGGGCCCCAGATATCGGACCCCCGCTGATTAGATGCTGATGACCTCTTCAGAGGATAGGTCATCATTAACAAAAAGGTATTGGAGCAGTTACATGAGGGCACACACATGCGGTGAACATGCTCCAGACAGCTCAGATCACCAGTAGAGAAGATTGCTTGATCCACTGAAAAGTATGATCAACTCCCAAATTTCTTTTTTTGGCTTGCTATCCAGAAACAGGTGATACCTCCATTACACACTTCTAACTCTGCCTGGACCATTTCTAGGCACTTAGCAGAAGGAGATTTGGTGTAATGGCACTAAGAGCTCAATGATATTTACAGGACATCCTGGAGCCACATGTTGCCTCTCATGGCAAGACTTCCAACTGGCATTTCTCAGCAGGATAATGCTCATCCACACCAACATCAAGGGCATCCCAAGAATTTCTCTGCCAGTTTGCAACACTTTCTTGGCCTGCCCAGTTTCCAGATCTAATGGCATTTGAGCATTTATGGGACCAGCTGGGACACCAGCTTTGCTGGGCCACTGTAAGAGTGTGCAGGATCTACAGGCCCAGCTGCAACATCTGTGGGCAAATGTGCCACAAGATGCCATACAGAACATGTATGCCTCCATGCCCACACTATAAAGTGTACATCCAGGACAAAAATCTTAGGCTTCTTTCTTTTCTTCTTTTAACAGATGTATCATAAATATATAGCATACTTTCATATAAAGTCCATAGGTTCCATCATAGTTCATCCAAACTGGAAATGTCTTGGGAAATATTTAAAGAGGAAATATAAAAAGCATAAGCTATTTGTCCTGAATGTATACTTTATAGTGTGGTTGATATGGAGAAGTGGAGCTCCATTTGTATTGTGGCTTAATTTGCCACATTTTTTCTGCCTCCATGCACAACCATATTCCATCTTGTATCCAGGCTAAAGACAGCCCAACAGGACACGATAGCTTTCTTTAAACTTTAAACTTTTCCTTTCGCTCTAATATTGTAATCACTTCCATGTATCATCATTACATTCACACATAGAAAGTTTCATTTGATTCCAACAACTCCTTTTTGGTGCATTATTTTTTTGTCAATGAGTGTAATTAAATACTATTCATATAAATGTCAATGAGCCCATAGCCTTGATGTTCTACATCTGCAACCTACATTCCTGTAAAATAGATTCATTTTCAGTTCAAGTGGAACATTAGGCATCATCCTAATCCATGGGTCCCACACAGCTCATTGACTGCTTACCTCTGTGCCCTTGATACAAGATCTTCACAAACATGAAGGGATTTAAATCTCAGTTTCAGCACAGGTGGCTCATTCGGAAGAGCTGACCTGGCAATTATCTGTATGTGCTTATAGGACTAACTGTAAAATCAGTTCTTTTTGCAGCCAGCATACATCAGAGGTGAGAAGAACATAAAACCAAAAGTGCAGAATCAGATGTTTCATAGGATGAAAAAGGTCTTGTTAGCATATATTGTGAACCTAAAGATTTCGGGGAATGGGCACTTGTACAAATGCGAAAATTTAGTCAGTTCATTAGAACAATTATAGTATTATTATAAAACAAATAGGGTGTAATTTACTTTGTTGAAATATGCATAACCGTTGTGCCGCTATGTGCGACTTCGCCCTGCTCATGTCAGGTCTAAAATTGCGGGAATGGTGTCAGTTTAGGGCTTTATTAAAGGGGTTGTCCGGGTTCAGAGCTGAACCCGGACATACCCATAATTTTACCCAGGCAACTCCCCTTATGCACTCCTTTGCCCTGCCCTGGATGGTGCAGGGCAAGGGCTCTTTTATTTACAATAACACACTGCCGGGCGGAGGCTTCCACCCAGCAGTGTGTTCGATGACATCACCGGCTCTGATGGGCGGGCTTTACCGCTGCCCTAGCCGTTTTACATGCTAGGGCAGCGCTAAAGCCCGCCCATAAGTGACGATGTTTGGAGAGTCCGGTACGTCACTGGCACTCCAGAAAAAGCCTTTGTGCTGCGTTATTTAGCCAGTGGGGCTGCCTGGGTGAAAATGGGGATATGTCCAGGTTTAGCTCTGAACCCGGACAACCCCTTCAAGACTGGCATCTAATAAATGTGTTGTTATAAATGTGACCCATATTGTTGAATTTTTGTAGCACTTTTGTATGGCACATACTTGTAAAGAGACTTGTAGATCAAAGCAACAGTCCACCTTTGTTTTAGGCTTCATGCACATGGCCATGTCTGTATTTTGGTCCACAAAAACCAAAAATGTCTAATATGGTTACCTTCTATTTGTGCATTCTTCTTTTTTTACTTCACATCAATAAAAAGGACTATTCTTGATCGCAATAGGGTCTAGAATGTTTTATAATTTTGGGAACGGACACACTAACCCACAAAAATTACAGATGTGTATATGGCCTTATAGAAATGAATGGATCAGCATGCTTTCTGCAATAGTTGAAGATAGCACGCGGATGACAAATACAGTTATGTGCAAGAAACCTTACATAAAAAAATGCACCTACAGCCAAAGGCTTAACTTGAAGCTCCTGAGCCCCAGTGCAGGGTCATCCACGTGCTATATGCCACTTATAATACTTGAGATCCAGGTGAAATCACTACCTCTGCACCCCCTATAACTACACCTTTGTATATAGCAGTACACCCTTATTATCTGCACAGTCACTGTTATGACCAAGAGCAATTTAGGCAATTGCTGGAAAGTGTAGCAATGTGATTATATGCTCTGTATGGCCTATAGATGTCTCACTACATCTATAATGTATCTTCTGTTATTAGCCAGATCCACAGACCAGTTCCTGCGAGTAGTTGCCGTCTGCTGAATGTGATCTCAGCCATTTTTACACTTATATGAATGAGAAGCCAGAAAAAAATTTGACATTTGGGTAAGAAAAAGAAATTTTGGCTGGAAGACGTTATTAGAAAATATGTGAACCATAACCTGTTGGGGAGACACGACGTACCGGTACGTCATGACGTCCTGGTACTTAAGGACACATGACATACCGGTACGTCATGTGCAGTTCCGATCACCGCCGCGCAGTGGGCGGTTATCGGAACTGGGTGCCTGCTCAAATCATTGTATAATATAAAGTACACAGAGCCTGACATGGTATGTTTGGCTAACCCTACATTCCTCCCCTCTTGGTAGGAGTGAGCTTTTCCTGCTTCCTGCTAGGAGGGCAGTTAGTAATAGTGATGAGTAAGGTAGCATGTTCTACTGCTCCAAGGGTCTTAGGGACCAGGATTAGAGCCATTTCTTCTGTGAGACTACTACTCCAGAGAAACTGCAAGAATATAAAACGCATGATATCAGAAACGTTACAGCATTTATATTCAGCAGAGTGATCAGCAAGCCACAGCTATACAAACCCTGCTGCAGGTAAGGGACTACAACTACCATCACCTACAGAAGATCACATCCAGGCCAGACCAATTGGAAAGTCTGTATTACACAGTGGACACCCACAGCAACAAGCATCAGTACACATCTGTAAGCCAGAGGTTCAGGAGAGAAACATCAGCAAGATAGTACACCAGAGGTGCCATTATCTGCCCCTTTGCCAGCCACTTACCTCATCATCTGGGAAGAGAAATTGTACTGTATACAACTACTGCTGGATATACTACAACTCCTATTTTGCACTAAGTAAAGAGAGACTTTATACTTCTGGCCTGATTACTTATACCACTTTTTCACTGCACTGAACCTCAGGAAGCCATGACATAAGGTTGTATACCATGACACATCATCTCATCAGGGCCACTACTACTTTTCCATCCTCCGCACTGGCTCCCCAGGGGCTCACTGCACATAGCTGCAGAAGAAAGGAAGCCACATGTTGTCCATTGAAATAGCACAGACAAGCAAGGATGCCCGTAAGCAGAGTTGAAATTTGCAGTGGCCTTGACTAATAATGGGATATGTGCCCTCTTAAGACATGAAATTGGGTACTCAGAATGTTATTCATTATATGAACATTTAGCACAGTTAAAATTACAAATCCATGTTGTGTAAGTTTTCTTACACAGTTCCCTGGTAATTAACAGCTGTCCATAGGGAGTCCCACTGTACTATGCAGATGGATTGTTACAAATAAATTTACACTGGGTTACAATTAACTTTCTTTACAGAAGAAGACATGGAAAAAACATGTTAAAGTAAATTTAAAAGTAACTTCAGCTATGACAACTATGACAAACTAGATGGAACTAGGGCTGCAATAAATTATTATTTTAGTAATCGAGTATTCTATTGAATATCTTTTATGATTAATCGAGCAATCTAATAAGAAAAAATGAATTAATAGACTGTTTTTCTTTATAAAAACTCACCAGACCCCCTGCCATCAGTCCCCAACACCCTTCGTTCCCCCCTGTGTGATCAGACCAAGTGAATTTGTTCCCCCAGTGCCATCAGCTCAACTATCCCCCAGTGCCATCAACCCCACCACCCCAGTGCCATCATCTCCATTCCCCCAGTTCCTTCAGCTCTCTCCCACCCCAGTGCCATCAGCTCTGTTCCCCCAGTGCCTTCAGCTATCCCCTAACCCTAGTGCCTTCAGCTGCACTGCCTTAGTGCTATCAGTGCCTCCATGCCATCTATTGCCATGTCCCCCACTCCCCCAGTGCCATCAGATCAGCCCCTCCATGTCCCCCACTCCCCCAATGCCATCAGATCAGCCCCTCCATGTCCCCCACTCCCCCAGTGCTATCGGATAAGCCCCTCCATGTCCCCAAGTGCCATCAGATCAGCCCTTCCATGTCCCCCAGTGCCATCAGATCAGCCCCTTCATGTCCCCCACTGCCATTTGCCCCTCTATGCTATCCATTGTCCATTGCCAGCTGTCCCCCTTCAGTGCTATGTCCCCAGCGCCAATGAAATAAAATACTTACCTTTCCTGGGGGGGGGGGGGCTCTCCACAGCTCCTTCCTCTTCTTCTCCGCGCGCTGCACTGGATCCTGACATCACACAGTGTCGGGTCATAGTGCGCGCTTACGTGCACTATGATCTGACAATATGTCAGGATCCAGTGCAGCGCGGTACGGGCCGGCGGGTGACCACAGATCGCTAAGTAATAGCAAGCGCTTCACTCCCGCGCCGTGGTCACATGACACAAATGAATCCTCAATGCAAAAAATTTACATTGATTATTTTTTTTTGTATCGAATTAATCAATTCAATTGAGTAATCGTTTCAGCCCTACATGGAACATATACAGTACAGACCAAAAGTTTGGACACACCTTCTCATTCAAAGAGTTTTCTTTATTTTCATGACTATTAAAATTGTAGATTCACACTGAAGGCATTAAAACTATGAATTAACACATGTGGAATTATATACTTATCAAAAAAGTATGAAACAACTGAAAATATGTCATATTCTAGGTTCTTCAAAGTTAGCCACCTTTTGCTTTGATTACTGCTTTGCACGCTCTTGGCATTCTCTTGATGAGCTTCAAGAAGTAGTCACCTGAGATGGTCTTCCAACAGTCTTGAAGGAGTTCCCAGAGATGCTTAGCACTTGTTGGCCTCTTTGCCTTCACTCTGCGGTCCAGCTCACCCCAAACCATCTTGATTGGGTTCAGGTCCGGTGACTGTGGAGGCCAGGCCATCTGGCGCAGCACCCCATCACTCTCCTTCATGGTCAAAAAGCCCTTACACAGCCTGGAGGTGTGTTTGGGGTCATTGTCCTGTTGAAAAATAAATGATGGTCCAACTAAACGCAAACCGGATGGAATAGCATGCCGCTGCAAGATTCTGTGGTAGCCATGCTGGTTCAGTATGCCTTCAATTTTTAATTAATCCCCAACAGTGTCACCAGCAAAGCACACCCACACCATCACACCTCCTCCTCCATGCTTCACGGTGGGAATCAGGCATGTAGAGTCCATCCGTTCACCTTTTCTGCATCGCACAAAGACACGGTAGTTGGAACCAAAGATCTCAAATATTTGACTCATCAGACCAAAGCACAGATTTCCACTGGTCTAATGTCCATTCCTTGTGTTCTTTAGCCCAAACAAGTCTCTTCTGCTTGTTGCCTGTCCTTAGCAGTGGTTTCCTAGCAGATATTCTTCCATGAAGGCCTGATTCACACAGTCTCCTCTTAACAGTTGTTCTAGAGATGTGTCTGCTGCTAGAACTCTGTGTGGCATTGACTTGGTCTCTAATCTGAGCTGCTGTTAACCTGCGATTTCTGAGGCTGGTGACTCGGATGAACTTATCCTCCGCAGCAGAGGTGTCTCTTGGTCTTCCTTTCCTGGGGCGGTCCGCATGTGAGCCAGTTTCTTTGTAGCGCTTGAGTGTTTTTGTGACTGCACTTGGGGACACTTTCAAAATTTTCCCAATTTTTCGGACTGACTGACCTTCATTTCTTAAGGTAATGATGGCCACTTGTTTTTCTTTACTTAGCTGCTTTTTTCTTGCCATAATACAAATTCTAACAGTCTATTCAGTAGGACTATCAGCTGTGTATCCACCTGACTTCTCCACAACGCAACTGATGGTCCCAACCCCATTTATAAGGCAAGAAATCCCACTTATTAAACTTGACAGGGCACACCTGTGAAGTGAAAACCATTTCAGGTGACTACCTCTTGAAGCTCATCAAGAGAATGCCAAGAGCGTGCAAAGCAGTAATCAAAGCAAAAGGTGGCTACTTTGAAGAACCTAGAATATGACATATTTTCAGTTGTTTCATACTTTTTTGATAAGTATATAATTCCATATGTGTTAATTCATATTTTTGATGCCTTCAGTGTGAATCTACAATTTTCATAGTCATGAAAATAAATAAAACTCTTTGAATGAGAAGGTGTGTCCAAACTTTTGGTCTGTACTGTATATGTATAGAACAGTCCCACAACAGCATTCAGGAAAATATAATGCTAAAACAGTCTTACCAGCTATGCAATAACTATTGAGTGAGCTGAGGACAGCTTCAGAATAATATAGTGCTTAAAGAGTAAGGCCGAATGCACACGGCCAGGAAACACGGACGTGAGCGGTCCGTGGTATCCCGGCCTGGCATCCTGCTGACATCAGAAACGCACAGCGTCATTGGTTGCTATGACGCCGTGCACTTCATGCCGCCGCTGCACTACAGTAATACACTCGTATGATCTATACGAGTGTATTACTGTAGTGCAGCGGTGGTATGAAGCGCACGGCGTCATAGCAACCAATGATGCTGTGCGCTCCTGCTGTCAGCAGGATGCTAGGCCGGGATACCACGGACCGCTCACGTCCGTGGTCCACGGCCGTGTGCATTCGGCCTAACTAAACCTTTATATACACTTTTAATATGTTGTCCCTAATAAAACTCTAATATACTTTATTAATCAATTTTTTATTTTTATTACCATTTTCCGTACCTAAAGTGGACAATTCACTGTTCTCTGTACACCGTTGACAGCTCAGTGGTGTACAGAGTACATTTTATGAATGAGGCCGCAGCAGCGCTGTGAGTACGGGCAGGAGCACAGATTGCTGCTCCTGCCTGTGCTCCCTGGACGATTACTAACTCTTAGCATAGCACAGCACAACAGCTTACAAACTTACAATGCTCTACAGTATTCCCCTCCAATAACTGGTCCTGTAGCACGTGCCAAAACGCTAGCCTGGCTTGAGTTTCTGCGGAAGTTTATCAGCTCTCCAGTGTGAAATGTCACTATAAATTGTGGAGGCCTTGCAATGAAAGCCATCAACACTTGTGGTCTGACACAAACAGAAATCCTATCTAAATAACTACAGGCCTGGTCTCCGTCTCTAGGATTCTAGGCACCAGCACTGTGGTGAGGTGCGTGCACAATCAGTCTTACAAATCCGGGTCTGCTCAGCATGACGGGGGTATTACAATTACCTGCTCTCTCCTCTTCAGCAACCCATTATACCAATACACCCAATCATCCCATAAAGACTCGGACACCTGTTGGAATGTATTGGCCACAGCAGCCGTTTAGTAATATCAATACAAACATAACAAACTATAAAAATTCCCAACAATGACTCATCCTAACGGGGGAGGTCCTTGAAGCCGAATCGGGGTGAGCCATTTTGCCTCCAGCCGTTACCCCCAGCTCGGAAACACCACAGAATGGCCCACCTCTCAATTCACCACAACAGCTCGGCCACCATAGGAGTCCAGCCCCAACCGTGGGGCCCTCCCAATGTCCTCCAGTTCCACCATAATCAACTCCAAGGACCCCCCACCGCCACCGCCGCTGTGACAAGACCGATCCCTTCTCCACATGCACATACTGCCTCCCCCCCAGACAAACGTAAAGGAAGGGTGGGAGGGAGCTTTATCAGGTAACCAAAATGGCTACCGTCCTCTTCCCCTTGCTCTATTTAACCCCTACGCTCCTTCCTCTCCTCCTTAAACCCCCCAATCCGGACCTCCTTGCCTCCACCCCACCCCCCTGCTATGCCAATCCTATTCTCTCTGGGGCTCCCTAACCAAACCCCCCGTCATATGAGCCTACCCTTAGGGGCCCCCCTTCCCCTCTTTTCAGTCTGGCCATTTCCTTTACTGGTGACTGTGAACCGAACAAAAGCTTCTATAACAAGCATGCGGTGCTGCAGTGTATGTTGCTTTGCTCCTCAGCTCTCATCATTCCTGGAAGTAATACACTCGGCTGTAGTTCTAGTCACTGAAGGGTGCTCCCACACCTGGATGTTGATGGATCCTCCTCACACACTGCTCCTGAATCCTCTTCCAAGCTCTCCCCAAGATGGCTGTTCTAGCTATTCCTCTACAGGCTTTTGTAACTCCAACTCTCATGAGTATTGAAAATATGCAGTTTGTTAGCTGTGTTTAGGAAACAGCGGCATCTTGTGACCAAACAGCAGAATATCAGTCCAGATCATTTAACTTAATTTACACAAACAGTGTTCAGAAAATGAGAGGTGTTTCCCCATCTGACATTCACAATGATGCTGCGGCCCCATTGATAAAATGTACTCTGTACACAGCTGAGCTGTCCGCGGTGTACAGAGAACAGAGTTTTAAGTGCACAGTGAATGGCACGCTTTAGGCAGGGCAAAAGTGTAGTAAAAATTGATAAAGTATATTAGAGACAGTTTAGGGCTAGAGATGGCCTTGCGGTTCGCCCTACCTTATAAAATAAACCTGATCTGGCCGCCATTTTACATTCAGTGTTTTGCCAGTGTAGGGAGAGTTTCCTGTGTGGAGCAGGGACAGGCTGTTAGGGACACCAAACGCTAGCTAATAGGGCCACAAAAGTCATTTTAAGGACTAGCATAGGTGTGCTATCGATAGGTCTGATACACAGAGGGGTGCGATATACTTATAATATACTTTTATAATGAGTCAAAAACACATAGATCTATATAGTGATCACCTGGAAGTCAGGGGCCCAGGGGCTTAATAGGGCCATTTTTATATAGGGTAAGTTACTGGACTGGGTGGCTCTTATCAGGGCGGGTGGTCTGTGGTTAGGCTATTAGGGCCAGAATAGCACCCCCCTGTAGGGCAATATCAGGGACAGTTCTTTGCCCACCCTGTCCTTCAATACCACATCATCATCTAGCCCAGGAATAGATGTTTTTTGCTTTCCCTCTGAGCACATGTTATTGCATACCACATCTATGCTTTTTACTTAACTTTAATAATTAAATTTATTTTCATTTTGAGGGATATCTTTTCCATTCACACGTCACAAAATGGGTCCGCATCCGTTCCGCGATTTTGTGGAACGGGGGCAGCCCCATTCTTTTCAATGGGGATGGAATGTGCTGTCCACACCCGCATTTGCGGATCCGCACTTCCACATCCGTGCTTCTGTTTCCGCAAAAAAATAGAACATGTCCTATTCTTGTCCACAATTCCCGACAAGATTAGACATTTTCTATTATAGTGCCGGCGATGTGCAGTCTGCAAATTGCGGAATGCACATTGCCGGTGTCTGCGTTTTGCGGATCCGAAAAACACTTACAGACGTGTGAATGGACACTCATAGTAACATTATTAAAGGTTACGTTTTATCTTTATGTACAATGCAGACCAAAAGTTTGGACACACCTTCTCATTCAAAGAGTTTTCTTTATTTTCATGACTATGAAAATTGTAGATTCACACTGAAGGCATCAAAACAATGAATAAACACATGTGGAATTATATGCATAACAAAAAAGTGTAAAACAAATGAAAATATGTCATATTCTAGGTTCTTCAAAGCAGCCACCTTTTGCTTTGATTACTGCTTTGCACACTCTTGGCATTCTCTTGATGAGCTTCAAGAGGTAGTCAATTGAAATGGTTTTCACTTCACAGGTGTGCCCTGTCAGGTTTAATAAGTGGGATTTCTTGCCTTATAAATGGGGTTGGGACCATCAGTTGCGTTATGGAGAAGTCAGGTGGATACACAGCTGATAGTCCTACTGAATAGACTGTTAGAATTTGTATTATGGCAAGAAAAAAGCAGTTGTGTAAAGAAAAACGAGTGGCCATCAGTACTTTAAGAAATGAAGGTCAGTCAGTCCGAAAAATTGGGAAAACTTTGAAAGTGTCCCCAAGTGCAGTCACAAAAACCATCAAGCGCTACAAAGAAACTGGCTCACATGCGGACTGCCCCAGGTAAGGAAGACCAAGAGTCACCTCTGCTACGGAGGATAAGTTGATCCGAGTCACCAGCCTCAGAAATCGCAGGTTAACAGCAGCTCAGATTAGAGGCCAGGTCAATGCCACACAGAGTTCTAGCAGCAGACACATCTCTAGAACAACTGTTAAGAGGAGACTGTGTGAATCAGGCCTTCATGGTAGAATATCTGCTAGGAAACCACTACTAAGGACAAGCAACAAGCAGAAGAGACTTG
Source organism: Bufo gargarizans (assembly GCF_014858855.1). Lineage (NCBI taxonomy): Eukaryota > Metazoa > Chordata > Amphibia > Anura > Bufonidae > Bufo > Bufo gargarizans. Next base: position 415,168,674 of record NC_058082.1, read on the forward strand.
TTTGGGCTAAAGAACACAAGGAATGGACATTAGACCAGTGGAAATCTGTGCTTTCGTCTGATGAGTCCAAATTTGAGATCTTTGGTTCCAACCACCGTGTCTTTGTGCGACGCAGAAAAGGTGAACGGATGGACTCTACATGCCTGGTTCCCACCGTGAAGCATGGAGGAGGAGGTGTGATGGTGTGGGGTTGCTTTGCTTGTGACACTGTTGCGGATTTATTCAAAATTGAAGGCATACTGAACCAGCATGGCTACTACAGCAGCATGCTATTCCATCCGGTTTGCGTTTAGTTGGACCATCATTTATTTTTCAACAGGACAATGACCCCAAACACACCTCCAGGCTGTGTAAGGGCTATTTGACCATGGAGAGTGATGGGGTGCTGCGACAGATGGCCTGGCCTCCACAGTCACCGGACCTGAACCCAATCGAGATGGTTTGGGGTGAGCTGGACCGCAGAGTGAAGGCAAAAGGGCCAACAAGTGCTAAGCATCTCTGGGAACTCCTTCAAGACTGTTGGAAGACCATTTCAGGTGACTACCTCTTGAAGCTCATCAAGAGAATGCCAAGAGTGTGCAAAGCAGTAATCAAAGCAAAAGGTGGCTACTTTGAAGAACCTAGAATATGACATATTTTCAGTTGTTTCACACTTTTTTGTTATGTATATAATTTCACATGTGTTAATTTATAGTTTTGATGCCTTCAGTGTGAAAACTCTTTGAATGAGAAGTGTGTCCAAACTTTTGGTCTGTACTGTATATTCTAATGAATTGCCTTCCTTGTACAATGTTATAATATACTTCCTATATTAGAAAGTATATTATAGTACATTTGTATTGTGCGGCAGTTGTGTGCGGTTCTGCTGCGATACTGCAGGTATATAGAGGGACAAGCGTTATTGGAACAAATAATTTCTACTGGTGTGATATACCAGTCGCTCACCAAAAAAACTGATTGAAGAGGGGTGTCATATACCAATATACTTTCTTTATAGTGCATTTGGGTACTGAATAGTGCATTTGCGCGTATATGAAAATTATATTGCTGATATTTCGCATTGAAAAAAATAATGAATGGAGATCGCAAATTTGAATAATACATCTGGTATGTCACTGTCCATGTTGTGGGACTATTTGTGCACTTCTAGTAATTCTTTCTTGGCTGCAAATATGAGCTGAAGGTTTTTCAAGTTTGCCTACCATTAACTTGCGGTTAGCGAACATTTGATCGCGTTTGCGCGATCGTGTTCGCGAACCGTCCAGGCAGATGTTCGTCCATCACTATTTGGGGCATTAGGGACAACATATTAAATTAAAAGTTTATATAAAGGTTTAGTTACTATTAAGCGCGACCTTCTGGTTCAAGAAAAATATTTCTCATTAATTGGGAAATGAACAGAACAATTACCTTGTGACCTCCTTTTCATTTTCTCCGCTGCAGACCAGCCAATTCCAGGGCTCATCTTCTATCATCCAAGATGGCTGCACTGCTTCTCAGACAACTAGATGCACACTATTCATTTGGTATCGCAAGAAACTTCCTGCTGCCCTCAGATTAACCAGTGCTTCTCACATTAGCATTGCTGACCAATCCACGAGCAGGCTGGAAAAATCAGAAAGTGTCTTTAAAGGGTTGTCTCACATCAGCAAATGGCATTTATTATGTACAGAAAGTTAATACAAGGCCCTTACTAATGTATTGATTGTCCATATTACATACTTTGCTTGCTAGACATTTTTTTAAATCACATTGTATACTTTTCATTTCCATGGTTACGGCCACGCTTCAATCCAGCATTGGTGGCCATGCTTGCACACTGTAGGAAAAAGCTTTGGCCTATGTGTGTTCCTATGGTCCCGACCACCAGAGATGGCCAGTGCTTTTTTTCTATGGTGTGCGAGCATGGCCACCACAGCTGGATTGCAGGGTGGTTGTAACCATGGAAATGAAAAGAGTATAATGTGATGGAAAAATTAGTCCAGCCAGCAAAAAAAGCAATATACACAATCACAATACATTAGTAAGTGGCTTGTATTATCTTTTTCTGCATGATAAATGCCAATTGGTGAAGTGAAACAACCCCTTTAACTAATAATGCACAGTATGAATTAGGTAGTCTAAGGCCTCTTTCACATGGGCGTCAGTTTTTTTGCCCGGAAAAGAGGCGGGTGCGTTGCGGGAAAATGCGCTATTTTTCCGCGCGAGTGCAAAACATTGTCATGCGTTGCACTCGCGTGAGAAAAATCGCGCATGTTTGGTACCCAAACCCGAACTTCTTCACAGAAGTTTGGGCTTGGGATTGATGTTCTGAAGATTGTATTATTTTCCCTTATAACACGGTTATAATGGAAAATAATAGCATCCTGAATACAGAATGCATAGTAAAACAGCGCTGGAGGGGTTAAAGAAAAATAACAAATAATTTAAGTCACCTTAGTCCACTTGATCGCGAAGCCCGGCATCTCCTTCTGTCTCCTCTGCTGAACAGGACCTGTGGTGAGCTGCTGCATTAAATAGAGGTTAAGGACCTGTGATGATGTCACTCCGGTCATCACATGGTACGTCACATGATCTTTTACCATGGTGATTCACCATGGTAAAAGACCATGTGATGACCGGAGTGACGTCATCAAAGGTCCTTAACCTCTATTTAATGCAGCAGCTCACCCCAGGTCCTGTTCAGCAGAGGAGACACAAGGAGATGCCGGGCTTCGCGATCAAGTGGACTAAGGTGAGTTAAATTATTTTTTATTTTATTTTTAACCCCTCTAGCGCTGTTTTACTATGCATTCTGTATTCAGAATGCTATTATTTTCCCTTATAACCATGTTATAAGGGAAAATAATAATGATCGGGTCTCCATCCTGATCGTATCCTAGCAACCGTGCGTGAAAATCGCACCGCATCCGTACTTGCTTGCGGATGCTATGCGATTTTCACGCTTCCCATTCACTTCTATGGGGCTTGCATCGCGTGAAAATCGGACAATATAGAGCATTCTGCGATTTTCACTCAACGCACAAGTGATGCGTGAAAATCACCGCTCATGTGCACAGCCCCATAGAAATGAATGGGTCAGGATTCAGTGCGGGTGCAATACGTTCACCGCACGCAACGCACCCGCACGGAAAACTCGCCCGTGTGAAAGGGGCCTAAGAATCTGCAGAGCCAGGTCACAGAAGAAAAGCCTGGAGATTGGCAGATCTGGAGCAGAAAAGATGGAAAAGAGGTCACCATGTAAGTGTTCTGTTCATTTCCCAGTTAAAGCGTATTTTTTTTCTTAAACCCGGAGGGTCGCTTTAAAGGGAACCTGTCAGCAGCACTATGCTGCCTTCACTGAGGTCAGCATAGTGTATTGTCAAACTTTCTGATTTTAGCTGTCTGGCACTGTTGTGATGGCATTCATTAGGCTAATTTCAGACAAGCGTGTCCACTGCAGAAACATGCTCTATGTGGGAGCGTTATTTCCAGTTATGACACTGTTCCTGTGACATAAATGCACAGCATTATAATGATTTAGAATGTTATGTGTCTCTGCCCAAATTCTGCTGTAACGATTTGTACTGATTCTATTATGTGAGACCATATCATTGCAGTGAGTTAGGGCAGAGATACACAGCCTTATAAATCATTATAATGCTGTGCAGTCCGGAGCTCACTGCTCTTCCTCCTCTGCTTCTGGGTGATAATTGACAGGTTTCTTTACTGTGCACAACACGAAATAACCCTGTCAATCATCATCCAGAGGTGAGGAGGTGGTGGCAGTGAGCAGCATTAGACCTGTATCTCTCTCAGCTCTGGTTTGTGCTGTGGGCTTCAGCCAGTCAGTACTGTGACAGACCGCTGAACTCAATGGGTCATTCCACTATGATGCCCACAGTGAGGGCAGCATAGTTCAGCCCATAGGTTCTCTTTAACTTCTGCAGGCACCAGGTGCCATTTCCAGGGGATGTCTGTCCCAGGGATGTCACTTATTTTCCAGCAGCACTATGTCTTGTAGACTCCTGGGCTCCTTTAGCTCCATTTGCCACCAGGTGCTCTGGCATCTGGGTGTTTCTGACACTCTGCTGCTGTTAATCTACATCAAGACCAGTAGCTCCTTATCTCCACCCTGGCTGCTCTGGTTCTATGGCTCAGACTGCGCTACCCACATGGTCTTTGCACACATGTATCCATACTGGAGCAGTATTGTCCACTTCCTTTCCATACACAGTCTTCTTTTCCTGGTCATCCTGATGAAGGATCTGGTGCCCTCTGCTGGAGTTAGATGTTACAGCAGCATATCTGTGGTATGCCAATATGGTAGAGAGGTATTAATGCCAACAAACACTGCGGTCTAGAGTAGCCAAGAAGTTCATCCAAATATTTCTGTAGTCAAAGGGTAGTAAAGGGTTTAATTGTTCCCTGGTGGTCTAGGGCAGTGTTTCCCAACCAGTGTGCCTCCAGCTGTTGCAAAACTACAACTTCCCGCATACCTGGACAGCCTTTGGCTGTGCGAGCATGCTGGGAGTTGTAGTTTTGCAACAGCTGGAAGCACACTGGTTGGGAAACACTGGTCTAGGGTATGTACATGTTATGGTCTTCTTAAAGAAACTGTTCTATGATATTATTCTAGCAATGCTTCTATGGAAAACCATGGCTACAATAGAAAACACAATTCACTCTCAGGAAAACTCATATATTGTGTTATTTCCAGTGGAAGGATTCAAAGGGTGCTTGTATGGCACACGGATTCAATAAATCCCAGGCAACCACTATGCAATGTCGCACCTAGCTAAAGCTTATTCTTTGTCCACTGATAAAATAAGTATTAATAACAGTATTATATAATATGATAGATTGATCTCAGACAAGCTGGTAAAAATACATATTTCATGTGAACAGAGGATTTCCAAGTATTAATATGATTAATTGAATAATTGAATGGCACTGCATCTCATATTTACAGCATATATGGAATTTATATTTGCAGAAGACTAGATCTATAAAAATCTATAATTTTCTACATTCCAGGCTGATGCAATGGCAGCTTGAAAAATGACAGGTTCACATTTGTGATGGGGGAAAAATATTGTGTCAACGGGTAGAACACAAAAGCTCTGAATAATTAACATCACACAGTGAGATGTATTATTAATAACTTCGTTCCTCATGACCTGATAAAGATAAAAGTCACACAGCAAGATAAGCTGGAGAGTTCAAGAAAGTTTTATAACAATAATGCCACAGTCCTATCAATTATCTCCTTAAAGAAATAATCTGGAGTAAAAAAATGAATCAGTCTTTATAATAACTAATGACGTCATCAGAATTTGTACTTTTTATGATTTTAAGTTTAGCTTTTTTTGGGCTATCGGGTTTTAGACCCCTACTAATCAATGCATAGTAATTGGAGTTCTAATACCCTAGGACTCCCTTTGATCAGAACAAACAGACCGCATGATAGTTTATCCCGACATAGCAATGTGCATACAAATGTGACTGTGTCTGGTAATGCAGCTCAGCCTTTTTAAGCAAATGGGACTCAGCAGGGCTGAGAGCCAGTACCAGGCACAACCATGCCCATAGGTCATCGCAGGATAAACAATGATTTGCCATGGCTCCTTTGTTCTGTTATTTGGTGGGCATCTCAATAGTGGATCAAAAATAGAAAAATCTCTGCAAACTCTTTTAAACTTTAAATGTTAATTTAAAGAATATTCTAAAGATATTTTAAAAAAATATTTTCTATATGCCAATTACAGCTCTCACGGGGTTTGTTGTCCTTTATTTCATTATGGGGATGTTCTCAAATGAGACATTCAAAATAAATGTCTGACTTACAAAAAAAACTAAATAAATTAATGAAACAATATTCTCTCATTCATAATCCAAAATCTGATCTCATCCATACTGTACCTCATTCTAACACTTTTGTGACTCATATAAACAGCTGTCTATCCAGGTGTTCAATATGTTATTTCTGTGTTAAGCTTATTTGTGTAATTTCTTCATGATACATAAATATCAATACAAAAAGCAATTATAATGTGATACAATTGTCACATTTTTCTTCTATAATCATGTGTTGATGATATGCCTTTCATGTCTGAAATGGGAAGGTTCACAGCAAATATCGACCTAGGGGTGGCTGGACTTAAAGAAATGTCCATGTGGTGATGCTCCACTGTTTTCGTAACTCCAACTATGGAAACAGTGGTGTGCCGTCCACTTGGCCTACCCCCAAGGGAAGTGCTCACTGTGGTTATTCCATCTCAACCTTGAAAGGCTGAAATGAGAATAACCCTTAGGGTATGACACCAAGGTGTGGTTGTAAGCCCTTCAAATTGAGTACCGCGTGGCCATTTAGGCTTCAGCTGCCTCTTATTTAAGTAGTGAAGAGCACACTGTATAGCAGTCTTCATGGCTGCGCCGTATGATCGCATCCTTAAAGATCACATTTAGCATTCATGCATGCAGCCGTTCTATATAGTTGTTTGTAGAAAGCTGTAAGGGCGAGTTCACATTTGCCTTATAAATTCCGTTATAGGGTTCTGTTATTGGAATTTTAGGACGGAATTTAAAATGGAACCTTTAAGGGGCATTCCTGTCAGGTTAAATAAAAATAAAATAAAAAAACATATTTCTAGCAGGGTTTTTCAAGTTTTGTTTTTTATGGCGTTCACTAAATACTAAAAATGACATGCTTAGATAAATTTATTTTTAAAAATAAAAACCTATGAAAAATAACATTTTTCTTTGCTTATCAATATTCTGACACCCATAACTTTTAAAAATGAAAAATTGAGAAAAGTGGGTGATTAAATTTTTTTTATACTTTTATGTTTTTTTGAAAAAAATTTATACAAAAAACATAAAAAAAATATTTTTCATTGCTAATTTTTGTCCCCTTAGGGATTGCTTGTACCATGAACTGCAGCGGAATACTATTGTAATCTGTAAGATTTTTTATGTCTGCCTGTCAGGCCATGCCTCAGACACGACTCTGCAGGCAGCTCACTGTGACAGATGAGTGCCTTCAAAAGGTCCTAGGCTCTTACAGCAACTGATCAGAGCCCCACGATTTTGTTGTGGGAGCTCTGATTGGAGGGCAGAGGGAGCCCCTTCCCTCTGTCTAACTCCACAGATGCCACTGTGGTCACTACTGACAGTGGCATCTGATGGGTTAATTGACCAGGATTAGGGTTATCTCCAATCCCGTCATTGCAGCCAAGTGCCAGCATTACAGATCTGGCACCCACTGTTTATGGAGCAGGATCAACGTATTATTGAGCTCCATACAACTCTCATGCCAACTTATGTAGTATTGCAAAAAGGGGTGCAAAGAGTTTAAAAACCTAGTTGTTGCCACCTTTCCAATTATTTGTATGTGTATGTGAGTAAGTAAGCATGTATTTATTTAGAGTTCATCCATTTATGCACACGTATGTATGTGTATGTATATATTTGTGTGCATGCTTGCATAAATGGAATGGGCATGCTATAGTATCAGTCCATACCCACCACCAGTTCTCTTCTGCTGGTGGGCACGGTTGCCACCTTTCTTACCTGCTCCATAGCTCCAGCTCACATCTTTTTGATGTTTCTCTCTCCCTGCATGGCAATGACAGGTTTTGTCTGAACCTGCATCATAACTAAAAAGTGATCAAAAAGTAATAAACACTCCTAAATGATACCACTAAAAACTGAAGATCGCCACACAAAAAATTAGCACTCATGTAGCTCTGTAGACCTAAATGTAAAAAAGTTATGGAAGTCAGAATATTGTAAGTTTAAATTTTTTTCTTAAGTATCTGGAGGACATGATGACGTGACGGTGTAACGTTGCGCTCTCCCTCCTCCCCTAATGCCGGTGTAGCTTCGGAACATGCCCTGAGCGCCTCTCTGGTTCGCGGTCTTGAAACCTCCACTGACCTCTTTATACTCCCCGGACGCTGAGCTGCATTGCGGACGCTGAGCTGCGGATTACAGATCGAGGTTTGCTTGCTCGTCTTGGAGGGGGTGAGAGCGCTGTGCTCTGAGCGCTCCCCCCGTGTCTATCTGCTGTGGCGGCTCACTTCATGTGTCTACGGCTGCGTGTGTCTGCGGCTGTCCCCTGTCCGGTCTCCCTGCTCCCTGCTGACGTGTGGCCCGGCTGTCCTTCTGTGGCTGGATGAACCCCCCTGTTTGGATCCTCCGGACCCCCTTGTTTGGACTGTTTGGACCCCCTGTTTGGAATCCCTGTGCCCGTCTGTCTGAGGTCCTTTGAAGAGTGGAGCCAGAACTTGAAGATCTTGGCTTGGTGAGATCTATACTTGTCCCCCCGTCTGGACTGATATATTTTTCCCTTTGCCTTCTGGAGTTTGTGTTCCCTTTTTTTCCCCCTTATTTAACACCAGTTTTAATTTTTTCATCCCCCAACTAACTGCTAACCACCTACTGTTTTTTACTGGAAAAGGAAAAAAATAAAAATAAAAAAAAGCGTACTGAATACTGAAAAAATAAAAAGTTCACAGATAAGGAAATAATAGAAATAAAAAAGGGGGATAGGAAAAAAGGGGGGAAAAAAAGTGAGATAAACACTAACTCTCCAAAAGAAAAGGGGGAAGAAGTTAATCCAAAAAGAACAGGAAGGAAAGAAGTAAAAAAGACAAAAAAAATATGAGAAAGTAAAGAAAAAAAGGTGGAAAATGCTACTAAACACAATATACGATCGACGGACTCAACGCTGTTCAAGCCAGGACAGAAATCAATAGAGTCTGCTAAAATTAATCAATTTTTGAGGTCACCCAATTTAAGTACCAGGTCTGGCCAAAAGGGGAGGAAAGATATTAATGTAAAAAGATATTAATGTAAAAAAATAATCTGACTGAGTTTAGATCAGAGGATCCACCTGAAGGGGAACCGGATACTGGAGATGGAGAAAAGCAGGTGGAAAACTCCTCTCCATTAGAGGAGATCTTACTGATTGTTAAAAAGAATGGAAAAGCGATGCAAAATATTGCTGTTTAATTGGGGTCAGTACAGTCAGATATACTTATTATAAAAGATGATCTGACAAAGATTTGCGATAGAACTAAGGAACTGGAAATCACAGTGAATAAACTGGAACAAGAAGTGAAAATACTAAAGGTTGAGAACAGTACAGTAAAAAAGGACTACAACTACCAGAGAAAAAAAAAACGGTGGACCTTGAGGATAGGTCAAGAAGATGTAATGTAGGAATCAGGGGCTTAATTAAAACTCCCGATGGAAAAAAAAAAATTGGGTAGGAATGATACAGTCTATAATCTTTGATAATTTCGGGAAGGAAGATTTCTCAGCTTTGCTTCTAATTGAAAGGGCCTACAGAATTCCAGGTGGCAAATTGATCCCGGGGAAGCCCCCAAAGACTGTAATAATTAAGATGCTTGCAGCTTGTGATAGAGACATGATCCTAAGGCGTGCACGAGATGTATCTCCGATTTTTTACAACGGGTGTAAACTTTCTTTTTTTCCAGATTTTTCAAAAGAAGTTCAAGATAAGAGACGTACCTTCTTAGATGTCAAAAAACGTCTTAAGGGTAAGGACATTAAGTTCTTTTTTTTGTACCCAGCCAAACTAAGGATCGTATATAAGGAAACAGTACTCTATTTTGATACTCCAGATATGGCCACTAACTGGTTAGATAGGAATGATGTCTAAAATATGTTTTCTTCCTTGATATTCTCACTTTTGGGGATTTTTTTGGTGGATGAAGGTCCGGCTGGGGGAGTGGGGGAGGGATGGTCCTAGTTAAGAGCTCTGTTTTTTTTTCCAATTACAGATCAAGGGGGATATGTGGTTTCTGGGTGGGGGGAGGTGGAGGGAGGGGTTGGGTGGGGGGAGGGATAGGATGGGGGGGCTAGAGGGGAGGGTGCCCTGCGATGCATCCAACATTGAAGTGTGGAACGGAGTGAAGCTTGAGGAGGATAGTACTTGGAGACTTTGGGATTAATTAATGATTACAAGAATACTTACATGGAATGTTCGGGGTCTAGGGGAGAAGGTAAAAAGACAGGCGGTATTAGATCTGATAAGGAGACATCTGCCAGCTATTTTCTGTTTGGTTTAAACTCATTTCTCACAGGAGAGGATACCCCGACTTGGGGGGAGGTGGGCTACACAGGTGTATAACTCCACATATACTACCTACTCCAGAGGAGTCACAGTATTGATTCACAAACAGATTAACTTTCTATGTTTGGCATCCTCTATGGATAAACAGGGGAGATATGTTTTTCTTCATGGTTGGCTTGATGGAAAGCTATGTATCTTGGTATTTAGCTATATCCCCCCCTCCGTTTTCTAGGCAGGTATTGAACTGCTTGATGGCCTTTGTGGATCAGTGGCCTGATTGTTTGGTGATAGTTAATGGGGATTTCAATTGTATGACGAATCCAGAGGTAGATAGGATCTCCGCTGGAGGGAATGGGTGCTCCCCGGTCCAGGGGTCCCCTCTGGCTCATTTTTGCCAAGAGGTGGACCTCGTGGATGTCTGGGAATATCTATTTAGAGAAAAAAGATCTTTTTGCTGTGTTAGCAAATCTGGAAGCTCTATGTCTAGAATTGACCTGACCTTCATAAATAAAGGCTATTCAAATTGTGTTAAACGTATGAAGTACGAGGCCAGATCCGTTTCAGACCATGTTCCCTTTTTAATAGAGCTAAGTATGGCAGGGGATGATTCTAGAGTGAAACCTCCATTTAGATTGAATCCCCACTGGCTATTAATAATAGATAACCCTAATCAGATAGAAAAGGAAATTATCCCCTTTTGGGATAGGAATTATGCCTCAGCTAAATCTCAATATATTTGAGATGCGTTTAAAGCATTTATGAGAGGGATTTTTATTAGTACAATTGCAAATCTGATCAAGCAGTATGCAATGAAGGAGAAAGAACTAGAGGAAGCAGCCTCTGAAGGAATGGTTAGGTATGCCAAGGGGAAAATGGAGGAAGGTAGAGAGATTATGCAGAGGACAAGCCAGGCTTTTTCTGACTTCCTTCTGGATAAAGCACAACAGAAGTTGTTCTTTAGAGGACAAACATATTTTTCAGAGGCAGGTCACCCTGGGAAGATGCTGGCTAGAGTAATAGCAAGCCAGGATTCAAAGAAAGAGATCCGTAGTATACGCATGTCTGATGGCACTACTGTGGAAGACCAGGAGGGAATATTAGAAGTATTTATAAAATATTTTAGTGAATTGTATGAATCAGAGAGTGTCCTCTCAGAGGCAGCGATTGACTCATACTTGGATTCTATTTCCCTTCCGGTTCTTACAGATGGGCAATAGGAACGCTTGGAGATGGATTTGTCTCCCCAAGAGATAGAAGACGCAATGAAGGCCTGTTCAGGTAACTCTACCCCCGGATTGGATAGACTCCCGTATGAGTTCTATCGTAAATATGGGGAGATTGTTTTTCCCCACTTGTGGGGAACACTCTGATTCAATAAAAGAGGGAGTCCTTCCAGAAACAATGAAAGAGGCCGCAATAACAGTAATATTAAAGAAGGGTAAAGACCCAAGTGACTTGGGATCTTATAGACCTATTTCTCTCCTTAACACAGATACAGATGTTAAACTTTATTCTAAAATCTTAGCTATGAGGCTATCTAGTGTTATAACATCAATTATACATCGAGATCAAAATGACTTTATTCCCAAAAAGGAACTCACTATAATCTACATCGTCTTTTTGCTAACATACAGACTTCTGGGGGGCCTTCACGATCTATCTTGTCTATAGATGCGTCTGAGGCTTTTGATAGAGTTGAGTGGGGGTTTCTATGGAGAGTGCTTCAGAGGATGGGCTTTGGCCCTAGGTTTATTAATATGGTTAAACTTCTTTATAGATCCCCTACTGCAAGACTAAAGATAAATGGATATTTTACAAGAAGTTTTCCCATGACTAGGGGCACTCGCCAGGGATGTCCACTCTCTTCTCTTCTATTTGATATCTATATCGAACCTTTGGCTGCCAGGGTTAGACAAGATCCTAGGATACTAGGGTTTCGGGTATTGGGAACGGAAGATCGCATTTCTTTATATGCTGATGATATTTAATTTTTTGTCCAACAGACAAAACCTACTCTCCTAACTATTATGCAAACGATAAACTCTTTTGGAGAAGTCTCAGGTCTGGATGTAAATTGGGATAAAACCACGATTATGCCACTAGATACTACAACTATGCCCTTAGATACATTTTCATTTCCCAAGGATAGTCCTCTGAACATCGTGAAAATTGCCGACTCTTATGAGTATCTTGGTATTACAGTCTCCCCTAGGGTGAAAGATTTCATTCCGCTCAACTTGATGCCATTGATAAATAAGTAAAAGTTAAAAATAACAACGTGGCCTCGATTACCTTTATCAAAGGCTGATAGAATATCTCTAGTTAAGATGGTGATTCTCCCTCAGTTACTCTATCTATTTAGGAATTTTCCAGTTTGGATCCCGAATAGGTATTTTAAGGTAATCAAAAGAATTATTAATGATCTACTCTGGGGTAGGAAACGGGTAAGACTCAAGTTAGAGCATTCGTATAACCCCCTGGAGAGGCGAGGAGTTAACCTCCCCTGTTTCAAGGGATATTTCTTAGCTGCACAGTTTTGTTTTCTCCGTGAATGGAAAGATAGCCCACTTTGCAGGGACTTAGTGAACAGATCTCCCTATGATAACTTTTTTTTTTACTCTACTGGAGTCTGATCAACTGATCAACTCCGATAGGGAATTTAGATCAGCCAGGAATCTTTTTGTGAAGTCATGGCAGGCTATTAGACTATGGTGTGGAGTGAAAGGCTCACTAGGATGCACTCCTTTATGGTATAACCAGCATTTCAAAACTTTAGATGAACTAGCTAAGGAACAATATTGGCAAAAAAGTAATATTATATATTTGACACAGGTAGTAAGTAATGAAGATATTATTTCATTTGTAGAATTATCACAGAGAGAAAAAGTACCAAAATAATTATGGTTTTGGTATTTACAGTTAAGATCGGCACTTTTGAGTATACAGGGAAAAAAAATTGTTTCAAATACACACTTCAACACAATTTAATAAGTGGATAGGGAATCTGGATCAGAAGATGAAGATTTCTCACCTTTATAAAAATTTGGGCTGGGCATACAAATGCCTTGTGTACAATGTGTATATTATGGGGCTGTATACTACTAATTACGCTGAGAAGCAATCTTAATTTTTTTGAGAAGCGATAATAGATTAATGCATAGCATTTGGATGTGCAATCCATTTTTATTTTTTACTTTTATTTTGAATGCTAGTTTGAAAACTGCAGAATATTTTTCATGGTACAACCCCTTTGAAATTATCTTAGCATTTTCTTGACTTAGAAGTCAATAGGTTGCTTTTAACAGCTGTACTCTTTTCCCAGAACAAATCTCAGATACGCATGATACTTAATTGGGAGGTCGGAGAATAAAGAAATATTATGAAATCAGCTTATTTTACATAGCCGCTATTCTGTAAGCATGCACTGTTAGGCGTGCACACAAGTCCGAGACTCTAGAGGACACATTAGAGGTCATTCTATAATTTGTCAGTGAAAACAAAAGGAAAGAAAAACCCTTAAAGGGCATGTCCAGGATTTCACTATTGATTGCCTATCCTTATCTGATCGGTGGAAATCTTACACCCCCGTTTCAGGGTATATCCAGCTCAGCTGTGCGGCGGAAGTTGCTGGATACTGTGGCACTGATCCTATTTACTTTACAGGGAGTAGAGCTGTGTAGTTTGTGCGCTAACCTTTGGTGCTGGAGCTACTCTAAAACAGCTGATCGATGGGGTGTAGAGTGTATAATACAATTCTGCAAAACCCTTTTAAAGGAGTATGGTTGAGCTACAGGCAACAACCCTGTTGGATAGTGATAGTCTGTTCGCTGCAGAGCAGGTAAAACAACTCGTTCTGCATGGAAGGGAGCCATTCTTATAGCTGCTCTGGGAGGAAAGCTATTTCTATTGATTAGTCTGCAGGCAACAGAGGATCAGTATGCAGAGACCATCAGCACACAGCTTAGTTTATGGACCTACATGTTTCTTTACACTTTGACCACCAGTAATGTCAGAAATCCTCTTTGGATTGTGTTTTTTTTAAACTACATGTATTCTTCATTCATTATGATCTATACAATGAATATGACAGGAAATGATGGAACAACCCCTTTAAACAAGTTAACCAATCTCATCCATTGATGGTATATTGCTAGAGCTGCAAGCCCTGGAGGAGCAGAGAGTATGATGGGAGTAGTAGAGGCTCTGAATGCATTCACAGTGGCAATCCTCGCACTGATGCTCCCTACGGCCACAGCAGTAATAGGAGGGCACACTCTTTCTTCCCTCAGGGTACACATTCATGGGCTTCTCTCTGATGGTAGTTGGGGTGCCCTTGGTGTTGTGGGTTTGATGCAGGTGCAAGGCATGAGATTCGGGAGCAAAAGATTTTCTTAATTTAGTCACAATGGCATTTAAACTGTCGCAAACTGGTATTTGTTTCTTTTTAATGCCATAAAATTAGCAGGGGGGGGGGGGGCTTTAGAAATATCCCCAATATACCCAGGCTCTTTCAATGGATTCTGTCCGGTCTGTCCAAGTAAAATTTATGTTCTCAGGTATACAGCCATCGACTTTAAAGGGTTTATTAAAGCCTGTAAACGGGATGTCAAGTGCTGGCCACGCCCCCCCCCCCTTCACTGCCTTCTACTCTCTGCTTGGATTCTTAACCCCTTTAGCTGCACAGCTCTGCAGGCAGTGAGGAGACAATTCTGGGCACAGAAGCTGACATACTAGAGAGAGCATTGCACAAGAAGGTAGGGGGAAGATCCTGTGTGTATTAGCAGTGTCATTATACAGCTGGGACTTGTAGTCCTACACATACAACATGCTGCAGAGTCTCCCAGCAGGCAGACATGTCACTCAGGGCAGCTCTTGTATTCACTCCCTTAGCAGAGCCAGGGGAGGGGCAGAGATTGTTTTTATTGCATGTAAACAGAGGGCCAGAAAAGAACCAGGGAAATGAGGAAATATATATATATATATATATATATATATATATATATATATTATTATTATTTTTTTTTTGCATAAAACTTGCTTAGCTCAGTTATATATCAGATTTTCAGTGCTATATTATTTTTTTTTCATAACTCGGACAACCCCTTTAATTATTGGAAAAAGATTACTTGTTGAAGAGTTTTCTCTAATCTTGACCATCCAACCATGTGTTCACCTGTATATAAAATTATTGTCCTGCCCTTGATCACATGGGCACATTGGCAGCATTATTATTATTAGTGTTCAGTGAGTCAAAGTATCCAAATTGGACTTGGAAATCTGCATTGGTAGTAAAATAATACTGTGAGTCCGTATGACATGCAGATGACAGGCATCACTCTTAGAATCACTGCACACTTCACTTATTTGGGCAGTCACGGGGCCAAAACTGACCAAATAACTCAAGTATGAACTCAGCCTTACAGGTAAATGTTAGCGCCAAGAAGAAGCGCACACTAAAGCCAAAGCCAAAAATGCTAAATAGTGGCCTAATTATAAAGTGGGGAGGGTGGGAACAGCCTGTGAAGTCCACAGAATGGCCCTATGACATAGTGGTGAGGTGGAAGCAGCATGAGGAGACCACAGAGTGGCCCAATAACAGAGTCTGGAGGTGACGGCAGCTTCAGAAGGCCACAGAGTGGCACAATGACAGAGTGTGGAAGTGGTGGCAGCATTAGGAGGCTACTGTCATGGTCCCAACTGTGACAGGGACTAGAAGATCAAGGAGACTGGCTGCACGTGATTGACAGTCTCTTTGGTTTCACCTTTCTGTGTTGTTGCTGGGGATGACCACACCTCTTGTCTCCGGTGTAGCTTACTTCTCCTCTATTTAGTCTGGCCTCACCCATCATGCTATGCGGTTGATAGCTCCTTGTTTGTGGAAGTCCTGGTATTAGTTCTCTCTGAGTTTCTGCTCATCCGCATACTTCTGGAAGTTAGGTTAACCTTCTTTGTAGTTTGTTGTTTTCCCCTACCTGCTGATATTAGGCCTGAGGGGGTCTCCTATTCCTTTATCTGGGAAGGAATAGGCCATCCGTGTCCTGACACTATCTGCAGGGCTCTGTTAGGGTGAGATTGGGCTTAGGTTCCTGTGTATGAACATTCCTACCATCAAGGTCTGTTCATACTGATAGCAGTCAGTGCTCGGCGTAGGGACTCACTAGATGTCATTATTTCCCTTTCCCTAGGTTCCAGGCCTAATATCTTTCCCCTTCCCTTCTGTGTTCAGTGTGGAGTGTATTTACCACAATGAGCCGTTACAGCCATAGAGTGGCAAAATGACAGATTGTGGAGGTGGCAGCAGCATGAGGAGGCCACAGAGTGGCAAGGTGACATACTCTATTGTGGAAGCATCAGTAGCATCAGGAAACCACAAAGTGACCCAGTGACAGAGTGTTGAGGTGCATGGCAATAACAGTACCCACTGACGATGGTGGGTGTAAGAAGGAGCCCTTGGCATCAGATGTGTGGCATCAGGTGGGTGGCAGCATCAGAATAGTAGCTGAGGCAGGTAGCCAGAAGAAACCGGTCTTTTTTTTATCAAAGTGTTTGTGTGACACCATGGATGATCTAGTCTGATGTATCAGGCATTGGTGGGTGGAAATCCTGGTTGATCCACACCTGATTCATCTTGACAGAGGTCAATCTCTCCACATTTAGGGTAGACAGGTAAGTTCTCTTTGGGTGTAACTATGGCCCCCGCCGCACTAAACACCTGCTCTGATGTCACACTACTGGCTGGGCAGGACAGATTTTCCAGGGCAAACTCGGCCAGTTGCGGCCACAAATCCAGCTTGGCTGTCCAGTAGTCCAGCGGATCTTCAATGATGGCTGGCAGTGTGCACTCGAAGTATGCCACCACCTGCTGGCTCAGGTTCTGCTCTATGTCTAGCTGCTGGTGAGTAGTTTCTTTACTAGGCGGGTGAAGAAAGCTGCTCATCATCAGTGACTCTAAACTCAGGCTTCTGCCAATGGAGCTAGTACTGCTTCTGCCACCCCTCACCTCCCCAGCAGCTATGGCAGTGGAACGTTAAAGCAGAGGGCTCCCCAGGTCAGACCTGCGAGAGGATGGATGATGGCGCAGATAGGCAGCGGCCAACTGACTACATAGGATGTCTCTATAGTAGTTCAATTTGTCCTCCCTCTCAGCGGGTGCAAAAAAGGCTGGTAGCGAGGGTCCAACAAGGTGGAGAGCCAGAAGTCATCCCTCTGCCGAATAGTGACAATTCGGCTGTCACTACACAAGCAAGTGAGAAGGCAGTGACTCGGAGGGACTCCCTGCCTCCATCTCAACTGCATAATGCCACAGTGGGTCCTCTGCCTCATCTTCCTCATCGTCCTGTAGCTCCTCTGGCTGTTCCTGCTCCTCCTCTCCTGTCACCTGTGTAGAAAAACAACCCATTTCGCTAAACATTTCTTGTGCTCCAATCTCCTCCTCCTCCAGTTCAGCCCCCACAGGGATCATGTGGCCGTGCGATGTAGGCACCACGTCTCCAGTCCCCTGACCAGCCAGATTTACCATCATCTGTTCCAGGACATGAAGCAGTGGAATGACGTTGTTCATCCTGAAGTCCTGGTGACTGACAAATAACGTGGCCTCCTCAAAGGGCCTGAGAAAATGGCATGTGTCATGTATCAGCTGCCACTGGCTGACATTAAAGTTACACAGGGGAGTACTCCTGTCCGCTTGGATCATCAAGAAATCGTTGATTGCCTTTCTCTGTTCGTATAGTCGGTCCAACATATAGAGGGTGGAATTCCAACGGCTGATAACGTCCCATATCAGCCTATGTTGGGGGATGCCGTTCTGCCGCTGCAGTTCAAGGAGGGTGTGCTACGAGTGGCTGAAGTGCATGCAAAGTTTTCTGGCCATTTTTAGAATGTCTTGCAGATGGGTGGAAGACATCAGGAACCACCTGACAATCAGATTGAACACATGTGCCATACAACATATAACTGCAACGCACAACGGAAAATAAGACATACTGTAGAAATATTTCCATGTAATAAACCCTGTTAACCTTTTAAGGCCCGGAGGCTGCCTTCCCAAGGCCTTTTGTATTTTACTGTTCACATAGTCATATGAAGGCTTGTTTTTTTGCGGGACAAGTTGTACTTTCCAACACCACCATTTAATATTTCACATGATGTAGTGGGAAGAAGGAAAAAAATTCCAAATGGGGTGAAATTGCAAAAGAAATAAATTCCACCACAGTTTTACAGGTTTTTTATTTACCACGTTCGATGTGCAGAAAATTGACCAGTTACTTTTATTCTACAGGTCAGTATGAATCCGGCGATACCTTATGTGTATAGTTTTTCTTGCGTTTTGATAGTAATAAAAAAATGAAAAGTAGGAAAAAATTGTTTGTTTGTTTTTTCGCCATATTTTGACCCCCTATAACTTTTTTGTAATTATGTGTACGGAGCTGTATCGGGGCTTATTTTTTGAGGGGATTTCTGATCTTTTCATTGATATCATTCTGGGGTGTGTATGACTTTTTGATCACGTTTTATTAAACATTTTTTGTAGAAAATGAAGCGACCAAAAACGGAAAATTGGCCATTTGGGCGCTTTTTTTGCGTTTTGCTGTTTGCAGTATGGTGTGAAAAAAAATTAATATTTTTATACTATGGGCATTCTTTTCGTTCTTTTATTTTTATTTTGAGAAAAGGGTGTGAGTTTTTATGTTATTTTTATTATTATTTTTTTAACTTTTTTTTCTTTTACAGATTTTTTAATAGTTCCCAAAGGGAACTATAACATGCAAATCATTAGATTGCTATAGATTCCAATGCACTTGCATTGGAATCTATGATGAATTCACTAATTTCCTATTGAGCCCTATAACAGGCAAGGGCTCCATAGGAAATACTATGCATCAGCCTCCTGTCATTCATAAAGACAGGGTCTGCTGCATACATGCTCCGGCTCCTCTGATTGCCACACTGGGGAGCCGGAGTACAACCGAAAGCGAAAGCTTTCGGTTTTCAATGCGCTCAGATGCCATGGTCAGGATTGACCACGGCATCTGAGGGGTTAAGTGTCCGCGATCGTCAATACTGCCAGACATAAGTGATGAGTGTCTGCTAGAAAAAGCAGGCGACCACCTGTGGCTATGGCGCCCACAGTGGGCAGGAGCGGGCAAAATCTTTAAACACGCACCCAGCACCATACATGTACAGTGCTGGGCGTGAAAAGGTTAATGGCTGTATCAAACAGCACTTGCACCCCAATAACAAGAACGGTTTGCTGAAATTACAGAGCTGTATGAAGGCAATTTGGGTCCCGAGTCAGTGCAGCAAGGTGTAATAGGATTGTTCCTATTGCCAAGTCCGTAACTTCGCTTACTGAACCCTGTTCTAAATAAATGCTGTGGAATGATTTCTCCCTATCCTTTTCCTGCACTTATAAATCGTTTTTCCCCCACAATCAAGTCTTTCCTAGCACTGTCTCTAGCGCCTGCTGATGTCTCTCCCTGTACTAAGTATACTCTAAAATGGCAGAATCCAAGATGGCTGAGGCTATTTATATGGCTGTGACATCACAGGGCTGACTGGCTGCTGATTGGCTGTATGCATGGTATTATGGGTGATCCCGCCTTCCCAGAGTTCCTTGCTCCATGTCCTCACATGTTTAGCAGCCATTGTAGAAAAAAAGCGATTCATTACCACGAAGCGTGAGGAAATTCGGCTTCGGTGCAAATAGAATTTTTCCTGAAGTTCGGATAGAATTCTACTTCCTCAGCTTCGATTCACTCATCTCTAATCACCACGCTGCACGGCATGATGATGTCATCATGTCACCTCGTGAGATTTTGTGAAGTGTCTTCAATCAAATAGCTGCGGCGGCCTCTACGCAATCAAATGGATAAGGTGACTTTTTGTCGGCATTCGAGGAGTTTAATAATGGGGGGCTGTGACATTGCACCCGCTACATAAGTTGTAAGTAATTAGTCACAAAGCGAATTTCTTTTTGAAATTTGACGAAGCAGCTAAATCGAATTTTCCATAACTTCACCCATCTCTAATTATTATTACTACGGCAAAATATTCATCACAGTGCAGATACTGATTGGTCCACAGAGAGTTAACTGGATACATATTTGGACTATTCAGGCATTTTTACAGTGAGATCCCTTGCTAGAACACAACATTTACATACAGTATACAACGTACAGTGTTTGTATTTACCAAAAATGCTCTGGAATTCACATATGTTAAAAATGTTAAAAAAAAACAACCTTGTTCTTACTCCTTGCAGCTGATGTAATAAGAAATTGTAAACAGAGACCACTTACTATTAGCCGTCTACACCTATAACATGAATAACTTATGGTCTCCATCAGTGACCTAGTTTTAGATTTTGCACATAATGGTTCCAGCTGTACGCTGTGATAAGTGGCTGTCTAATGTAGCGCTCAGGGCACGTTAGCAGACTGACATTCATCATAGATGTGTTATTTAATGATGGGGTATAGCATGGGCTTCTGTACTCTGATTAGTAGAAGAGTCTAATCTGTAGACACAAGCCAAATAAAAGTTTAAAGATAATTGCATTTTGGAATAATAGCTTTAAATTTTAAAATGTTGCGTATGAAAGAATTGTGCATATTTTGTGTAGTATTGTTCATAAGCTTTTTTCAACCCTATTTTGTCCACAGTAATTTTTTAAAAGTCTAACATCACTGGTCTAGGAAGAGGCCACAGAGCTCATCAAAGCCTCATCAAACAGCCAGTCAGCAGAGGTGCTGGAAGTCCGATCCCCCACCAATCAGATATTGATGACCTATCCTGAGGAAAGGTTATCAATTTTGCATTGCCAGAAAACCTCTTTAATTAATGCTCATTTTTTTTTTTTTTAAATAGGCGTTTACATAATATGGAAAAGAAAGAACCAAAATGGCCACACAGGACCACATATGAAAAATGCAAATAGCACCTCAAAAAAGGGACAAAAACATAACAGATACACTATATTAGACACCCGTTCCCCCCACCTGACAGGGAATTTATTAGATAGAGAAGAAGTATAGTCTGTTTATGTTGTGATATAATCCAATATAGAACATTATATAAAAAGACATCACAAGTGATGGTTAATCTCCTATAGAAATTAAAGGGTCACTGTCATAATGACAGAGTATCAGTGGGATCTGGGTACTGAAAACCCCACTGATTGTGAGGAGAGGAATGATATGAAGGTGAGTGTGAAACAGGCAATTGTTGGTGAGGATGTTGAAACCTTATGGGTGGAATTATTAGGGAAATAAACTGTGAAAAAATAACACTTGGTGTAAACTATAGATCCCTAAAATCACAGAGATTATAGAAGTTCAGGCTGGTACAGTGGTCAAAATGTGATATTTTAACTTCCCAGATATTACTGGGGTCATGGTTTTGCCTCAACTGCAATAGAGAGAAAATGTCTTAACTTGCTGCAGGACCACTTTATGGGCCAGTTTGTAGAAGCTCCCACTAGGGGCGATGCTCTGTTGGATCTGGTAATTTCTATTGATACAGAGCTTGTTGGAAATGTTTCTGAAACACTAGGTAGGTAATAGTGACCACAATATAATTTTATTCCCCCTGAACTATAAAAAATGAAACTCTGGTTGGGAGGGCAAAAACAATTAATTAAAAAGCCAATTTCCCAGGATCGATGGCAGCATTTCAGGGCATAGACTGGGAGTAGCTACCGTCACATAATAATACAAAAGGATAAATGGGAGAGTTATAAATCTACATTGAGTAATTACACTATATATATATATATAAATGCTAAAAACCAAAGTCTGAGCAGGTAGTTGCCCTAAATAACGGAAAAGGGGAGTGGTCTCTGAAGATAAGGAAAAGGCAGAGTTACTAAATGGGATGTTTAGGTCTCTATTAGGGATGAGCGAACTCGAACTGTATAGTTCGGGTTCGTACCGAATTTTGGGGTGTCCGTGACACGGACCCGAACCCGGACATTTTCGTAAAAGTCCGGGTTCGGGTTCGGTGTTCGTCGCTTTCTTGGCGCTTTTGTGATGCTTTCTTGGCGCTTTTTGAAAGGCTGCAAAGCAGCCAATCAACAAGCGTCATACTACTTGCCCCAAGAGGCCGTCACAGCCATGCCTACTATTGGCATGGCTGTGATTGGCCAGAGCACCATGTGACCCAGCCTCTATTTAAGCTGGAGTCACATAGCGCCGCCCGTCACTCTGCTCTGATTAGCGTAGGGAGAGGTTGCGGATGCGACAGTAGGGCGAGATTAGGCAGATTAACTCCTCCAAAGGACTTCACTTGATTAATCGATCGATCTGCAGCTGTGCATCATTGAGCTGCTGAAATTCAAATGCTCACTCACTGTTTTTAGGCTGCCCAGACCGTTTGTCAGTCACTTTTTTCTGGGGTGATCGGCGGCCATTTTGTGTCTTGTGCGGTGCTGCGACCAAGTGCATCCAAGCTGCGACCAAGTGCATTTAACCCTCAATGGTGTGGTTGTTTTTTGGCTAAAGCCTACATCAGGGTGAAGCTGTCACACCAAGTGCATTTAACCAGCAATAGTCTGTTCATTTTTTTGGCCATATACTAAATCAGGGGCAAGCTGCGCCTGTCACCAAGTGCATTTAACCCTCAATGGTGTGGTTGTTTTTTGGCTAAAGCCTACATCAGGGTGAAGCTGTCACACCAAGTGCATTTAACCAGCAATAGTCTGTTCATTTTTTGGCCATATACTACATCAGGGGCAAGCTGCGCCCGTCACCAAGTGCATTTAACCCTCAGTAGTGTGGTGCGTCAAGCTGTGACACCAAGTGCATTTAACCAGCAATAGTCTGTTCATTTTTTGGCCATATACTAAATCAGGGGCAAGCTGCGCCCGTCACCAAGTGCATTTAACCAGCAATAGTGTGGTTATTTTTTGGCCATATCCCAGTCTAATTCTGTCACTAAATCCATACCGGTCACCCAGCGCCTAAATACTAGGCCTCAAATTTATATCCCGCTAAATCTCTCGTTACCGCTGTCCTGTTGTGGCTGGGAAAGTTATTTAGTGTCCGTCAAAGCACATTTTTTGTTCTGGGTTGAAGTACAATTCCCAATTTAGCAATTTCATAATTTAGTGGTTCCTGCTATATCAGAGCTATTTGAAATCTATCCCTAAAAGGGTATATAATATTCAAGGTGCACATTGGGTCATTCAGAATAACTTCACACACACCCGCTACTGTGTATTTCCAAGTCTAATTCTGTCACTAAACCCATACCTGTCACCCAGCGCCTAAATACTAGGCCTCAAATTTATATCCTGCTAAATCTCTCGTTACCGCTGTCCTGTTGTGGCTGGGAAAGTTATTTAGTGTCCGTCAAAGCACATTTTTTGTTCTGGGTTGAAATACAATTCCCAATTTAGCAATTTCATAATTTAGTGGTTCCTGCTATATCAGAGCTATTTGAAATCTATCCCTAAAAGGGTATATAATATTCAAGGTGCACATTGGGTCATTCAGAATAACTTCACACACACCCGCTACTGTGTATTTCCAAGTCTAATTCTGTCACTAAACCCATACCTGTCACCCAGCGCCTAAATACTAGGCCTCAAATTTATATCCTGCTAAATCTCTCGTTAACGCTGTCCTGTTGTGGCTGGGAAAGTTATTTAGTGTCCGTCAAAGCACATTTTTTGTTCTGGGTTTAAATACAATTCCCAATTTAACAATTTCATAATTTAGTGGTTTCTGCTATATCAGAGCTATTTGAAATCTATCCCTAAAAGGGTATATAATATTCAAGGTGCATATTGGGTCATTCAGAATAACTTCACACACACCCGCTACTGTGTATTTCCAAGTCTAATTCTGTCACTAAACCCATACCTGTCACCCAGCGCCTAAATACTAGGCCTCAAATTTATATCCTGCTAAATCTCTCGTTAACGCTGTCCTGTTGTGGCTGGGAAAGTTATTTAGTGTCCGTCAAAGCACATTTTTTGTTCTGGGTTGAAATACAATTCCCAATTTAGCAATTTCATAATTTAGTGGTTTCTGCTATATCAGAGCTATTTGAAATCTATCCCTAAAAGGGTATATAATATTCAAGGTGCACATTGGGTCATTCAGAATAACTTCACACACACCCGCTACTGTGTATTTCCAAGTCTAATTCTGTCACTAAATCCATACCGGTGACCCAGCGCCTAAATACTAGGCCTCAAATTTATATCCTGCTAAATCTCTCGTTAACGCTGTCCTGTTGTGGCTGGGAAAGTTATTTAGTGTCCGTCAAAGCACATTTTTTGTTCTGGGTTTAAATACAATTCCCAATTTAACAATTTCATAATTTAGTGGTTTCTGCTATATCAGAGCTATTTGAAATCTATCCCTAAAAGGGTATATAATATTCAAGGTGCACATTGGGTCATTCAGAATAACTTCAGACACACCCGCTACTGTGTATTTCCAAGTCTAATTCTGTCACTAAACCCATACCTGTCACCCAGCGCCTAAATACTAGGCCTCAAATTTATATCCTGCTAAATCTCTCGTTAACGCTGTCCTGTTGTGGCTGGGAAAGTTATTTAGTGTCCGTCAAAGCACATTTTTTGTTCTGGGTTGAAATACAATTCCCAATTTAGCAATTTCATAATTTAGTGGTTTCTGCTATATCAGAGCTATTTGAAATCTATCCCTAAAAAGGTATATAATATTCAAGGTGCACATTGGGTCATTCAGAATAACTTCACACACACCCGCTACTGTGTATTTCCAAGTCTAATTCTGTCACTAAACCCATACCTGTCACCCAGCGCCTAAATACTAGGCCTCAAATTTATATCCTGCTAAATCTCTCGTTAACGCTGTCCTGTTGTGGCTGGGAAAGTTATTTAGTGTCCGTCAAAGCACATTTTTTGTTCTGGGTTGAAATACAATTCCCAATTTAGCAATTTCATAATTTAGTGGTTTCTGCTATATCAGAGCTATTTGAAATCTATCCCTAAAAGGGTATATAATATTCAAGGTGCACATTGGGTCATTCAGAATAACTTCACACACACCCGCTACTGTGTATTTCCAAGTCTAATTCTGTCACTAAACCCATACCTGTCACCCAGCGCCTAAATACTAGGCCTCAAATTTATATCCTGCTAAATCTCTCGTTAACGCTGTCCTGTTGTGGCTGGGAAAGTTATTTAGTGTCCGTCAAAGCACATTTTTTGTTCTGGGTTTAAATACAATTCCCAATTTAACAATTTCATAATTTAGTGGTTTCTGCTATATCAGAGTTATTTGAAATCTATCCCTAAAAGGGTATATAATATTCAAGGTGCACATTGGGTCATTCAGAATAACTTCACACACACCCGCTACTGTGTATTTCCAAGTCTAATTCTGTCACTAAACCCATACCTGTCACCCAGCGCCTAAATACTAGGCCTCAAATTTATATCCTGCTAAATCTCTCGTTAACGCTGTCCTGTTGTGGCTGGGAAAGTTATTTAGTGTCCGTCAAAGCACATTTTTTGTTCTGGGTTGAAATACAATTCCCAATTTAGCAATTTCATAATTTAGTGGTTTCTGCTATATCAGAGCTATTTGAAATCTATCCCTAAAAGGGTATATAATATTCAAGGTGCACATTGGGTCATTCAGAATAACTTCACACACACCCGCTACTGTGTATTTCCAAGTCTAATTCTGTCACTAAACCCATACCTGTCACCCAGCGCCTAAATACTAGGCCTCAAATTTATATCCTGCTAAATCTCTCGTTAACGCTGTCCTGTTGTGGCTGGGAAAGTTATTTAGTGTCCGTCAAAGCACATTTTTTGTTCTGGGTTGAAATACAATTCCCAATTTAGCAATTTCATAATTTAGTGGTTTCTGCTATATCAGAGCTATTTGAAATCTATCCCTAAAAGGGTATATAATATTCAAGGTGCACATTGGGTCATTCAGAATAACTTCACACACACCCGCTACTGTGTATTTCCAAGTCTAATTCTGTCACTAAACCCATACCTGTCACCCAGCGCCTAAATACTAGGCCTCAAATTTATATCCTGCTAAATCTCTCGTTAACGCTGTCCTGTTGTGGCTGGGAAAGTTATTTAGTGTCCGTCAAAGCACATTTTTTGTTCTGGGTTTAAATACAATTCCCAATTTAACAATTTCATAATTTAGTGGTTTCTGCTATATCAGAGCTATTTGAAATCTATCC
The DNA here is from genome assembly GCF_014858855.1 of Bufo gargarizans. Taxonomy (NCBI): domain Eukaryota; kingdom Metazoa; phylum Chordata; class Amphibia; order Anura; family Bufonidae; genus Bufo; species Bufo gargarizans. The sequence goes on from NC_058082.1 coordinate 415,194,955, forward strand.
CTAAAAGGGTATATAATATTCAAGGTGCACATTGGGTCATTCAGAATAACTTCACACACACCCGCTACTGTGTATTTCCAAGTCTAATTCTGTCACTAAACCCATACCTGTCACCCAGCGCCTAAATACTAGGCCTCAAATTTATATCCTGCTAAATCTCTCGTTAACGCTGTCCTGTTGTGGCTGGGAAAGTTATTTAGTGTCCGTCAAAGCACATTTTTTGTTCTGGGTTGAAATACAATTCCCAATTTAGCAATTTCATAATTTAGTGGTTTCTGCTATATCAGAGCTATTTGAAATCTATCCCTAAAAGGGTATATAATATTCAAGGTGCACATTGGGTCATTCAGAATAACTTCACACACACACGCTTCTGTGCATTTTCAAGTCTAATTCTGTCACTAAATCCATACCGGTCACCCAGCGCCTAAATACTAGGCCTCAAATTTATATCCCGCTGTATTTGAATACAATACATTGGGCCAAATAATATATTTGTTGTTGTGGTGAACCATAACAATGAGAAAAACATCTAGTAAGGGACGCGGACGTGGACATGGTCGTGGTGGTGTTAGTGGACCCTCTGGTGCTGGGAGAGGACGTGGCCGTTCTGCCACATCCACACGTCCTAGTGTACCAACTACCTCAGGTCCCAGTAGCCGCCAGAATTTACAGCGATATATGGTGGGGCCCAATGCCGTTCTAAGGATGGTAAGGCCTGAGCAGGTACAGGCATTAGTCAATTGGGTGGCCGACAGTGGATCCAGCACGTTCACATTATCTCCCACCCAGTCTTCTGCAGAAAGCGCACAGATGGCGCCTGAAAACCAACCCCATCAGTCTGTCACATCACCCCCATGCATACCAGGGAAACTGTCTCAGCCTCAAGTTATGCAGCAGTCTCTTATGCTGTTTGAAGACTCCGCTGGCAGGGTTTCCCAAGGGCATCCACCTAGCCCTTCCCCAGCGGTGAAAGACATAGAATGCACTGACGCACAACCACTTATGTTTCCTGATGATGAGGACATGGGAATACCACCTCAGCATGTCTCTGATGATGACGAAACACAGGTGCCAACTGCTGCGTCTTTCTGCAGTGTGCAGACTGAACAGGAGGTCAGGGATCAAGACTGGGTGGAAGACGATGCAGGGGACGATGAGGTCCTAGACCCCACATGGAATGAAGGTCGTGCCACTGACTTTCACAGTTCGGAGGAAGAGGCAGTGGTGAGACCGAGCCAACAGCGTAGCAAAAGAGGGAGCAGTGGGCAAAAGCAGAACACCTGCCGCCAAGAGACTCCGCCTGCTACTGACCGCCGCCATCTGGGACCGAGCACCCCAAAGGCAGCTTCAAGGAGTTCCCTGGCATGGCACTTCTTCAAACAATGTGCTGACGACAAGACCCGAGTGGTTTGCACGCTGTGCCATCAGAGCCTGAAGCGAGGCATTAACGTTCTGAACCTGAGCACAACCTGCATGACCAGGCACCTGCATGCAAAGCATGAACTGCAGTGGAGTAAACACCTTAAAACCAAGGAAGTCACTCAGGCTCCCCCTGCTACCTCTTCTGCTGCTGCCGCCTCGGCCTATTCTGCTGCTGCCGCCTCGGCCTCTTCCTCCGCCTCTGGAGGAACGTTGGCACCTGCCGCCCAGCAAACAGGGGATGTACCACCAACACCACCACCACCACCTCCGTCACCAAGCGTCTCAACCATGTCACACGCCAGCGTTCAGCTCTCCATCTCACAAACATTTGATAGAAAGCGTAAATTCCCACCTAGCCACCCTCGATCCCTGGCCCTGAATGCCAGCATTTCTAAACTACTGGCCTATGAAATGCTGTCATTTAGGCTGGTGGACACAGACAGCTTCAAACAGCTCATGTCGCTTGCTGTCCCACAGTATGTTGTTCCCAGCCGGCACTACTTCTCCAAGAGAGCCGTGCCTTCCCTGCACAACCAAGTATCCGATAAAATCAAGTGTGCACTGCGCAACGCCATCTGTAGCAAGGTCCACCTAACCACAGATACGTGGACCAGTAAGCACGGCCAGGGACGCTATATCTCCCTAACTGCACACTGGGTAAATGTAGTGGCAGCTGGGCCCCAGGCGGAGAGCTGTTTGGCGCACGTCCTTCCGCCGCCAAGGATCGCAGGGCAACATTCTTTGCCTCCTGTTGCCACCTCCTCCTTCTCGGCTTCCTCCTCCTCTTCTTCCACCTGCTCATCCAGTCAGCCACACACCTTCACCACCAACTTCAGCACAGCCCGGGGTAAACGTCAGCAGGCCATTCTGAAACTCATATGTTTGGGGGACAGGCCCCACACCGCACAGGAGTTGTGGCGGGGTATTGAACAACAGACCGACGAGTGGTTGCTGCCGGTGAGCCTCAAGCCCGGCCTGGTGGTGTGTGATAATGGGCGAAATCTCGTTGCAGCTCTGGGACTAGCCAATTTGACGCACATCCCTTGCTTGGCGCATGTGCTGAATTTGGTGGTGCAGAAGTTCATTCACAACTACCCCGACATGTCAGAGCTGCTGCATAAAGTGCGGGCCGTCTGTTCGCGCTTCCGGCGTTCACATCCTGCTCCTGCTCGCCTGTCTGCGCTACAGCGTAACTTCGGCCTTCCCGCTCACCGCCTCATATGCGACGTGCCCACCAGGTGGAACTCCACCTTGCACATGCTGGACAGACTGTGCGAGCAGCAGCAGGCCATAGTGGAGTTTCAGCTGCAGCACGCACGGGTCAGTCGCACTACAGAACAGCACCACTTCACCACCAATGACTGGGCCTCCATGCGAGACCTGTGTGCCCTGTTGCGCTGTTTCGAGTACTCCACCAACATGGCCAGTGGCGATGACACCGTTATCAGCGTTACAATACCACTTCTATGTCTCCTTGAGAAAACACTTAGGGCGATGATGGAAGAGGAGGTGGCCCAGGAGGAGGAGGAGGAGGAGGAGGAAGAGGGGTCATTTTTAGCACTTTCAGGCCAGTCTCTTCGAAGTGACTCAGAGGGAGGTTTTTGGCAACAGCAGAGGCCAGGTACAAATGTGGCCAGCCAGGGCCCACTACTGGAGGACGAGGAGGACGAGGATGAGGAGGAGGTGGAGGAGGATGAGGATGAGGATGAAGCATGGTCACAGCGGGGTGGCACCCAACGCAGCTCGGGTCCATCACTGGTGCGTGGCTGGGGGGAAAGGCAGGACGATGACGATACGCCTCCCACAGAGGACAGCTTGTCCTTACCCCTGGGCAGCCTGGCACACATGAGCGACTACATGCTGCAGTGCCTGCGCAACGACAGCAGAGTTGCCCACATTTTAACCTGTGCGGACTACTGGGTTGCCACCCTGCTGGATCCACGCTACAAAGACAATGTGCCCACCTTACTTCCTGCACTGGAGCGTGATAGGAAGATGCGCGAGTACAAGCGCACGTTGGTAGACGCGCTACTGAGAGCATTCCCAAATGTCACAGGGGAACAAGTGGAAGCCCAAGGCCAAGGCAGAGGAGGAGCAAGAGGTCGCCAAGGCAGCTGTGTCACGGCCAGCTCCTCTGAGGGCAGGGTTAGCATGGCAGAGATGTGGAAAACTTTTGTCAACACGCCACAGCTAACTGCACCACCACCTGATACGCAACGTGTTAGCAGGAGGCAACATTTCACTAACATGGTGGAACAGTACGTGTGCACACCCCTCCACGTACTGACTGATGGTTCGGCCCCATTCAACTTCTGGGTCTCTAAATTGTCCACGTGGCCAGAGCTAGCCTTTTATGCCTTGGAGGTGCTGGCCTGCCCGGCAGCCAGCGTTTTGTCTGAACGTGTATTCAGCACGGCAGGGGGCGTCATTACAGACAAACGCAGCCGCCTGTCTACAGCCAATGTGGACAAGCTGACGTTCATAAAAATGAACCAGGCATGGATCCCACAGGACCTGTCCGTCCCTTGTCCAGATTAGACATTAACTACCTCCCCATAACCATATATTATTGGACTCCAGGGCACTTCCTCATTCAATCCTATTTTTATTTTCATTTTACCATTATATTGCGAGGCTACCCAAAGTTGAATGAACCTCTCCTCTGCCTGTGTGCTAGGCCTAAATATATGCCAATGGACTGTTGCAGTGGTGGCTGACATGAAGCCTGATTCTCTGCTATGACATGCAGACTAATTCTCTGCTGACATGAAGCCAGATTGTCTGTTACGGGACCTCTCTCCTCTGCCTGGGTGCTGGGCCTAAATATATGCCAATGGACTGTTGCAGTGGTGGGTGACGTGAAGCCTCATTCTCTGCTATGACATGCAGACTGATTCTCTGCTGACATGAAGCCAGATCCTCTGTTACGGGACCTCTCTCCTCTGCCTGGGTGCTGGGCCTAAATTTATGAAAATGGACTCTTACAGTGGTGGGTGACGTGAAGCCTGATTCTCTGCTATGACATGAAGACTGATTCTCTGCTGACATGAAGCCAGATTGTCTGTTACGGGACCTCTCTCCTCTGCCTGGGTGCCGGGGCCTAAATATCTGAGAATGGACTGTTCCAGTGGTGGGTGACGGGAAGCCAGATTCTCTGCTATGGAACCTCTCTCCAATTAATTTTGGTTAATTTTTATTTATTTAATTTTTATTTTAATTAATTTCCCTATCCACATTTGTTTGCAGGGGATTTACCTACATGTTGCTGCCTTTTGCAGCCCTCTAGCCCTTTCCTGGGCTGTTTTACAGCCGTTTTAGTGCCGAAAAGTTCGGGTCCCCATTGACTTCAATGGGGTTCGGGTTCGGGACGAAGTTCGGATCGGGTTCGGATCCCGAACCCGAACATTTCCGGGATGTTCGGCCGAACTTCTCGAACCCGAACATCCAGGTGTTCGCTCAACTCTAGTCTCTATATGCAAAATAAGAAAAAGGAGCTGATATTGGTGGCATCAGGCCTGTTAGTACACCTAGTAATATACTCAACTAGATAAATGTAGATATGGTCCAAGATAAGTTAAATAAGGTTAATGTGAACAAGGCTCCGGGTCCAAATTGATTGCACCCAAGAGTTCTCAAAGAACTTAGTTCAGTTAATGCTATGCCCCTCCTCATAATTTTTAGAGATTCTCTAGGGACTGGTACAGTGCCAAGTGACTGATGCAAGGCAAATCTGGTGCCCATATTCAAAAAAGGGCTCTAGGTGCCTCGTAGGTAATTATAGACCAGTGAATTTAACTTCTGTTGTGGGAAAACATGTTTGAGGAACTCTTACGGGACTATATACAGTATGTGACTGTTAATAATATCATAAGTGGCAACCAACATGGGTTTACCAGGGACAGAAGTTGTCAGACTAACCTGATATGTGTTTATGAGGAGGTGAGTAGAAGCCTGGACAGAGGTGCGCCTGTGAATGTAGTGTTCTTGAATTTTGCTAACACATTTGATACTGTCCCTCATAGATGTTTAACCGGAGGTTTTTTGTTTTTGCGTTTTAATTTTTCTTTCCTGTCTTCCTGGAGCCATACATTTTTTATTTTTCCGT